>NC_137615.1:27474467-27581967 GCF_963280865.1 Gymnoscopelus braueri
CATAACATTAACTAAAAGTTACACTCATTTCAAGGTTAAATAAGTTTGAAGATAAGTATAAGCGTATCCCTTATACTGTACTGTATGTGTTCTTTGAATTTACAGCACATGTATGTTGTGCACGTGTAAGCGTGTTGCTCCTTGCATTCCTCGGATGTCTCCCAACCTTGTCCTAAACATCCTGTGTCTGCTTCTGTTTGTGAGGAAGTGCTGTCTGTACTGGCCACAGGTGAGACAAACACAGAGAAACTGGAAGATGGACAGAGACAGACAGACAGACAGACAGACAGACAGACACAGACAGACACAGACAGACACGCACGCACGCACGCACGCACGCACGCACGCACGCACGCACGCACCGCACGCACGCACGCACGCACGCACGCACGCACGCACGCACGCACGCACGCACGCACGCACGCACGCACGCACGCACGCACGCACGCACGCACACTAGAGGCATGCGTGCTGGGATTGAGTTCGTTTGTTTCTGGACATTTGCCATCTTGAAATTGAATCAATACAATCAATTGGAAAAGCTTTTGCAACCAGCGATCAATACCCCACATGCTAGGTCATTGGAGATCACTCTCCCATCAGTGGCCATTGCAATGAATGTAAAGCTATAAACCATTTTGAACAAGTTTCACTGCTTGGTCCTTGCATAGATGATTAACCACTTAAACCATATATAGTTAGTTGACTGGAGTCCCCCAGGGCTCTATACTAGGCCCCCTCTTGTTTTTGCTGTATACTGCCAAAAATAGCCGACCTACAATCTCAAAGTTAATTACATTTGTTATCCTCTATATTCAGACACTACATGGAATAAAGGAATGACTTTTCAGCCCGCTGAATACGAGGTCTTACAGTTTAGTTTTACAGTATTACGTAAGTAACCTTTCTATTTGCTAACTGGGGCATTTATAACTATTACTTCCTTGTATTGAAATCACATTTTGCCCAGATGTGGTTCTTTTGTTTGATACCTATGTGTCCGGAGGCATTCCATTTGCTCTGTTGTCAAGATCATGCACAGATGACCTTATTGTGACCTTACCTGTAATCTATCTCCAGTTCACAAGCATTAACCACAAATGTTCCCCCTAGAATAGGGATAATGGGATTCAAGTGGTATAGTGCCCTCAATTGACCAATCTAATGTGAATGTACAGTACACTTCCCACTTGCCAACACAAGCTTCTCTTTTTTGAAAAATTATGATAATAGGCTAATATGACATTATTTTACATGCAATAAATAGGACATTTTTATCAAGATGTGGGCCCCGTCACATCCAGAAAATGTTTCACTAAGTTGCAGGTGGACAGAAATTATTTCAGTCAAAAAAGGACAGGGCTGAATCCATTTGGGATTTAAAACCAACATTCACAGATCCCCAGAAATATAGGTTAATGCATGAGAGCTGACTCCAAACCAGCTCAGGTTGGCTATGATATCCCCCTGCCAACTCTGTGCACAGCCTGCCCGCAAGCCTGTGTGCTGCATGTACGCTTGCACGCACTCATACACGCACACAGTGCTCAGATGTCCACACATAATAATTTCTGCAGATTGCACCAGATTGCCATGTAGCTGCAGTGAACATGACAGACAGATTTAGGAATATAGGTCAAAGGAGAAATGAATGCACTCATCAGTTTCTCTCTTTCTTTCTCTCTCTCTGTTCTCCTTTAATGCTCACACCACTCTCTCTTTTGTCCTCCCACCCTCTTTCAACTGATCATGTGCCCATTCGTCTCCAGTCTCTGTCTTTCCTCACTTTTAGAAGGCCAACTGTATTGGCAACTGTAATATTCCAGTCTTCTGAAGCAATTTCTGAAGCATATTCTAAAAGTGACCACAATATCAATTATTCCACCGCAGCTGCAGCCAGGGACAGGGAGACACTCGTAACTGAATTTAACACCAGGCCACTCCTAAATCTATGGATGCTCCTTATCAGGAAACAATTTCCAGACACGTATGGAACAAAGCGCTGTGATTGGTGGTCTTTGTAATGCAGCGGTGGAGGGGAGGTTATGATTGGTTTTAGGTGAGAGGTGTGTGTTCTGAGAGGATGATGATTGGAGGGCTCTGTGTCTTCTGACGCAGTGCTGCAGTCTGCAGTGCCACGCCGTCTGCAGGTGTTGGATGTGTGAGTGCAGCATGTGTGTCAGTGTGTCACCGGGAATGTGTGTGTGTGTGTGTGTGTGTGTGTGTGTGTGTGTGTGTGTGTGTGTGTGTGTGTGTGTGTGTGTGTCTGTCTGTCTGTCTGTCTGTCTGTCTGTCTGTCTGTCTGTCTGTCTGTCTGTGTGTGTGTGTGTGTGTGTGTGTGTGTGTGTGTGTGTGTGTGTGTGTGTGTGTGGGTGTGTGTATTTGCTGCAGCAGACAGCCTGCTCTTCATCAACTGGCATATTTGAGCCATGTCTCCATAGCAACTAGTATCCTCTGAGCTCAGCGTATGAATAATGATGGCTTCCATCCATCTCTTGTTCATTTCATGCCCTTTTTTTCTCTACCTCTCTTTTCCTTGTCTCTTTCTCTCTCTCTCACCACCTCTCACTCTTCTCTGTCTCTCACGCACGCATGCACAAATGTACAGACCTTGACTTGCAATGTGCTAGCCTAGTCATGCAAGGCCGTTCTCCCCAGAGGCCTGTGTGTGTGTGGGGGGGGGGTTCGGATGCAAGTGTTGATGGATGACGTGTGGTGTAATCACCAATCACTAGTAATCTCATCACAAATCAGTGAAAATCTCATCAAGGGAAGCATAATCACAAAAAGAGAGGAAGGAGAGAGAGAGAACAGATAAAGACAGTGTGAAAGAGAGAGAATGCAAAAGAGAGCGTTATCAACAGTATCAGCAGTGTGTGCTACTGTACATGGGCAAGCTTGTGTGTGACTGTGTGTGTGTGTGTGTGTGTGTGTGTGTGTGTGTGTGTGTGTGTGTGTGTGTGTGTGTGTGTGTGTGTGTGTGTGTGTGTGTGTGTGTGTGTGTGTGTGTGTGTGTGTGTGTGTGTGTGTGTGTGTGTGTGTGTGTGTGTGTGCGTGCGTGCGTGCGTGCGTGCGTGCGTGCGTGCGTGCGTGCGTGCGTGCGTGCGTGCGTGCGTGCGTGCGTGCGTGCGTGCGTGCGTGCGTGCGTGCGTGCGTGCGTGCGTGCGTGCGTGCGTGCGTGCGTGCGTGCGTGCGTGCGTGCGTGCGTGCGTGCGTGCGTGCATGTGTGGGGCATGACAGAGCATCTCCCTCTGAGCGCAAATGAACTTTCAGTTGTAACAATGGAGGCGCCCATCTGGAAGGAGAGATAGAAGGAGAACGAAAAATAAAGGAATGTCTGCATGCACAGGCAGTCAGGCACACACACACACACACACACACACACACACACACACACACACACACACACACACACACACACACACACACACACATGCATGCACACACTTACACACACATACGACCTTTCATTGGTCACTGACTGTGGATACTAGGGGGGGACCAGATAGGGGCGGTGACTGTGTTCATTCTGATCTCACTGGTTTGGTTGACATGGAACTGTTGATGATATCCATTGCAGGGGTGTAGTGGAGGGGGAGGGCATGTGGGGGCAGTTTATACATGTTTGCTTAAGTATGCGTGATATCATTAACATAGCGCTCGCGCAGTGAAGAAATCCCCACTACACCCCTGCTCACTTTCTAGCTATAGCTATTGCCAACTTCTTAACAAATTAACCACAGGAATGGTGGAATTACCAACAACAGGGTGACTGCGTTCCATGCTTACTACAAGTTTACAAGATACAATGTACTCACACACTTAAATAACTTACAGTGAATGAACAGGCAGACTCTACCTCTACCTGGTAAAGGGTTCAGACTGAGTCTTGCTCAAGGGCTTTTTCACAGGGTGCATGAATTGGAAATTACATCAATGTTAGCTCACAACATGGGAAATGTAGGCCTATTCCATCACTGACAGTATTTTCACATGTCTCCTGATGATGATGATGATGCTAATGAGGACCATGTTAGATGTGATGGCAAAATTACATATCAATCAATCCCAGGAAACTGATTCAGTCCATTTAAAAGAGCAATTCAGCCTAACAGGTCTGTTCTAGGGCCCTGGTCACTATATTACACATGCATACTTTTCATTCTATTAAGATTAGTTTAAAGGGATAGTTGATTTGTAAAAGGTCTGTCTGATTTATATCCTGAACTTTCACCCAATTTCAGAAATGCTTCCCTGTGTTGTGTTGTGTTTTAGTTCTGTTATTGGCGCCAGATATTGTTTAAAGTTTACAAGACAATGCGATTTACAATGTAGGCATAGTGCCCTTCTCCAGAGCGACTTACAAGCATGAGATCAGAGTAAGTAAGCATGAATCCTAGACATCAAACAACAAGGTAAATAGTCACATAAGTAGAGCGCAAAGAGAACAATGTAAGAAGCTAGGATACCAGGTAAAGAACATCACACCTGGCATCTGTTTAAACATCGAAATAACATTCTCAACATTTGGGGTTAAGAAAAAAACATGCAAATGTACCAGATGTCGTTCCTCCCATATAAGAGCGTAAGCTTTGCCAGAAGTAATAGGAACTCTTTTATTGTTTGATGTGTTTTGATGTTTGATGATTTGTTTTTTGTTTTCTTAATAGAGCGGTCCTCTTGAATTGTAATAAACATCATAAGTCATACTGTTATGCAATGATGTTTTCTAATAAAACTTGAACTTGAACATAGCATCTTTCCAAAAAATGTGTCAAGAAGTGATATAGTGCAGCTTAAATAGATGTTTTTCCCCCAAGTTTCCTTTTTAACCCTCCTATTTTGTAGCGGATCAGTTTGATTCATTTCCACTGAGATGTCTGAAATGCTGTTTAATCTCTTTTTCTCCATGAAATTGTATTACTTTAAATAATTCAGGGTCATAAATGTGGATGCAAAATGTGCAGGGGTCGAAGGGGGTAAATGTGACAGAGCAGTGCTGCCTGTAGAGCAGAAGCCTAATATTTCCCTTGGCCAAGGGGGACTTTGTGGCTGGGCACTTTGTTTGCCATATGGGAGACCAGGGTTAAACATGCATTATGTTAATTAAATAGTGTGTTGAAAAATGTGTCAATTTGTCAGAATGCTCCTTCTAATAAACCCTTGTTGAAGATCTATAGTTTTCTTTCTGAATTATGTTTTAATATATATATTAAAAAAATTACTAACTGTACACATTCTTGATTTTTTATTTTAAGTTGATGCACTAAACGGAATTTCGTTGACAATAAACATCTTATCATCTGTTTATAAATTCACAATAATCCAGTTTGATAGAAGTGTTCTTGAACGTACTGAAGGAGTCAAAAGTTTGTGTTTGTGACAGTGTTGCGCACCGAAAATAGCCCATCTACAAGCTCACAACGTGGACACGTTGTGAGCTTGTAGATCAGCTATTTTCAGCATGCAACACGATTAAGTATAAATTGAGCAGGATTCTTTGTGTACTAGTCCGTGAATCAAACAGGAGGAGAGACATTACAACAGTTGGTCAGAGAATAGAGCATAGATTAACCATGTGTTTGAAGTACAAATGAAATCCTGCTTTGAAGCATTCTTTAAACTGTTATGTTTCTCAACTTTTATTTCTTTTTTATTCATTTGATAACAGAATATAGAATAGGCTATTTATGTTTTTAGATTTGTTTTAATTTCACGTTTGAATGCAGACTCTGGGATTATTTATCCCTATAGGGCAAGGAAATGCGTGGCAGAATATCAGTCTGTTGATTATACCTTAATTACAAGCTCTAAACTGTTCAAAGTAATCTTCAAACAACTAAACAGGGGAAATGTAAGAGAGAGAAAGTTAGAGACAGAGAGAGAGACAGAGAGAGATCAAGTTCAATTAGCTTAACTTCATTGTGAAATTACTCTGAAATGTGTTATTCATCACAGGCTATTATCCAACTAACATACAATGAAGTAAATAAAAGACAAATTGAAGCCTAATTCATACATATTAGGAAGACAGATTCTGTTTTGGTCTATATACAGTATATAAATAGAAGTAATTTGACATCAAGGCTTTTATTCTTATCTATAAAGACTTTGCCTAGATAGTTGTCCATTCCCAGTCCAGAAGACCGAAGCCAATGAACAGATTACTTTTATCACATTTCACACCACATTGTAAACTATACACTGGGGCTTAGTGTTTGTGTGTGTGTGTGTGTGTGTGTGTGTGTGTGTGTGTGTGTGTGTGTGTGTGTGTGTGTGTGTGTGTGTGTGTGTGTGTGTGTGTGTGTGTGTGTGTGTGTGTGTGTGTGTGTGTGTGTGTGTGTGTGTGTGTGTGTGTGTGCGCGTGCGCTCGTGTGTGCGTGTTCGTGCGTGCGTGCGAGAGCTTGTGTGCGTGAACCACACCACTATTTGCTATGAATTAATCCCTTGTCTGTGTGTGTTTGCATTTTTGTACTATAGTCAAATATAAATGTTAAACTGCATGAATGATGATGATGACCACGCTCTTTATTTGCATAAAATGCATGCTCGCACAGGCAAGTGTGCGTGTGTGTGTTTGTGTGTGTGTGTGTGTGTGTGTTTGTGCAAGCGTGCACATGTGCATTTGTGTGTATATGCATGGTCAGAAGATGCCACTGTGATCTGTTTGGGCTCTTTGTTTATAGAGATGAGCCTTTCCTGCCCTCTGATGTGTGTACTTACTCCATGAATAGAGCTTTGTATGCACACACACACACACACACACACACACACACACACACACACACACACACACACACACACACACACACACACACACACACACACACACACACACACACACACACACACACACACACACACACACCACCACCACCACCACCACCACCACCATCCTCATGATTTGAATGCGGAGTCTATCTGATGATCAGTGTAGGGGGGGGGGGGGCATTAGATGCTATCGGTTGCTGAATGTGAGTGTGGACTCATGCAACATGAGAGGGTTATCATGGTTGGAGGATTCCACTTCTCTCCACTCTCCCTGTGTTGCAAGCTCTCCTCTCCTCTCTTCAACTCTTGACTCTCCTCTCAGATCTGCTCCTCTGGGCAAGTCAGCAGTATTTCTCCTAGTTTTGTCAAATCAGGAATAGCAGAGGAGGGGTGGGAGATGAGGGGAGGGGAGAGGAGTTGAGGGGAGAGGAGATGAGGGAAGGGGAGAGGAGATGAGGGGAGAGGAGAGGAGAGGAGGGGAGAGGAGAGGAGGGAAGGGGAGAGGAGATGAGGGGAGGGGAGAGGAGAGGAGAGGAGGGGAGGGGAGGGGAGGGGAGGGGAGGGGAGGGGAGGGGAGAGGAGAGGAGAGGAGAGGAGGGAAGGGGAGAGGAGATGAGGGGGGAGGAGAGGAGAGGAGATGAGGGGAGAGGAGATGAGGGAAGGGGAGAGGAGATGAGGGGAGGGGAGAGGAGATGAGGGGAGGGGAGAGGAGAGGAGATGATGGGAGAGGAGAGGAGATGAATCAGTATCAGAATCAACTTATTTTCACACCACGGGTTTACAGGTGTAAAGAAGTGGGTGACATCAGTTTTTGTGCAAGCTCCATAATTTTTGTTGTTTTCAGAAAGCTCAGAAGAGGGGTGGTGGCAGGGAGAGGAGAGGAGAGGGGAGGGGAGGAGAGGAGAAGAAGAAGAGAGGAGAGGAGAGGAGAGGAGAGGAGAGGAGAGTGCAAACAAGAGTATAGCGTTAGATTGTATAAAAACAACTACAAAATATTGTCTCTTTGGAGTTCTACCCTTTGACTGCATAATGTTAGTTTGACTTCTACCACTAACTAACTGTCGATTATGGAGGTGTGGTCTCAATGCAACGTCACTGATCGGTATATAGACTGCAGCTGTGGCGGCGGGCTCGCGCTGTGAGAGAGAACACCGAGGACAGGCGGCGCGCGCTCTTGCACTCCCACTCACAGACACACACATAGGCTACACACACTGCCCCAAACAAAGAGAAGCACGCGAGGCAGAGCATCCCACCCTTTCAGCAGCGCCAGAGCAGAGCTCACAGTGTGTGTGTGGTGTGTGTGCAGAACCCGTCAGACCCGGTCCAGGAGACGCAGGCTACAGAGCAGAACCATGTCGACTAACGGTAACGGCGCCACGAACGGAACCAGCGGCAGCGACATGCTGCAGATCCAGTTCGGTCTCATCAACTGTGGGAACAAATACCTCACGGCAGAGACGTTCGGCTTCAAGATCAACGCCTCCGCCATCAGCATGAAGAAGAAGCAGATCTGGACCCTGGAGCAGAGCGGCGACGAGACCAACGGCAACGTGTTCTGCCTCAAGTCACATCTGGGCCGGTACATCGCCGCCGACAAGGACGGCAACGTCACCGGAGAGAGCGAGACCCCCGCGCCGGAGTGCCGCTTCATCATCACGGCCCACGATGACGGCCGGTGGTCGCTGCAGTCCGAGACGCACGGCCGGTACCTGGGCGGCACCGAGGACCGGATCATCTGCTTCGCCCAGACCGCCGGCGTGGCGGAGAAGTGGAGCGTGCACATCGCCATGCACCCGCAGGTCAACATCTTCAGCGTGACGCGCAAGCGCTACGCGCACCTGAGCTCCAAGGTGGACGAGATCGCCATCGACCGGGACGTCCCGTGGGGGGTGGACTCCATGATCACCCTGGTGTTCCGCGAGCAGCGCTACCACCTGCAGACCTCCGACAACCGCTTCCTGCAGAACGACGGCGGCCTGGTCGCCAAGACGGACAAGAGCACGGGCTACACGCTGGAGTTCCGCTCCGGCAAGGTGGCGTTCAGAGACTGCTCTGGCCGGTACCTGGCGCCCTCCGGGCCCTCTGGCACCATGAAGTCCGGGAAGAGCGCGCGCGTCGGCAAGGATGAGCTGTTCGTGCTGGAGCAGAGCCACCCGCAGGTGGTCCTCACCGCGGCCAACGAGAGGAACGTCTCCACCCGGCAAGGTAGGTTGTGGGTCAAGTCAAAGTGAGCTTGTGTGTGAATGGGGACTAGGTCAGGGGTTCTCAACCTGTGGGGTCCCCACATGATTTTGGGGGGTCCCCAGATGACAGTGAAGTGACAATTTAAGGACTTTTAAGACAAAAAAAGGAGAAAAATACCATTACTGCATCTAAAGTAATCGTTGTGTGCTTGTAGATCTGCTGTGTGGAACCGAGTCAAACTGAACGTAATGCCTCAACTCAAATATGATTATTTTGGGGGGTTGTGGCCTGAAAAGGTTGAGAACCACTGGACTGTGTGTGTGTGTGTGTGTGTGTGTGTGTGTGTCTTGTCAGAGCCCCTGGCAGATAAAGGGTTAACGTGATGGAATGTCAGTCTGCAGCCCCCCTGCAGCCTCCACACATCCAGCAGAACATGGACGGCATGCATGGCAACAAAAGACACAATTCCATACATTGATGGCCTACACACGCACCGCATATAGGGCCTACATGTTGCCCACACAGTGAACAATGAAATATAGGGCAAGTGAATGTAGATGGTCTGCATACTACAATGGTCTATTGTGAATATCAATACGGTAAATGGTTTACAGCCTTGCAAATACACAACACTATAGGGTTTGCATAAAAAGCAATGAAAATAATGGTCAGGGTTAGGTATTATGTAGTGGTTTGCAAATGTTGCAATGTACAAGTTGTCTGAGATGTTTCAAATAATCGTCTGGAGGAGAGGGCGAAGCACATGAACTATTATACCAAACATGGTACAAGTAGGTGGGTGTGTCTGTTAGTAGTTTCACCACTGATGATGATAGTCACTAATGCACTGGCATTTGCGTGTGGGGATGTGGATAATTGTGTCCATGTGCATCTGGCCAGCAGCTGAATGAGTGGGCACATATACAAGCTTGTCTGTCTCTTTTTCTTTCTTTCTTGCTTGGTTTTCTTCTTTCTCATGCTTTACTTATCTCTCCACCTCTGACCCCTTCCATCTCTTCCCATACTTCCATCTTCCCTTTATCCTTTCCCTCAGTCTCAAACTTTTCTCTTCTTCAACCCTTCTATTTTGGACATGTTTTCCACCCATCACCATACCCCATTCTTCCCTACCTCGCTCAGTTTCCTCCATCCTCTTATAAACATCCACACACACACACACACACACCCTGAGAGCCCACCCTGTCCTCTCGCCCCAAACCCTATCTCCTGGCTCCAGGGCAGTGTGCTGCTGTGTGTCTGTGGTCATGATCATTAACAGTGACAGTGGTCATGGTAATGTGATGTCTGTCTGATTAGTCTTTGGACAGACACACACACGCGCACGCGCACGCACACGCACAGATCTTAATCAGGGTCCACAGACAACCTCCTGGCTATCTTTTGATGAAAGGGGTATGGAGGGATGGAAGGGAAGTAGGAGAGATTGGGTGTGGGGGAGTAATAGAGAGACAGAAATGACTTGTCTCTGTTTAGTAGGACACGCATCCAAGAACTGCTATACTTATACTTATGAGGACTTTCAACTGATTTCCATATTGACATTTCCCATGCCTTAACATCTAACCCTAACCTAACCATCAGCACTGTATGCCGCAGCTGGCCTGTGTGGGCTTGAATCTGACTCTGACTCAAGCCCTTTGCTGCATGTCACGCCCTCTCTCTCCTACCGTTCCTGTCTCTCACTGTTTTTTGATTGATTTAATACTTTATTAGTCAGAAATGTAAACAGCACAAGGTACAGGCTAAAAGGATAACGCAAAAAAGTCCTGGGGACCTGTTTCCATTGTTATCAACATAGCATAAAAAGCACTGTATGTACAAAGGAGAAAAGGCAAAAGGGGAAAAACGTCAGCAGTGAATGACGCCCCCTTTCTATGTGAAATGTGTGGTCTCCTGATAGATAGTTTTTCAGGCTAGTTTTCAAAGAAACCAGTGATTCACATTTCTTTAATAGATTCAAGGCATTCCACAATTTGGTGGCAGAGTAGTAGAATGAGAACTTTCCCATTTTGTTTGTTTGTTTGTTATATATTTGGGTAGAACCAGATCGTGGTCGCTCCCTCTAGTATAGTGGCTGTGGGTGTCATTCACTTTGGAGAAGTAGTTAGTCAGGTATTGAGGGCACTGTCTCTTTGACTATCTTAAATACCAATCCTATTTTTATTTGTTTAACCCTGTCTTCTACCCTGAGCCATCCTAGACTGGCAAAGTGTGTTGGAATTAGGTGGGTCATGGGCTTTAAACCGAGAAATAGTTGGATGATGGATCAGTTTGTTTTGGGAGGCCTGAAGCTCAGTTTTTACTGACATTGAGATGTTGGAGAACGAAGAGGTGCAAGCATTGTTTATTGTCACTGTCAATAATACAGAAAATGCTTAAAACAATTATCTTTAATAAGATTTGTTCCTAAAATCCTGTGGGAATTGCAATCAAGTCTTTGACATGAAAGGTAATGGTAGAGTATGACTGAGAAGGAGCTACACGGGACAGGACATTTGGTTCAATTTTTACATTCTCAGTTAAATTAACACAGACAGACCTGGACCTACTGAATAGAATTTGGGTGCAGATGAGTGTGGTTAAGGCATGGGAATGGATGGAGAAGGCAAGTGTGAAATAAAGGAATGTGTTGACTGTTGGCTGTCTGGTATAATGAATGATACAAGTTTAATTGATACTGTCTGATTCCATATTTAGTTTCTGGTTGGGGGGGTAACACTCGGTGAGAATACAATGTGGTTTTGGCGGTTTCCATTTTTGAGCCTATGATCTGTCATTCTTTCCTTGACTTGGTTTGCCTGTCACACACCCCCTTGTTTGCTTGTTCTATCTCTCACACTGTCGCTTACTCAGCATTGGAATATTTCTCTATTGGTACATGGCTCCAGCAACGATCTGCTTCCCCCTAACCCCTCTCCCTCTCTTTTTTCCTTCTCAGCCTCTCAGGAACAAAATGGAGGTCGAATTGAGAAGGTGTACAAATAGAAAAAAGCCTGGAGACCACTACAGGTTCTCAGAAGGCAAAAACAAATGGATCCATTGAAATGAGATGATGAAGTGCAGTTTATTAATACATAAAGGGAAAAATTGAATTGCTTCTCCATCAACCACTCTCCTCCATTAGATTACGTTCTTGTCTACAGTTCAGTGAAATGTCAAGGCAACGTTCTGCTCAACACTGCAAGAGTCTGCAGCGTTGAGGTCTGATTTATGCTTTGCCGACAGTGTCATGTGACATATTGCTTGACAGAAATGGCGTACTTTCAACCAGGAGAACTGTGTTGCATCACTTTTTCAGTTGAAAATACGGTAATTACTTTTTTTCGTGTGACACGTCACATACTGTAACACTTGTGTTTTTATGGATCAATATAATTTAGTCACAAGCTCTTGTTAATGTTTTTATTTTATTTTTATAGTTATTGTTTTATTGAGTGAATGAGTACAAGGTACTCCATGCTTCTTGACAATTCAAAACCAGAGACATAGTCATCAAACAAAAATGAAGACGGGACAAAGGATTGGTTTCTTTTGTTGATGCTTTTAATTGGTTAAATATTCATAAACCCCACAGACAGACTTTTGTACTTTCAATCTAGCTAAGATAGATCTACAAGCTCAGAGTATGAGGTTGTAGATCAGCTACTTTTGTGCGACACTGTCATATGACAATGTATAAAAACAGGCATAATTTATGAAATACTTAAAAAGATGAGATATGGAGGTACAAGGTTTCTGCTAGACAGCGACAACATGTGACATTATATGTCTTAATATGTAACATCATCCAATAGTGCAATTTCAAAATGAAATGAATATCAATATTCATAATAGGATTTGGAGTTCCTACGCATACTATAATCATCTAGTTCTAATCTTTAGATGAGGATTATATTTATCAAATTGACCTATATACTAGTATTTCATAATGACACAATCATAATGTCTCAGTGCAATGAAGGATTAGTCTTCTGAATCTATGCATAAACAGGAAGTTATCTGTTGAAGAGGGACTTATCCCAGCAACAACTGAATCATTGTGATGTGGATTTAGAAGTTTGAGGGAAATTAAACTGGCTCCAGATGTTTTTAAATCAACAGCTGCTGGCTTGGCTATTTTGCCCCCATTAGCTTCTCTCCGGATTTGGCTATTTGCGTAGCAGACCAAGATGGCGGTTGAAATTGGGTGGGTTCCATTGGCAAAGCCATACAGGATTCAGAAAAAGGCTTCTTTGTCCAATCAAAAGCGACTGTTTCGTGCATCAAGAGCCAATTGGGATAATCATGTTCTTGCCGTTGGTCATAAAAATCCAGACATCATCTTTGAGAAGTCTTTGGATTAGTCTATTAGGAGAGCCTTATACCAACAGGTATAAATGTTTTAATTGAAACATTCAGCAAAGGTCAGATACTGTGTGTATAAATATACAGTATACTAGGGCTGGGCAGTTAACCGAAAATATATAGAAACCAACATTTAGAACCTCTAACCGACATAATCTTGCTCATATCGGTTAATCGAATAAGCAGTTGTTTTGTTTTAATTATTTTTTACATTTATTTCTTAGATATTAGTCTGATTAACCACTTAAGTCCTGTATTATACGTCGTTGTACAATGGTAGTGTGAAAAAATAGTGAACCCGTAATATTTACAGTACAGACCTTGTCAGATAACTATGATGGCAGTGTAAAAAAGTGGATAAATAAATCGTTCATTAATCGTAATCGAGGCAAAAGTTTGAAATAATCGTGATATTGATTTGAAGTCTTATCTCCCAGCCCTGGTATATACTATATACAGTATACAGTATATGCACCAAATAATATGTACAAATCATTGCAAAGAGCTTTAGAACTTGGTCCCAAAACTTAAATCTTATTAAGACATAACTCCTGCACTCTTATCTATCATTTGTTGGAACCACTATCAACATGCCCTCTCTATCCAAATGTATGAAATCCTGGCACTGCATGCATATTGCAACAGAGCAAACTTTCCAGCTATTTTCTGTGATTTGTGTTTGCCACATTCATTGACACATTTCCATTTAGTTAGAACATGTCTATGTGCCGTGCCCCATCTGTTGATTGTGACATCGTCTTTCATAGTCCTTGCAATAGTAATGGCCACAGTTCCCCTGGAGGCAGTTTAACGACCCATCCTATGGGTTGAGACATAATTATTAGTCAGTTAGCCTGGAGGGCAATGGCTTTTAAGTGGTCCATACTGGGATGAGTGTCCTGTCCTGAACTATAGTCTTGAGTGTGAGTGACCCCAGAGTGCAGTCTTCTCATTTTAGTTGATGAGAGTCAATCATGTGCTGTTGGCTACTAGTGTGACCACCAAGTCTTGAGTGCTTCTCCTAGTGACTTATTATCCTTTCTCTCTGCTCCTGAGCGTGAGGCTTTCATTGTGATCTAGACGGAAGCCAGGAGCCCCTGGGATTTACCCTGAGAATCACACTGGACATCTTATCCCTTTTAGGACCAAACCGATTCTGTCGTATTGGCCAGATTTATGCATTGTAGCTAGAGGAGCGACTACAAAACAGATTCTTTATGACATTTTAAAATGTCGATACGGGAGGGCATGTTGAATGTGGTATGTTGCTGTCTGACCACATCCTGTACCTAATATCCAGCTTGTTAAAAGAAATATGCACCATCAACTGGATTTATAAGCATTGGTTACAGCAAATTCTTACATGAGTAGTCCCTGAAGATGTTGCCTGTTCTTTTGTAATTAGACTCTCTGTGAGAGGAGCAACTACATTTTGTCTGGCTGTGATTCAGACCTGACACCTTTCTGTCTGCCTGCCACACCACCCACTGGCAGGAAATGAAACACACACACACACAGACAATTTTTCTGTTGCCAGTTGCCACTAACTAGACACAACTCTGACCTTGGCTGGTATGTGTTAATCTTTGGTGGCTCAGGGGCGTTAATTTGCTTCCCCCACAACATACTCACACACACACGCGCACACACACGCACACACACTCTGTACAAAATGTGTACGCAAGCACATTCACGCATCCTTGATGGCATTCAATGGCCTTGACCAAGTGTGTTGCTGACATTTGAGCATGTTTGTGAACCTTCACTGTGTGGGTGGGTGGGTGGGTGGGTGGGTGTGTGTGTGTCTGTCTGACTGTCTGTCTGTCTGTCCTTTCAGCATCAGTAGGCTGGGAGCGTGCTTGGGGAGTTGCTGTCTGCAGATAGTGCTGAGGCACCTCTCATCCTTAATGTCTTGTATTTTATTATGTCTGCGTCTCAGTGGCACTCTGCTGCACTCTTGTCTGTGTTGCCTAATGTTCTCTGTTAGCCAGTGGAACACTTTGTTTATAGTTGAATTTGCAATACAGTGAAATGAAAATCATTTAAAATCCAATATTACGTTCTCAAAGACCATGGCTGCCCAGTAAAAACCTCCTTGTGGGTCCATTTGGGTCCATTTTTACACTTTCAGTTAGATTAACACAGGATTTTACTGTGCGCCCTGTAGCAGAGCAGTGGAGAGTCTGCAGACACTCATGCTTGTCCTACCTATATTAAGTTAACATCTCTCTTATGTAATTTCTATTTCTGATTTTGGTCGAAATGTTTTTACCAGCTTGTGAAGAAGGCTGGTCTTTATTCTAGCCATTGGCTAGTAGTGACTTTTTCATAACTTTCTCCTCCTTGGCTGTCCTTTAAGCCAATGGGGAGTCTGCAATGCCTTCCCATACTCTGAACGGGCGTAAGAGGTCCGGTCAGTGAAGAGTAGCGCGTGTCTGTGAATAGTCTTCACCCTCCGGCAAGCATTTAAATTAACACCTTCAATATTTTTTTCACGCAAACTAAAACAAGGGAAAAGAACTAAAGAATAGCGGTCAAAACTGTAAACATAAACAAAGAAATTGTAATGTTTATTAAGATGCAAGAATCATGACAGTAGGTCTACTTTTCAAAGGTTTTAGCCTGGCACAAGCTGGTCTTTTTTCCCCCCTTTTCATTCTTGTTTTTTTCCCTTTTCATTCATGTTACTACTGTACTGGTTTCTGTTATCTCCTGTTCTCCCAGTGACTTGGCTGGTTCTAACTGGTCCAGGGTGAGTGTAGTAGCGGTGGTCTGATCCTAGAGGCGACAGAGTGGGAGTCTTATTACTGTGGCATGTGCCGGTCTTTCTCTAGTTTGTGTGTGTTGTCCATTTTGTATAAGCCATCATTTGGTAGGTTGTAGTGGGTTGTGTCCTCTCTGTGTGTGTTTGGATCAGAACAAAGGCCAATGATATGGTGCCCTGTTTGTGGCCCAGCTGGTTGCCTCCTCTGCCAGGCCTGTAGAACAATGGGACACACACACACACACACACACACACACACACACACACACACACACACACACACACACACACACACACACACACACACCAAGGAGGGCACAATTGCACTTGATAAACGCTTGTGCTCACCCCAGTCCACTGCTACGTCCTGAGTCCTGCTGGCTCACAGAACCCAACAATCTGTGCCTGCCACTGTCAGGATGAATGTGGTGGGTGGAGTGAACGAGAAGATGGAGGGGTTATGTTCAATAGCAGTGTTTGGTGTGGTCAGTGGTTGCTTACTGTGTGTGTGTGTGTGTGTGTGCGTGTGCGTGCGCGTACACTGCATTTGGTGTGGTTGGGAAGGATTCTGTGCGTAGGGCCACATCTCTGGTTCGCAGAAGGAGAAGTGGTGTGTGTGTGTGTGTGTGTGTGTGTGTAGCATCATAATGTATTTCTTCCTCCATTTAACCCTGTGAGTTTAATTGGAGACTGGTCCCCCCCCACACACACACACACACACACACACACACACAACCAGCCTTGTGGACTCGGCCTCGGCCTCTCTGAGTCATGGTTGAGGCTGTGGCCTTGAGAGGAGACTGTTTGTCTGTGTAGTCACACTACTAGTCAAGGTACATGCATCTGTACTCGTACATGGTTCTATACACAGTATAATCTTCAGTGTGTCGGTTTAACTCTGAACAGAATTACCCGTAAGTGTCCATTTAGAGACCTTTTGTACACTCAGTTAAATGAACACAGGAGTATACTGTGTAGCACAAAGTGTATGTGTGTGTGTGTGTGTGTGTGTGTGTTTGTTTGAGTGCCATAATTACATGGAGAAAGAGGAGACGGCACCCCCCTTGTCTGTGATGAAAGGAGCAGCATGGATGATCTGGTGTTGCTATATATCGCACTCTCTCAAATCTCAATCTGTCCACTTCTTATAAGGTGAAATGGCCTCCTCCTTTCTAGCAACCTGAAGGTAATGGCCTTCTTTTAGAACAACCTGCTTTTAACCACTTTCAACCGGGTGTCCCTATTTTGGGGATGTCATTGCACATCTATAAGCTCAACGCATCGTACCGCGACATGTTGTAAGCTTGTATATCGGCTATTTTTACACAACACCTTTGTACATATGTACAAAATAGGTTATATAAGTGTATATATATTATAAGTGTATATATATTAAAATATAGTTTAAGTCGATAAATGATGTTCACAAGAGCTGTGAAACACTTCACATTAGTATTACTCGTTAGTAATGTTTTGTCTTGGTTGAACTCAAACACTACACAAAACCAAATGCAAATGAATGATTGAATGACACATTTCAACATGTGGAACCGCCCACTGAATCCAGGGGAAACAATACTTTACAGTGATGCTGTACAAAGATGCAAATCTGTGTGGTGTCTGTTCCTTATATATCAGTTTTTACACTTTGACTGCTACTGTAGTGTGTGTGTGTGTGTGCGCGTGTGCACACGTCCGTCCATGTATTTGTCACTACTCAACACGCCAGAACAATCATGATTCCGTGTGGCTCCATCAGGCACTGAGAGCATGATGTTCACCTCTCTCTCTTCTCTACTTTTCTTCTCTTTGGCTCACACTTCACTCCCTTCCTCTTTCTGAACCCCCCCATTCTACAGTACTCTCCTAACATCCCTCTCTCCCTCCTTTCTCTCACCCTCTCTCATCCCCCCCTCTCTTCCATCTCTCTCTCTCTTCTCTCTCTTTCTCATTATAAATGGGATCTCTGAGAGGTGCTACTGTACAAGCTGTACCTGCAGTGTGAGCCAGACAGGAAGCAGTAGTTCTATCACACATAACTTATAGGGGGGATCAAACAGTTGAACACTCCAGCAGAAACACAACGACAGCTGGCCCAATGCCCTCTTTCTTCAGTTATTTAAGCCATTATCTCTCTCTCACTCTTGCTCTCTCATTGTTACCATTCCGTTTGATTTGTGTTGACTATTTCTCTGCCTCTTCATGTGTCTCTCTGTACTCCCCCATTTCTCTCTCCCTCTGTCCCCTCTTCCCTCTCTTGCTCTTTCTCTCTTTTAATCATTTGTACACGAGGCGGTCGATTGCTGCCATGTGGTTCTCATCTTGGTCAGTTATTTTTCCTGCTCAATCTGTGTGTGTGTGTGTGTGTGTGTGTGTGTGTGTGTGGAGAAGAGGGAGGGAGCGGGGGGGGGGGGGGGTGCATTATGCACTTGTGTGTGTAGCCCTGCATATTTCTGCAGAAATTCAATCGGTCCATGGAGGCCAGAGCTCCAGTTGGCGTTCAACGGGAGAGGACTGTTTTTTTCACATGCAAAATGAGAGCAATGATTCTTTAGGGGACAAGCAGTTTAGGTAACTCTTGTTATGTCATAACATATTATAGCTTTGAGGTCAGACTTGATTGATTACACACTCATAAAAACATGCAACACTTTCATCATGTCTCTTTGTCTATCTTTGGGAAACATTTATGTTTCCTTCTAAGCACAAGACATTTTAATGGCAACAAACTCAGCTTTATTGTCACATCACTGATGTAACGTATAGTATGTTCATATTGCCCTGGGTTGAGTGAGTCTAGACGTGACACAAGTATGTGCTGACCCCACACTTACATTAAAAAAGTTTCCTTTTTGAAAAACGATTGAATGGGTGGTCTTCTCCATTGTAAGGACTATCATCACTTGAATGGCTGTTCCTATAGGGAGACCGAGCCCAAGAAAGAGATGCAGAGAAAAATGGATGAGCAAAGGAAAGAAGGGGAGATATAGAATGAAAGAGATGAAAAATGTGAGATAGGAAAGGGGAGAGACACAAATGAACGAGAGAGAGAGATCATGAGAAAGCATGAAGCTGGAGATTTCTCTCTCCCTCTCCCCTCCCTCTTCAAATATTTACACATCACTCCATCCCTCAGTCCATCACTGTCTGATCAACACTACTGAACTCTCCAACCCTCCAGGCTATAGGTCTATTCTAGAGCAGACCATGACCTCATACTGTACAATACCATGCATTGTACTGCATGAAGTGTGTGTGTGTGTGTGTGTGTGTGTGTGTGATGGGGTAGTGTTAGAAGGTCATGTGTGTGTCTAGTGTATATTTGTCCTATTGATGACTCTGTGTTTGTTTACCTCATTGTTGCTCTCAAGTGCTGCTAATGGAGTTGTAATGATTGTTCTGATGTTCGTTACGTATAGGGCAAACTGGTTGTAAAGAGACACACAGTCACTTGGACTATGGATAAAAAATGGATCTCAGATATATTAATTGTAGATGCCACCAGTTGGAGATGCTTGTCACGATCAGAAACTATTTTATTGTCACATCACAGGTTTACAGGTGTAAAAACGTGGGTGAAATTTGTTTTTGTGCAAGCTCCATTTTTTTTGTTATTTCCATAAGTGCGGTAAGTACCTGAGGTAAGACATAAAGGTTCGTGAGCATAGCAGCAGATATATACTGTACATGATATGTTATGGACGTTAGTTAAGGGCTGTCTGCACAACTACTGTGGTTTGTGACAGTCCACCATGAGGATTAACCCTTGAACACGTGTGTGTGTGTGTGTGTGTGTGTGCGCAAAAGCCTCCTTTAATCCTAGCCGTCTGATGTTGCTCATTTAGTATGTCTGATCCTGACCAGAGGCTTTGTGAGTCAGCATCTGGACCTTTTGTGTGTCCCATGTCTGGACTGTTGATTGATTGTTATTGCACATCTGTTCTGATCCGCCGTGGCTATTTGTGGTCTTCACATGTACTTTTGGCTCATTACTGACCGACCTAGCCCAGATTTCTTTTGGCAAATCATCACATCGCCAACTGTTTTGACTCCTCCCAGGTATGGACCTGTCAGCCAATCAGGACGAGGAAGGGGACCAGGAAGTGTTCCAGGTGGAAATGTGCCGTGAAAACAGGAAGTGCGCGTTCCGAACAGCTGCCGGGAAATACTGGACCCTAACTGCAAATGGTGGACTGCAGTGCACCGCCTCCACCAAGTAAGACCACACACACAATTATTTGCACACATGCACATACGCAGAGACAAGAAGACAGACAAGACATGCACACAACCAGTCATGTCCTCCCAAGGCCCCCCCGTGTCTGTGTCTGTTCTCCAATGTAGTGGCCTAGTAAGATATGCATCTGTTACGCCTGAGTTGTGCTTGGTTGTCACGCACTGATAATAGCTGATCTACAAGCTCACAGTGTGTTGCAATGCATTGTGAGCTTGTAGATCTGCTGTTTTTGCACGATAGCTGCGCGCAAGTATAAGATCCACTACAACCACACCTGCTCCATTTGGTCTGTTGTCCACCTTCTCAAAGGTACAATAGTGATCACGTGCTCCAGACACTGATTTAAGACTGTGATTAGAGGGTGTGTGTGTGTGTGTATGTGCGTGCACTTTGCAGAGCCGGACACTAACTAAAACAGCTCTTACAGGCTTTAGATCTGTCGTGATTCGATCTCAAGCATGGGGGAGTTTGTGTGTGTGTGTGTGTGTGTGTGTGGGTGTGTGGGGGTGTGTGTGTGTGTGTGTGTGTGTGAATGACTTTGGGTTTTGGTGAAGTGTGTCGTCAGCAGGGTGTGAAGACAAATTTATGCTCCGTCACACGACGGTGTCCGAAAATAGCAGACATACAAGCTTACAACGTGTTGCGTCTGCGATGCGTTGTGAGCTTGTAGGTCGGCTATTTTCGACACTGCCGTTACCGTACGACGAAGTATGACATGTCCTGGAGGAGAGTGTGTGTGTGTGTGTGTGTGTGTGTGTGTGTGTGTGTGTGTGTGGATGGCTTTGGCATGTTGGCAGTGGGTGGGGGTTTCTGTACGGAGGTCGCGTGTGTTTTTATGACCAGTGAAGCTAGAGTGTGTGCTGTTAACCCTTAACCTCTGACCTTTAACCCTGTGCACCTGGAAGCCTCCCTTGGAGGGAGGCCCCAGACATGAATACTTGTGAGTTACTAGAGGGTTGAAGTTTTAGAGATCATCCTTCCCCCTCGGATATTTACTTTTCTCTGTCATTCTGAAATGAAAGTAAAACAAGACTCAGTGAATACTACACATTGTCGGGAAAATGAAAATGTATTGTACTGCTGTGAAATAATCTTGCAAGGTTGAGGAAAATTATGTTTCATTTGACTCTCTGTGCTCAGTCTGGCTTCAAATGCCATCAGCCTTCATCAGTGCTTAGTTTACCCATCCTGTAGGCCTAGAACTGCATTAATTAATCAGTGCTTACCTGTCTAGTAGGAGGTATATACAATATTCATCAGTGCATACCCATCCTGTAAGAGTTGTAGGCTGCATCAATCAGTGCATACCGGCCCTGTATGAGGTCTAAACTACATTGAAAAGCAAATAACTGTACAACTCTTTAACACATTTAGTGCCAGAGTTTTTTTTAAACAGGGTACATCTAGTGCTGGCATTCTTACCGTTTACGCTGCGCTGTTTAGGGCTGTAGTCGCCACGACGATGACGCAGATGTAAACAAAGGGTGCGTGCACGATGGTCGTGGGTCCCGACTATCGCCTGGAACAAGAGATTCAATATAACACCAATATGACTCCTGGAAGCATCTCTTCAGTTAATGTGGAGCCGATTCCTCTGGTTGGTTCCCCCTCCCCCTTCCTTAATGCAGGGGAAAGCAAGAGTCACAGAATGTGTTGCAGAGGAGGAACTGGACCACCGGATGACCACATTCTTGAAATGTTAATCAGTTTCGTTCTGTTATGGACAGCACCACATGGTCCCCCATCCCCCTCGTTCTGGTGGGGGGGGGGGGATATCTTTGATTTCCATCAATGTCCTCTCTCCATTTCTCTCTCTGTAAATATGCTTTTGTGGAGCAAAAGTAACTTCATACCTTCTTGTGCTCCATGTTATGAAAAGGAAAGTGAGGCATGAATAATGAATGGGTGCAGACTGTTGCGACACAGGACAATTGCAGAGAACAAAACCCTGTTCTGAAATAGTATACTCCTTGACATGAGAGGATTTCACAGGATGCTTAACTACACCTTTTATCAAAGTTCACAAGTGAAACTAATGCATTGACCATTAAGCTTAAGCCTACCTATCCAATTACTTCACATTTAGTTAAGCCCTGGATGAAAGGGACAAAGGTTGACAGGTGAGCTCTCTCCGCGTGTGTGTGTGTTGTGTGTGTGTGTGTGTATGCGTGTTTGTTGCATACGGGCCAGCAAGTAACTTCAATGTAAATCAAATCATCACTCTAACCTCTCTCTCGTCTCATCTCTGTGTCTCTCTTGTCTAGGTCAACTAATTGCTACTTTGACATTGAGTGGCGTGGGAACAGGCTGACACTGCGTGCCGCTAACGGGAAATACGTCGCTGCCAAAAAGAACGGCCAGCTAGCAGCTACCATCGACTCTGCAGGTCAGTGAGTTTTTGGCTGAACCATGCCTCCATTCTCCCCCATCCTCCAGCTGATGACAGAGGAGATGTTGTGGCTAGAAAAGTAATAAGTTGGGTCTTTTTTATTTGGAATAGTTCCTTGTTAGTGATGAGGTTTCAGTCAATTTGACAGAAAATACATGGAGAAGTTGAGTCACTACTATAGCATAGTCACTATGGGACGCACAGGTATAGCAGTTCTTTGAACAAGTCGATTTAATAATACTGTGTCACATAAGTGCCTTTGTGTCTCTTACATTTTGACCTTTCTACTAATATGTCCCTGCCTGTCCTCAGGTGAGTCAGAGGAGTATATCATGAAGCTGATTAACCGTCCAATCATTGTGCTGCGTGGGGAGCATGGCTTCATTGGCTGCAGGAAGGTGACCGGCACACTGGACTCCAACCGCTCCACCTACGACTACTTCACCCTGCAGTTCAGAGACGGAGCCTACAGCCTGCAAGGTCAGAGACATTTACTCTGTAGACATTCAGACATTCAACCTGTGATGTGACACATCATGGTCAGCATCTGGGCAGTATCATGTCAGTATAATGGTCAGTATCATAGTCGGTATCATAGTTAGTATCATGTCCAGTATTTGGTCAGTATCGTGTCAATATCGTGTCAGTAGCATGGTCAGTATCATGGTTAGTATCAGCTATTTTTGGTGCAATTTATGGTGCAACTAAGTATAAATCAGGCATGAGCAGTCTTGCACAAGGACACTTCCACAACATGTTGAATGGCACTCTTTAAGCATTATAGTCGGATTCATACCTGCAGTGTGACCTTACAGTCACAGAATCATTTGCACAAGATACATACTGTAGACATACAAATAGACACCCAGGGCAGATTATTATAATTGTTTTTCTACAATGGTGAGAGAACTCCACTGGGGCACATAACGACATGAGGGATTCATTCAGTCTCATTATACACTTCATTCATTCATAAGACTTGGTTGCCAGGAAGGTGGTTTCATCAGATTTCATTTCACTTTGAGTTATGTAATGTAAGTCCAAAACAAATGTATTAAAGCTTCTCTTCTCCTCTCTTTGTCTCTCCCTCGCCTAATGTTCATCTCTTTATCCTCTTCCAAACACCCCTCCCACACACACTCTCCATCTGCACACTCCATCCCCCCACCCCCCCAACCACTCACCTTTCTTCCTCCTCTATCATCTTTGCTCTCCTCCTTCTCCCTCATCTAATGACTATTACCTTCAACTACCTGTCCTTTTCTCCTATCTGTCCTTACTCTTCTACATGCCCTGTTTGCTTAAATTCTCTCCTCTCCTCTCCTCTCCTCTCCTCTCCTTCCTTCCTTCCTTCCTCCCTCCCTACCTCCTCTCTGTCTCCTCTCTATCTCTCCATCTCTCTCTTATCTCATCTCCAGACTCTACAGGTAAATACTGGATGGTGGGCAACGAGCATGCGGTGGTGAGCAGCAGTGACGAGCCGGTCGACTTCCTGTTCGAGTTCTGCGACTACAACAAGCTGGCCGTGCGCCACGCTGCCGACGGCAAGTACCTCCGTGGTGACCACGCGGGCGTGCTCAAGGCCAACGCCGACGACCTGGAGACCGCCACGCTCTGGGAGTACTGAGGGAAGAGAGAGACAGGAAACCATGGCGACGGGACGCGCAAGCGAGCAGCACTAAACCCGTCCATATACACCCAACCTGTATCCCAACACCCCCTCTGTCTGACTCTCACTCCCATCCCTTCTTAACCTTTGACCTTTATGACGATGATGAACTGCAACGTGAGAGGAGAGAGAGGGAGTAGAGAGAGGGGGAGACAGAGGCGTGGGGGGTAATAGCGGGCTTCCTCCTTTTTTCTCCTTCTCTGCTTCCCTGCCTTTCTTCCTATTTCTTCCTCCCTTTCCATCACATCCCTCTCCAGCTCTGCTCTGCAGGGCCGACCTTTTATTTGTTGCCATAGTTACCGTGGGGCTGTGCACTTTTCTCCTGCTCGAATCTGGTTTGCTGCTCGACGTGTCACTCACTCTCTCCTAGCCTTACTATTGGGCCCCACCCCCCACGCCTCACTCAGCCCCCCGTCCCCGTAAGAGCTCGTCCCTTCCCCAGAGCAGAGCCACCTTAAAGAGCCCCTTCTTTAACAAATGACCCCCTCCCCCTAAATCACCTTTCTCTCTCTCTCTCTCTCTCTCTCTCTCTCTGTCTATTGGTCTCTCTGTATTGTCTATGTGAGCAGCATATGGTGGCAGTATTTATGGTGTTTGACCTGGTCTGGTAGATCTGCTTCTCACCTGACCTAATCTTTTAAAACCGTTTCTCTGATGGACAGAATCTCTAGCGTGACTGTTTCTAGCTGACTGGATCTAGCTGGGCTGCTCTTGACTGGGCCAGACCTAGAGGGCAAAAAGGGTTATGTTGAAGTTTTAGTTTAGTGGGACTGTTTTCTATAAGATTTGGTTCTATAGAAGTGTTTCTTTTTTGCTTTGCTTTTTTTTTAACGAATTTTTGAAATACAGTTTCTATCGTACCAGGTCTAGTATGTTTGTTTAGAGCAGGCCATCCTCGCCTCTCTCTGTGTGGTGATGATGATGATGATGATATGTGATATAACTGGAGTGAATCTGACGAAGACGACGACGATAAAGATTATGATGTAATGGAATTCATCTCAATTGTAAAATACTCCCTGTGTACACAATGTTTCCTGTGTCATTCTCTAGCTGTGTTGTCATTGGCTGGCAGGGAGTCTTGATTTCCTGGAACAAACAGGATGTAGGAAGTGAAACCACAGGAAGTAAAACACTTGTCCTCCTTTCCCTCCACAAACTAAAACTATTGTCCAGGGCACAGTGTAAAGAAAAATACAAAATGGCATGGTCATGTATGTTTACTGCACACTCCTGTCTTACTGGAAGAGACACAAATACAGTTATATTAATTTCTTTTTGTATATCTGAGGCACAAGCATAATCAGTGGAAAGCATGGGTAAACATAGCTTCACTACAGTACAGATAGGGGTCCAACTGGAGTGAAATGATTTATTGTCTCTTTGAAAGCTGCTTTTAGCCTTCCTCTACCGAACTACCAAACTCACCTCTGGCCTAATGTAAACCCTAAACCCTTAATACTGGACCAACACACTGTCCTCTTATCACCTCAGTCAAACAATAAGTACAACTCTGAAACTGGAACCTGGTGCTCTAATTAAACATCTCGTAAAACACCAGAAAATCTCATTATGTTGTGCATGTCATAAACCTGTCTTGACGATACTTAAACAGTCAGAAGTATTGTTAATCTCGTCTACTGCGTTACCATCGCTGTACTTGTAGAGGTTTGCCATAACAAAGAGACCGTAACAGTGACTTACTGCATTGACCTAAATCTTCGTCACCATCTTTAATCTCCTCCTCTGTCCATCTGCGCTGACACAGCGGAGCGTTGACTTGTGTCGTGTCTCCTGTTGGACATGGTCTGTAATTGGATCTGATGGAATCTGATTTCCGCTGACCCTGACTCATCAATGTAGACGGTGGGGGTGGAGTGGGGCTTGTAACGGAATGAGGAAAAATAAGCAGATTTCAAAATGTCTGCGATGCACGTGGTGGTTGTACAGTTCTGCCAAATTGTTCTGTGAGGGGCGACAGTTGTCTGTCTGACTGGACTGTCGAATATGTGATGTTAATGTGGTGTGTAGAATATCTGCCAACCAACCTGCTTTAAACCTGATTTATACTTAGTTGTACACTGTTGTCGCGTGCCGAAATGTTTCGTCTTGCGACACCGGTGCGCAATCAAAGTATACATTAAGCATTAGGTATGCTAGGGTGTGATTTCAAACAGTGGCTGCTCTGATTCTCTACCCGCCGGGGGTGTGGTCTCCCAAATGCATCTTAGAGCTGCAGCCCATTGGTTTAAATTTGGGGTGGGGGTATGCTAAGATGGATCTTTTTTTATAAACCAGGCCCTGGAATGAATACCTCCACCATTTCTCTTGGAACTCACATTCCACTCAGTCAGAAAACAATATGGAACCACTACAGTTTTGATCCCATTAGAATGACAGACGATCATATCAAACTCCACAAAGTCAGCCCAGTGTTCCTGAAACGTTGAAGCTTTCTGGGGTCGAAAATCATTAAGATGGAAAAGTAACAGGTCGTCCTTGTACTGGGTAGATCTGTATCTCCCATGTAGCAGAGTCCAAGATTTGGACAAAGTGACGTTGGATAGACACGGTAGTGGCTGTGCCTTACTCCGAGTTTATGGACAGCAGGAAAAATAAATAAAAGTTAGAAAAAAGTCTGCATCTTTGCTTTGTATAACTGGAAGTTCCTTTTTGTATTATTATTTTGTATAATTTTTGATATTGTGATTTAATCTTCCTCTCGTGCCATTGGTTCACCTGAACTCCAACGACCAATAAAACTGGGATTTGGAACACAGCCAACATTGTCTGTTTTTTATGATCTTGTTCTATTCAACTCATTGATGTTTCATGTTCTTGACCACTTGTATTTCATCTAATTTATTTCAGACATGAACTCCCGATTTCTGTTCACTATACCTGTTTCTCGTCTTCATTTCTCATTCTCTCACATCTCTATCATGTCATCTCTTCATTCGGTCTAGGTCATCTTCTCATACTTTGTCTAGTCTGATTTTATTTGTACGGTACAGTATGTTCATTTATCCATTTGTAATTGAGTGAAATTAACACAGAGGATTTTACTGTGTAACATTTCATACCAGGTCAACTCAATGTTTTTCATATGTGGTCTTTGCTTAATGAATGTGTGCCGTCAAAACATTATCATAGTCATGATTCAATCTGCATAGCTCTGGAATCATAGCCTTCTCACATAATCATAGAGCTTCATACTTGGTTGCCATCCATTTTCTGACCACAGTAGCTCCATGTGCTGTCCCACTTACACACACACGCACACAGAGGCAGGGGTATGGAAACACACTTTTTCCTGTCTACTGAATAGAGCCTTTGTGCTGAAACATTTATTCTGGTCCAGGGAAAGGGCAACCCCCTCTGAAGATAGACAGACAGACATGCACACACACACACACACACACACACACACACACACACACACACACACACACACACACACACACACACACACACACACACACACACACACACACACACACACACACACACACACACAGAGTTCTGGGCTGTAATGTAATGATGAATCCTCCAGAGCAGGTCTCTAATCCATTTCCCCCTGTTAGACTTGTGGGTCCCAGAGGAACACCCACCATGGCAAAACAAACACACCACCCGTCCATCCCCTTCACCTCCCCTGTCCCTCTCTCTCTCTCCTATCTGGATCTTCCTTCCTTCCTCACTCTCTCACAGCCCCTCCATAATGTCTCTCACTCACCCTGCTTGTTTCCATCTCATCTTTTCCACCTCTCTAACTCTCTTCTCCCACCTTCTCTCTCTCTTTCATTATTTTTTCCTCTTCATTCCTTCCATCTTGTCCTTCTGACCGAGTGACTCCCCTGAAAAGATGAGTCACACAAAAATATGACCCAGATCCCTGAAATGAGGGATTGTGGGTAAAGTGTCAAGCTGCAGGCAGACTGGTTAGTGGGTTGTGTGTGTTGCTGGGTGTGCGCACCAAACGAAGGAGGGTGGGAGGGAAGGAGCAACTGATGGGGGAGGGGAAGGGGAGGAGAGGTTGTATGTAAAATGGCTGCCAACGCCCTATTACACCCACATCTGAGAGAGACCCCCCCCCCCCCCCTCCTTGTAACCATGGCAACACCAGCTGCTGAAAACCGGCAGGTCTGAAGAATTGAAGGGGGGTCGAGGGGGGCAAACTGCAGGTCTGAAGAATTGAAGGGGGGTCGAGGGGGGCAAACTGTGTGTGTGTGTGTGTGTGTGTGTGTGTGTGTGTGTGTGTGTGTGTGTGTGTGTGTGTGTGTGTGTGTGTGTGTGTGTGTGTGTGTGTGTGTGTGTGTGTGTGTTGTCAGGGACCAGAAATGTCACATTATATTCACTTACACCTCATACAAGAAAAGCAGATATGTTATGCTGGTGTGTAGGGCAGATGCCAGCAGATGTTGGAAAGTGACTATATGGCAGCCTCACTTTTCCGGGTGGATATGCCACATCCAGCCAGCCTACCTACAGTTATGTACATAATTATTTTTATTAGTAATATTTTTTTTACAAATACTCTGTTACAAGTAAAAGTCCACTACTTGAGTAAAAGTACTAAAGTATTGCCATAAAAAATAAACTTAAAAGGAGTTGTTCACCCCAAAAAATACTTATTTTCTATCAATTACACACCCCATGAAGCCTTGAATTCATGGAGATTGTTTTGTTTTTGTCACATTCCTAAGCCAATAATTTGATGACCGGCAGACTCTCCGGTAGGAGACTCAAAGCATCTTTCCGCCGGTCATCAAATTATTAGCTTAGGAATGCGACAAAAACAAAAAAATCTCCACGAATTCAAGGCTTCATGGGGTGTGTAATGGATAGAAAATACATATCTTTTTGGGTGAACTACTTTAAAGTATCAAAAGTAAAAGTAGTCATTGAGCAAAAGTCCCGTTTCACAAGTTTTCAAAATGTATAAACATCTTTTGAAAATAGCAGATCTACAGTACAAGCTCACAAAATATATATAGGGCTGAAGTGGTTAATGTATGTTTTGTAACAATAATCTCGATCTACAAAGTTGTAACTAAAGTTGTCAAATAATTGTAGTGACATTGATGCTGACTATGTTAATGACTATGGTGCTGACTATGGTTAATGACTATGGTGCTGACTAAGCCTCATAGTCAGTACCATAGTCATTAACCATAGTCAGCACTATAGTCATTAACCATAGTTAATGACAATGTTAATGACTCAGTACCATAGTTTAGTCAGCACCGTAGTCAGTACCATAGTTTAGCCAGTACCGTAGTCAGTACCATAGTTTAGTCAGTTTCATAGTCAGTACAATAGTTTAGTCAGTACCATAATCAGTACCTAACCAGGCGATAGATGATCATTACAGGCTGTATCAACCTGCCGTGGGGCAGTCTATCGCCTGCTGTGTTATGATACTGACATGATATTGATATAGTATGCATACTAGATCATTTATTGTATCCATACTGCATAATACTGTACATAGTATGCATACTACAAAGTATGCATTCTAGATCATTCTCTGGTTCAGGGGGCAGAATGGTTCCAGAGGGGGCAGAATGGTTCCAGAGGGGGCAGAATGGTTCCAGAGGGGGCAGAAGCTTCCAGGGGGAGGCAGAATGGTTTCAGAGGGGGCAGAATAGTTCCAGAGGGGGCAGAATGGTTCCAGAGGGGGCAGAAGGTTCCAGGGGAGAGGCAGAATGGTTCCAGAGGGGGCAGAATGGTTCCAGAGGGCGCAGAATGGTTCCAGAGGGGGCAGAAGGTTCCAGAGGGGGCAGAATGGTTCCAGAGGGCGCAGAATGGTTCCAGAGGGGGCAGAAGGTTCCAGGGGAGAGGCAGAATGGTTCCAGAGGGCACAGAATGGTTCCAGAGGGGGCAGAAGGTTCCAGAGGGGGCAGAATGGTAAAAAATTATGCAAATGTATTTTCAAAACACAACCAACATCACTACAAAATCTAGTCTGAACAAACCTGTTACATGCCTTTAAAATAAGATTTAAAGGCATTAATGTATTATCTTGCAACCCCCATTTTGTCACTGACCCATTTATTATAATTCTGCTTTTCATTCCACCTGTCAGCTGGCCTTTGCAGTATTACTATTTTAATCTTACTTTTATTTTTATGTAAATACCCCTTCTAAACCTTTCCTCTCATTCCATCTCTCTCTTTTATTCTCTCCATTTTGAGAATCAAATTTCTCTCCCTATAGTTTATTAAGAAGAAGGCCGATGCACGCCTCAAAGGTTAGTGACAGGTGCGTAAGGACAACCAGGAAGGTCCAAATGTTCATAAAGGGATCTATGATATCTAATCAAAGAAAAAGGTCCCGCCCACTGTCTGGAACTTGCAAAAAGGATGCTCTTTATTAAATCGACGTTTCGGTCGTTAGACCTTCATCAGGACATCTCTATTGTTAAAACAAGACCTGCGTCCATCTTTCTAGTCAGTAACTAGTTAACCAGCAGATTAGGGAGTAATCTGTTGAGGGGAAATGAAAGGGTCAGTTCAGAGGAGAATACGTGAGGTTTACTGACTGTGGAAGAACTATAGAACTATATGAAGCAGGATCTTTTTTTGTTAAAGATATTTTTGGGTATTTTTATGCCTTAATTTATAGTACAGTGTAGATAGACAGGGAATGGGGTGAGAGAGAGATGGGGAGAGACATGCAGCAAAGTTCGTCGGGAACAGGACTCGAACCCGTGAAACGCTGTAAGGCCCGGACCGCTAGGACAGCGATCTGGGCCAGGAAGGGGTTGTTTTGATGCACACAAAACATAATGCCATCTAACATCTAACAAGACCCATGTGATTTAGTGTAGTATTTGCAGATGTCTCCATCAGAAATTATGGTGGTCCAAAACCTGCCTTCTTTTTCTTTACCAAAAATAAAATTGAGCATTCATGCCTGTTGCTTTAACGTTACATAAAATAATTAAATGTAAACACACACACACACACACACACACACACACACACACACACACACACACACACACACACACACACACACACACACACACACACACACACACACACACACACACACACACACACACACACACACACACGCACTTTGATGATGATGATGAATAAAGGTCATCTAGGGCTCTGTTAAGTTAGTCAACAATGTGTGTGTGTGTGTGTGTGTGTGTGTGTGTGTGTGTGTGTGTGTGTGTGTGTGTGTGTGTGTGTGTGTGTGTCACACACACACACACACACACACACACACACACACACACACACACACACACACACACACACACACACACACACACACACACACAGAGGAATGGGTCCTAGAATAACAGGAACTTGAGGCAGACATACAGTATTTATCTAGTTGGGGTGCTACAGTAGATATAGGTCATGTCGGGCTTATATCTCATCTGGAACTCACAGGTCCAGACTGAGCTGCAGGGAAATGTATTCAGGGGGAAAGTTAAAAATACCACTTCAATGAATGCATGTTTTGAATGTGGGGCATCGATAGCAGAGAGCCCTATGCCTACCCGACAGCCATTGTTCTGCCTGATGTTATATAAATATTGTTCAGGTCATTTGTAAGCCATGTTCTGTTGGTTAGTTCTAGTACAGTGAAAAAGGACATGGGGGGGGGGGGGCAGAAGAATGCCACATGATTCGAATCCATGACATTGCAAATAGGTCCTCGCTTGCTTGTTACATACACAAACTGGGCCAGTCAATCTCAGTGTTAATTTTGACAGAAAATTCTGATTTAGTCTTAGTCCTTTGAGTCTTCTGAGTCTTAGTCTAGTCTTAGTCGACTAAATATAAAAATCTTAGTCTTTTAGTCTTTGTCAACCAAATGAACACTGGCCGACTGAAAGTGTCATCCTCTGCCCCCTTCCTGTCTCATATCAAAATCCCAGAGTGGGGCGACCCGATAGCCCGAGAGTGTAAGGTGCATACCACATGGGCTCTAAAGCCTGACAGCGAGTCCCTGGTACGATTCATTCGGGCCATTTGCTGCAAGTCACTGCCCTACTCTCTCTCCTGGTTTACTGTCCCTCTCCACTGGAGAATATCGAATAAAGGCTAACTTTAAAATCCCATAGAGGATCAAATTGCTGTGATTGTGCTTGGAGAGGCACATCAAGGCTGTCAGAACAAAATATTTTCAATTGTGTTTTGGGGAGGATAATAAACATTACCTTGATTATCTAACAGGACTTAGGTTTTATTGTCAAGAATAAAAGGAAGCTGATGCAGAACTGTGTACAGCTTTGACAGAATTGTACTGGCATAACACCACACTATTGAATCATCCTGACATTGCGTCAGCCAATCCTTTGTTCTTGGAATTAAATGAGTTATTAGAGGATAATTATCCTATCCACTTATAATCCATTAAACACCAGCTGTAAACCACAATGTCTGGTGAGCCTAGGCCCTAGGGCCTATTCAAGGCCTAGAATAGAATATATAGCACAATAGGACTCATGAAAAACTGAGACGCAATTGATTTCAGGGATCTAGAGGTGGGAGGATGTAAAGAGGGGATAACAACCGTTTTGTCTCCCCTTTGCAACAGTAGTCTACGCCCTATTTAATGCGTCGTACTCGTTGTACGGCGGTGTCGCGCAAAGATAGTGAAAATAGCAGATTCATAAGCTCACAATGTGTCCCATAGCGATGCGTTGAGATAGTAGATCGGCTATTTCAGCTATTATTGAAAAATGATTAGACTCAATTGAGCAACCATCATGCTGGGAATGTTCCATGACTACAACAAACATGGAGTCACTCCATAGAGACAGACAGTAAAGTTAGTCACTAAACAATGAGGCTCAAGCCTATGTTAAAATAACACAATATTGATCCTCTTCATCAGATATCAGGCATGAAACTCAAAAATAAATCCTAAATCTGAAAATTGCATGTTATAAAAATCTGTTTAATTAAAACTGAAAAGTGTTGGGAAATATTCCTGAAGATTTCTTGACACCTGACAAATATTTAATCAAAATCTTTCTAGCAGCAAGCAAGAAAGCGATCACACGTCGCTGGTATCAACAGGATTCCCCAACCAAAGACAATTGGATGGACATAATAAGGGAAATATACAATATGGAAAAACTGACTTTCATACTCAGACTACAAGAGGATAAATCACACAAATACTGGGAAAAGTGGTCATCTCTTTTTCAGCCCATGGACAATGTATAACGAATATGTAACAGAAAAATAACAAAAAATTGTAGACTGCAGCCTATTTGTTTTATTGTTATTGTTGTTTTCGTTCTTGTCTTTTTTGTACTATTTTTTTTTGTTTTTCATTCTATTGTTTTTGTTACTGTTTTTTATCCCCCCCACTTGTTTATGTTCTGTCTTGTTTTCATGTATGTATGTTTGTCTTTTTGAAAACCTTTTGTTCCAATAAAAATTGAGTTAAAAAAAAAAAACAACAACTGAAAAGTGAAATAAACCACCGCTCATTCATTAAAGGTAGGGTAAGTGATATTTTTTGGGAAAAAAATGATTTTGTTAAAAAGGTTAAAGTACTATATTCTGATAGTAATCATTGCTACAGAGCGTTTGTTTGGTCACAGGGGTCTCTCCAGCTCTTTAGTAAACGGAATATAGTACATTTTCAGGTAGGCGTCAACATTTAAGCCAATCAGAGAAGAGCACTGAAAATGCATTTTCTGTTTAATAAAGAGCTGGAGAGACATGGGAGACCTTTAACTGAACAAACACTCTATAGCAATGAGTACTATCAGAGCTATTTAACACTTATTTTAACCAAAGTAAATCACTTACACTACCTTTAACTAAAAACTTAGATGAGGTGCTGGAGCTGAATAAAAACAGTAAATAACAGAACAAACAGCAGTCACACACTCAAAGCACACACTCAAAGCACTGCAGATACCAGAGTTTGATGTAAGCGTAAGGTCACGTGACCTTAAGTCATCGCAGAGTTCAACAAACACACAGGATTTTGTAGTCCTAGGAAGAGCAGAGAGCTTTAAGATTCATCATGTTATTACATGACCTTTGTTCATCAGGACTCGGCTGTTGCTCTATATAGAATACACACACTCAAAAGAGGTACAATTTATGTGACGCACACAGGCTGATTTAGGTCTCTCTCACACACACACACACAGTCTTACATCATCCATGACTGAAACCATTAGGCTCCCCAGGCTAAAATGGGGGGGTTTGACTCCATTTCTCTGTCTGTATGAGTGTGTATGTGTAGAAAAGTGATTTGTCACACTTTACAGCACACTCAGCTGAACAAAGAAGTGCCTTCTCTCAATAACATCACAAAGCACCAAGCTGTCTCTGTGCTCGGATTGGTGGAAAAGATACCGGCTGTCATGTGATTGGTGCACAGCCTGAGGGCTAAGTTGTCATGACTCAGCCCCTTTTTTGTGCATGGGGGTGGGGTTAAACACACACAAAAGATGATATCGAGTACAGAGACAGGAGGAAAAACGTTGGTAGGGGAAAAGACAGATGAGAGCGTGTGGGTAGATCGAAAGAGAATGAAGACAAATTTATAGAACCAGACAGACGGGATAGTTTACGCAAAAACAGTTTATTAGAAAAAAAAAAATCTTTATAAATCAGTAATTAAAAAAGGTCCCCCCTCCAAGCGCTCAAACATTCAGTTCAGAGCCGCCTATAGACTTAGTAGAAGAGTAGAAAAAGCATCTGTGTGGTCAGAGAAGATCCACTTGGTTCTGAGGTCCCAGGGTTCAGTGGGAGAAGACGAGGTGAGTGCACTTGTGTCCATCCAATGTTGCACCTGAAGAGCTGGGGGGGTCCATCACTGCCGGGACACACGGCACATTTGCAAAAGCTACCAAGTCACATTGCAATGGTCAATGAACAAGTGGCGAGACTTAAATAATGGATCAGAATCGCTAACGATGTATCTGAATGAGCTGTGAAAAGAGTAAAAGTGTGAGGGAAAATAAATTCTGGCCTTTTTTTTTATTACTAAAAATAGGCTTTCACACAAACACCAGATCTCCCCAAATGAACTAGGAGAAAAAGAAATCAGCAAAATGAGGCATTGGAAACGTAACTTGAATCTATGCATGTACAGCGTTTCATGTATTTTAGCTGGTGATTCAACCATGGGGCAAGACGATCCCTTCCAGGAATGCTGCACACACAAGACACCTGAATTTCCCTACGGGGATCAATAAATATCTATCTATACACAAATCCACGGAGCGCTAACCTGCACGCAGCCATTGCTGCGGTGTCAACGCTCCGCGGACGCGACACCGCAGCAATGGCCGCCTACAGGTAGCTACAGGCAGCGCGTCTGTGGATTCGTCTATACACACACCCATAACTACTGTGTGTTCTCATCTGCCTGTGTGTGTTCGCATCTGCCTGTGTGTGTGTGTGTGTGTTCGCATCTGTGTGTGTGTGTTCGCACCTGCCTGTGTGTGTGTGTCTGATCACTTGCACGTGAACAGCAACAACAAAATGCCTGATTTATACTTGGTTGCGTGCAACTGTTAGATTGGGAGCCTACATTCTAATCCCCGTTTACCATCAACACTGGCAGCTGAACAAAAACCCTGCACAGAATTGCGTTAAATAACACTTGTTTCAACAGTAGCCATTAGTAATTTAGTCAAATATGTTATAATAACATATGAAAATGTTCCAATAAAGCTCAACAGTGACTGCCCACTTTTTGAACAGCTCCATTTCTGGAAGCGAATTTCCCATTCATTTACTCCATAGACATTAAAGAATCAAAAGAAGTTGATGATTACAAAGGAATGGGATTTTAAGTTACGGAAACTCACTGTTGAGCTCTATTGAGAATAATAGGAACTACTCTAGTTTCAATGGTGGGGAACTGAATTGATACTTTAGGATCATGACATGTCAGGGGAACTTGGTCAGAATAGAGATGCGAGGGGACAATGAGAATATTATGGGCAATATCATGTAAACCAAAACCAGAAAATTTTGCTTTTGGCAGTATTTGACTAGACTATTTTAACCACTTTCAACCTGGCATCCCTTTTTTGGGCATGTCATAGGCAAACAGTTTCAAATAAATATTAAAAAACAATATTTTCCAAATTTTAATATTTTCAAAAAACGTAAAGAAAAAACGTAAAGAAAAAATAGGCAGTGGATTCATCTATACACACCCATAACTACTGTGTGTTCGCGCGTGTGTGTGTCTGATCACTTGCACGTGAACAGCAACAACATAATGCCTGATTTATACTTGGTTGCGTGCCGTGTCACGCACCGAAAATAGCTATTTTCCTTGCACGACAACTGCATGGAACCAAGTTAAAATCACACAAGCTGGAGAACGTGTGGTGCACGCCACAGCTTTCCAGGAAGTCACTTTGCTGTGGGTGTGTAGTCTGTGTACATGTTAGAAGCGTCTGTAGTATCTGTGTGGGGGTCCGTAGTGCATTGGAAGGTCCAGCATGTCCATGTTGCGGTGATGGTGGATATTGACAGCAGGATGATGATCGAGGGGGGCCAGGTGCTGCAGCGCGGGCACATAGGGCGCCGGGGGCAACCCGGGCGGGATTATCGGAAACACCCTGGCCTGGGGCGGAGCCGGGCGGTAAATGACACGTGGGGGGATCAAAAGGGGAGCGCGGACGGCCTGGAGGTGAGGCACGGGGTTGGGAAGAGGGTTGTCCGGGGGTGGGCCCACACGTGGCCGCTTGGTTGTCACGGGCTCCGGAGGAGGACCAACCCGCTTCCCTGAATGTTCTGAGAGAGATGGGGAGATGGAGGGAGACAGAATGTCAATGCTGTACAGATCACCTCTCCTGCCCTACTACAGCCATTCTCTGTGAGGTCATAGCAGGGCAGCCAGTATGAGTGGATAATGTGTTCAACTGTTAGATTGGGAGCCTACATTCTAATCCCCGTTTACCATCAACACTGGCAGCTGAACAAAAACCCTGCACAGAATTGCGTTAAATAACACTTGTTTCAACAGTAGCCGTTAGTAATTTAGTCAAATATGTTATAATAACATATGATAATAATGAAAAAATAATGTATGTTCCAATAAAGCTCAACAGTGACTGCCCACTTTTTGAACAGCTCCATTTCTGGAAGCGAATTTCCCATTCATTTACTCCATAGACATTAAAGAATCAAAAGAAGTTGATGATTACAAAGGAATGGGATTTTAAGTTACGGAAACTCACTAGTCAAATATGTTAGCTCTATTGAGAATAATAGGAACTCCTCTAGTTTCAATGGTGGGGAAATGAATTGATACTTTAGGATCATGACATGTCAGGGGAACTTGTCAGAATAGAGATGCGAGGGGACAATGAGAATATGATGGGCAATATCATGGAAACCAAAACCAGAAAATGCTGCTTTTGGCAGTATTTGACTAGACTATTTTAACCACTTTCAACCTGGCATCCCTTTTTTGGGCATGTCATAGGCAAACAGTTTCAAATAAATATTAAAAAACAATATTTTCCAAATTTTAATATTTTCAAAAACAGTAAAGATCGGCTATTTTCAGTATTTGTTGTATGTCGAAGTACTATTTAGGGCTTAAAGTGGTTAAAACACTGCCAGCCCATATACCTTCAATGAAGATGAGTAGTGAAAATACTGACCTTCACTATTCTTGTTCTTGTTCAGCTCTGCCTCGCCCTCCTTCTGTATCTCCTGAATGATTCGCTCATCATCTTGCTGTAGAGAGACACAAACACACAGATAATTAAAAACTAATTGACATTCTTGTGACTGTCTTCAGGTGTCTACAGGGTCTATAGATTCCAGTTCTACAAGTTGTGCATGGTCTGGATTAGCTAATGCTACGCTTAATATTTGAATGAATGTTTGGCGAAGGTGAACATGTAAGTGAAGTACATGTTGATTTATGCTCGGGATAATGACTTCAACAATGGGGCGGCAGTGGCTCAGGGGCAGCCTGATTATCAGACCGAAGCTGCGTGGAGCTTCAGTCTGACATTGGCTCCATGTGTCGGCGATTACAAGGGGCTGGGGATTAGAAATTCCCTAAACCAATCCTAAGGGATCCCCACGCTCACTTCCGACTCTCATTGGACAACACATTTTGTACCGGAGAAGTCCTAGGTTCACATTTACGACGCCAGACCAAGAGTCAGTCCACTCAGAGAGTGGGCGGGGTCTATGGTATGGAAATAGGCGAGCTCAGGGGCAGAGTGGCCGGTAGAGCGGCCGGATGGAAGCCGTGAGGTTTCCAGTTCGATCCCGGGCTCCCCCAGAGTAAGTGTAAAAGTGTCCTTGAGCAAGACACTGAACCCCTAATGAGGGACAGCGAGTGCATTTTCCGGCAGCGGCAGCTTCCGCAGAGCTTCCGCGGAGCTGCCGGCGGCGCCAGCTTTGGGAGTGTGCTGCGTTTGTGTAACGCAGTCCCCACCAATATTATTTACGATTCTGTGCCTATCGGTACATAACTCGGAGACTCAGAATCTTACAGTGCATGCCCCTGGCCGAATGTGTCTAGCCGTTACTTGGCATGGTCTTTGTGACTAGCTCCCGGCCAGCTCTGGTCCCTCCACACTGGAGCTGGTCCAGGTCATTAGCTGCTAAGGGACTAATTGCTGCTTTTGGAGGCCAGGTCACTGTGGGCTACCAACCCAGTCAGATGGTTAGGGTCAAGGTTCAGTAATGACAGTTAGTGTGTGTTGCATGTCAGTGGGCAGGTGTTATCAGCACTTTAAATAAATGTAAGATCTCTTTAACCATGTATAGCCCATATGCTTTGTTGACTGAGGTCCTCCAGGGATCTATACTTAGTCCCCTCCTTTTTCTTCTCTACACCAAATATATTTGCCGAAAACGTTGAAATGGGGAAATGCCTTTATTGTCACACTCTTGTCAGTGTGACATTGCTCAGAATATGGACACTAGGGTTTGCATGCATTTGCATTGAAAGGCCAGAAAGCAGCAGTGTCTTTATTGTAATGTTGAACCACTTTAAACCTGGCATCCCTGTTTCGGGCATGCCATTATAGAGCACCGAAGTATGACGTAATTTACGCATCCTACCTGGGTCACGTCATTGCGTCATGTAAGAACTGTGTTCCAAAAATAAACAAATGAGCACGGCGATTTGACTCATATGGACATGAATTATCAACTGACTGAGAAAACGTTACCGCCGCCGAATTAATAACATTCGCCAGAAACAGACTATCAAATATGCGTGACTGACTATCATAAACGATACAGTGCCACCTCCCTGACAATAGCGCAGGGACAATTTGTTTATTTTTGGACCAAAATTCTTATACGAGACGATTCTAAGATGACCCAATGTTATTCTCCACAGAGAAATGAATTATGTGAACCAGGGGATGAACGAGTGAAGTCAGGACTTCAGTACACTATAGACAAAGATCTTAAAAAAGAACATAAATACTTTTAAATAAATACTTTTAAAATAGGGCTAAGTGGTAAAGGATAATGCCGGAGTAATTGAACCCCCACCCCCGTATTGTCAACATAGTCCACAAGAATCCCATAAAAGAATAATGCATTTCTCCTTCTCAAGTTTGCGCCATCATCATCAGATATAGCTCATATCCGGAAGTCATAGAACTCCATTGTTGTCCAAAAAACAGTTACAACAAGTCACAAAGCTATATTGTTGCTTTGATCTGCATCATTATGATGAACATAGACTTCCCTGAGCATTCAACTTTTACATTCTGAAAAGGAGATCGCAAAAGCCATCGCTTTAGTTCTGGTAAAATGTACAATGTCTGTGTTCATCGTAATGATGAATGATGTTGATCAAAGCAACAGTACAGCACTGTGACTCGCTGGAACAGTATTTGGACATCAATGGAGTTCTAGGACTTCCAGATATGAGCTACAGTATATCTGCTGTTGGCTGGATGAACATAATTGCTTTTTGTTCAATATGTTGACAAGAAAAAATGCAATCATTTGGATCTGTGTCCAATGTAGATCTTGGATTTCATGCAGCCAGCCAGTGATGTCAGACATATCTATGACGATTGACAAATAACAAAAAATGTGGGTAATGTTTCAGCCCGATCCGAGCCCCATTAAGTTCCATTATAAAATGAAAGTTCAATATTTCAAAAAAGTATAAAACATATGTGTAATGTTCATTTTATTTTATTAATACTACGGTATGTTGGCCTACTGGCTGTGTGCACAAGAAATGTGTTGATCAGTCCAGTGGTTTGCGAGATTAGCTGTGGACACACATTCCTATAGACAGCTAACCTCCTGAAGAGCCATGCCGTAAACATAGAATTATGCCAATGTCACCCTTTAAATATCAGAATCTTCATAAACTTGCTATCTAAGACCTACGTCGGCTTTTGGATTGAGTCTCGTGCACTGACTAGCCAAGCTGCCTAAAGGCTTGATGCTAGTTTTATATCACTTCTTACTGTAGAACTGAATCTTATTGTTTGGCTATAAACTAGTATTAAGGACCACTTCACCCATTTTCAACATTTAATTGGTCCACACTAACATTCATTATAAGATGGCACAATGTCTTGTCTACTCACTCTGCGTCTCAGAGGGTTGTGGACAGTTCAGAAGCCTGTGTATCAGTGACATCATCGGTAGGTTTAAGTTTAGTCATTTCAAACAAGATTTCAAACTTTTTTTTAAGTTTTGTTATTGCAAGAACAATGGTTTTCATTTTAAGCATGCTAACTTTCCAGCAAGAGAAAGGCTGTAGTTTCTATTAGCTTGGAATCCCCATTGATGTCATTGGTAGGCAGGTTTCTGAACTGTCCATAGCCCACCTGTAGGACACACCCGAGTGTGTAGACGAAAATTGTGCCATTGTATAATGACCATTAGTGTGGACCAAATATATGAAGATGATAAGGTTGAGTAGCATGTATTCTAGTAGTAGTGTGTGTGTGTGTGTGTGTGTGTGTGTGTGTGTGTGTGTGTGTGTGTGTGGCTGAGCGCACCGTGGGGTCAGTCCACAGCGAACACTTGCGACAGTGGCGGCAGGGCGCGCCCGGCGAGCGCACGTGCTGGCAGAAGTGGTTGTACCCATTGATGGGCTCTCGGCACAGGTAGCACATGAAGCTGCCGCAGCGGCACGACATGCGGTTGCAGCCCTCCGACTTGACCAGACCCATAGTGCACTTCACACACTTCCTGACCCGCGCTGCCGTCATACGCTCCTCACTGCGGGGTGGGCGGAGAAGAGGAAGATGGGGGGGGGGGAGATTAGAGAGGGGAAGGAGGTCAAACAAAACGTTATGAGAGATGGGAGGAAGATGGCGCATGGGAAGTGATATTGATAGGTAAGGTAGAGCAATAGAGGAAACGGAGCGTGTAATACAAGACGAGAGACATGAGAGAGAGGACAAAGACGTTCAAATAGTGAAAACAGACGATCTACAAGCTCACAATGTGCTATTTTTTTACATTTCGGATTTCTTTGGGGGGGGTTTCTTTGTTTTAGTTTTTCTCCTTCTCTTTTCTTGTGAAATAATACAAAATCATTTGTAGGAAAGTTTTTTTTTTAACTTGTGACCCAAAAATGGGTCCAGACCCATTGTTTGGGAAACACTGAACTAGCTGATCTCTCTAGCAGGCCGCTTCCCGTCTCTTTCACCACCAGGAAGTAAGATGATCTGTGCACAACTCAAAACAGGAAGTAGTGCCTGTTGGCCTGCTGGGATGGAGGAAGCAGCCGGCCACTTCACTTCCCGCACTGTTGTCTGGGAAACTGAGCTGTTTACACAACATCTTTGGTGAAACGAGAGCAGGATAGGGAGCGTGTATGGGTGGTGTGTTTGATTGAAGGGAGGAAGCAAAAATACAGTGATAGAAAACGCCCTCAGATACAATATAATAGTGATTCTGCACTTTTAAAATTTTTATCTCTGGGAACATTTGTATTATAATTAGGCATTTGGCCAGATAAGGTCTGCCATTTGGTCCAGAATTTCTTTACCATCCATGTACTGTAGATAGAAGTAACTGTGAAACTCTGATCAAAATGGAATCGATATGAATTGATTAACCACTTAAGAGTTATTTTACAACAATATCATGCAAAAAGTGAGAATAGCAGATCTACAAGCTCACCTATGACATGCCCAAAATAGGGACAGATTATTAACTGTTTGCACGTATCGATTATTTTTTATAATAGATCAGTTGGATTCACTGTGTTTCAGACACTTACAAGAGCACCCTCATCTTTATCTCGTCTCTCTCCATGACCTGGTGGCACGTCTTGCCCACGTGCTGCTTCCACTGGACGTGGCATTTCCTGCAGCTCTCCTGCAGGTCAGAGAAGAGAGGGAGGAGGAGAGAGGGACATGGACAAAAAAAAAGAGGGGGAGGGTGTGAGGAGGGAAAGCAGAGGTGAAAGTGAGATTGGAAAGGAGAGAGGGAATAGCAGAGGGGGGAGGGAGACATCATTAGAATTTCCTTCACACCGCATTAAGGCGGCTGCATATTGCAAATTAAAACTCATTTCTTAACAGCCCATGGACCACTGATCAGTGATCACATCACCTCATCCGTTCATCCCTCTCGCTCTTTTCCCTTCATCTCACCCTGGCTGAGGCTTCAGCACCTCTGCACTGTTAAGTCCCAGAGCGTTCTAACTCAAGAGTGTACAAATGGACCCATTTGTAGTGGAATCTACTGTGTATGTACTGTATATGAGTGCATGTACCGAACTCATGCGTGTGCTTGTGTCTGACTGCAGCGAGTGTGCGATTTGTTCGTCACCGGCTGCTTGGTTGCCTAGTAACAGCAATTCCATCCTCCCACCGGCTCAGCCATGCCGACCCACGATGCTTTGCCCCTCAGCTGAAGGACATCTGGGGCAGACTGTTCCGTTGCTATGGTTGGCAGAGACATGTGTGTGCAACGTGCACAGCACAGCGCATGCACACACGCATGGAAAGGCATGCAAAAACAACCCCCAGTGCAACAACTGCAAGAATGAGAACGCACAGCCAAGCATTCTCATTTCTCACATAAATCATTTTAATCTCAGTGAAAGACAGACAGACAGACGCACACACGCCACTCTAAAGAAGGCTTGGCTCCACAGCTAACCCTGGGCAAAGTGGTGTCATCATAAATATTTAACCGGCTCATCCAATATTGACGACGAGTGACACGACAGCTGATGCACCTCTGCATCTGCCTTCAGCGTGACCCCCTGACCTGGGAAGGTGTTGGTCAGAAACACAGCCTTCACTTCCTGTAGATCAGTTGCACGCTTTCTTTTTTATGCACGTTGACCTCCACAGGCTTAGAGGTCTTAGCATCCTCACTGCACTTTCACTGTAGTAAGGCAATCGTCTGGCTCTTTGAACCAAAGTGTGTGTGCCATTTTCCAGAGTGTGTGCAAGGTCAGCCAAAGGGTGGAGACCTGGCCTGCAAGAAGCCAGAGACTTCCCCCTGGCATTAAAGAGCCTGGGTGGCAACGGTGCCTGCATGGACATTAAGGGCTCGATGACTCTTCCAAGAGTGTCCCAATAACCTTTAGAAACAAACAAACCTCTGTTTAAATGCTCTCCAAAGCCATCAGCACGGCGAACAAACACTGAGCTCAAATGACTCCCGCCATTCACATTCGGAATATGTTTCTGCTTAGGTATAGAGTATACTTTTATATGTATATAGAATCCATTTTAAATCTGTGACATGTCTTGAAAAAAAGTGCTATACAAATCAAAGTATTACTATGCAGTGGAGAGAAGCAGGAAAGGCAGTAGAGATAAGCAACAACATGTGGAGCCACCAGGATAGCACATTTTTGAGAGTGGACTGCGGTTATTTGTCCAGTGGCATGCACTTCACACTGGAGAAAATATACGGTTCAGTCCATTTCACTGCTATAATTTATTTTATGCACAACACGATTCTCATAAGATCCTCAGTGTTCATTTATCCATTTGTAACTACCGAGAGTGATGTTAATTTGGTTACATTTGTACAGCCGCAGCCTTAACCACATTAATCCTGGTGTCCCCATTATTGTTTCAATTTGTTTTTATTCAAAAATAGTGTAAATTGCAGAACTACAAGCTAAGCTCACAACGCATCACATATATCAGCTATTTTTGCAATTTGTCGTACAAAGTATAATGGGCTTAAATGAGTAGTTCACCCCATTCCCGCAATCCTAAGTCAATAATTTGATGACCGGTAGAGTTTCCGGTAGGAGACTTGCGCAGTCTCCATAGACTCTGCCGGTAATCAAATGATTGGCTTAGGAATGCGACAAAAACGAAAAAAATCTCCATGAATTCAAGGCTTCATGGGGTGAATAATTGATAGAACATAAGTGTTTTTTTGGGTGAACTACTCCTTTAAGTGGTTAAATGAATACTGTTAGACAGTGCATGCATTTGCATGGGGAGAGATGGAGATGGGGATTCCAGTGAGTAATTGCACATTGCTGTGAGAGCAGACGTCTCTCACACACAAAGACTGTGGAAAAGAATGAAGGGGAGGAGAGCAGTGAGGGAGTGAAGGAGAAAGGAGGATCAAACGAAACGGTGACAGAGTGCCCCCTAGTGGTAACCTAGAGCCAAGGAACTGTGTGTGTGTGTGTGTCTTGTATGACTTGTTGGACAAGCTGAGGAACAGCAGGAACACACCTGAATACTTATAGCCGGCTAAAGATACGACCGATGATGTCACATTGTTAACCCCACCCTATTTGCTTGTTACAACACCTGTGGTGGGTGTGGCTTGCAGCATCAGGGACGTCCTTGTTGGATACAATGGTGAAATTGCCAAAGTCTCAAATGTGACAAAGATCACAGTGACAAACGCATAAACACTCACACACACACACGTGGGGCTCTGCCAAATAAACTTGAGGAATGTAAAAAAAAAAGGTACCGTCTGTGCCAACGGTTTGGCCTGCTCAGCACAGCACGCAACAACTGCATGAAACACACGCGCACTGCAGTAAAAGACGCCTCGCATACCCATACACGCACTGTTGCAGTAAAAAGACACTCCCTCACACAGACACATGCACACCCTGTTGCAGTATGAGGAAACACCCACTGGAACCTGAAGTCATTTACATCAACTGAAGAACGTCTAGTCCTAGAGTGTAAATTTAAAGGGTGCTTTATACTTCGCTGTGTGCCGGTGTCGCGCAACCAAGTATGAATCAGGCATAACAGGTTAGTTCACTGCACTACTATCAACACAATGGGTCCATTTATACTCTTCCTTTTTCCCCTTCAATCTTCATTCATGACAATATGATCCCATTGTCTCTCCCCACCCCCCCTCCTTCCTCTGTTTTCATTCATACCTCCCCTTTCCCTCTCTTCTGGATCTAGCCCTTACCCCCTCTCTCTTATCCCCGCTCTCTCTCTCCCTTTCTCTCTCTCTGCAGGCTGCAGCAGCCCTTATAAGGCAGCAGAAGCCGTTTGCAGGGCTTCTGATTGGGGGGCTGCAGAGCCGAGTGCGAGTTTTGTGTGTGTGTGCATGTCGTGCGTGCGCCTGTGCGTGCCAGTGAGCGTGTCTGTGCGCGTTATGTTGAAGGGAGGTGGCTCTTTCACTACAATCAAATCAACTTGCAGAATGCAGTGCCTGGGGAAACGGAGAGAGCAAAAGACAGAGAGAGAAAGAGAAAAGCAGAGAGAATGTCATGTCTGTTTGACATAAGGGGGTTCAGGGTATGAGGAGGAACGCATGAGATCGGACGACTGAGACGCCACCTACTGCGCGATTAACACATGCATGTGTGCACGTGCACAAACACTTCTCTGGACTGTACTCACTCACAGAGGGTAAACCTGTCTAACGGCCTACATTCTCATTCTGCAGCCTCTGATATTCTGCCATTATGAACGAATCAAAACACACACACAGGCCAGGAACAAGCCTGTCCAAATGCCCTCATAACCACATGTGGAATATATTAAAGCGTGTGTGTGTGTGTGTGTGTGTGTGTAGGTCAGACAGAGCCGGGGGAAGAGGCAGAGAGGGGAAGATGAATCTGGGTCAAAACATGATCTGAACCACATTTGAAACGGAGGGGAAATGTGTCCATCCAATAGCAAACCAGTTTGAGGGGAGTGGTAAGTGTGTTCAGCCAATGATGGGGCAGCATGAGGAGGAGGAGGGTGGGCTTAAAGAAGTGTGTCAGTTACATAATGAGACCCCTCCCCACTCTTGGACTGAACAAGCTGCAGGGTGTACAACAACTGCCTTGAGAGTGTGTGTGTTACAGTGAGTAGGGAAGAACCAAGGAAAAATCTAGGAACTACATTCAAGCTGTCTTCTATTCATTTTTCTTGGTTTAGATACTTAGGGCAACTTGTTGTGACTGAGGGGGTTTCCAGTAGACAGGGGAAATCCAGGCACTCTAGTCAGCATGCAACAACCAGCACAATGCACCCTCAATCTTAAACTAAAGAGGAAGTAGATAGCTAAATGATACACCCAACAGCAATCCTTGATGTCCTATCGCCAACAGCAGGGCCTAAAACCAGAGATGTTACAGTTGTGTTCAATGATATTTAAGGTGGTACATAATTTACTCAATCACAGTCTATACTAGAAACATAGGAAGGTATATTTCATAACCACTGGTGTGGCTTGAATCTGCAGTTGTTAGAGGCCCGGTTAAGGGGAAGGAGCCAGTCAAATAACTGGGAATTATTCAAAAGATTTAGAACAGGAACTAGCCCAAGATACATCTGGTGCATGTCTAACAAAATGTGTGTGTGTGTGTGTGTGTGTGTGTGTGTGTGTGTGTGTGTGTGTGTGTGTGTGTGTGTGTGTGTAATGAGGTGCAGCTGTGCATTGTGTTTCCGAGATGCTTCAGTTGTGAGCCTCTGGCTCTCCCTACAGGCTGCTGTGGAGAACTACAGGATGAGAGTCAGCATTATGTGATCTGGTTAACTACAACTATATGCTTCTCAGTGATCTCATTCAGAGATTGACATGAGTACAAACAAGATCAAGACGAAAACAGAATGATAATTCTGGGGTAGAAAATGCCTAACAGCAGCAGATCATATTCTGGCTCTGATACGATTCTCGGTTATGAAGTTACCTTTCACCCAACCAGACCAAAGTGGTTAGAGCGAGTGACAGAGAGACTTACATTCCCATCCTTACAGCCCTGCGCTAGTAGCTAATAAAAACGTATTGCCCCCAAACATGTAGCCAACATGCATACGAGAGAGTGCGAGAGAATGTTCACCATCAATTTTCTCAAAGTTTAATATGCAATAATCTTTGCAAAGTTCTTAGGTTTTAGGTAACACTGCAAAATGTAGAGCCCTGAACTCTATCTAGCGGGGTTAACCACATGAACCCTAGCGTCCCTATTCAGAGAAAAACAGAAGACAGAGGAGGAATGGGCTTCCTACTTACTGTACACAACCTATTGAGAACGCAGCAGCACAAAATGCCAAAAAACAAGCTTCATGGCAATTTGCCCATGGACATTTTACCTAAGGGTGGCGCTAGAGGAAAAGCCATGGAGTCACCTAAATCAAATTTATCCTCCGGGGAAGCATGAAGGTGCACAGCAAATTTCAAGGCAATCTAGCCAGTAGTTTTCGGGATATCTTGTTTGGGACCAAAGTATTGGACAAATGGACGGACAGTTATGCTTTAAGCCCTGCCGCTAGCGAAGCTAGAACCTAATGGCAACAGACACAAATACAGGCCTTGGGTCTCAGAGTGCTGATAAGAACATAATTTCCCCTTCTCTTACACTGCAAATTCTGGGAATCTAGGGCTGGAAGCCATGTGTGTGTGGTATGAGAGACAAGAAAAAAATGGAGGGAGAGAGATGTGTGCGTGCGAGTACTTGTATTACTATACTTCTGAGGGCCAAATATCCCTACAAGTTACAAGTACAATTTGATTTCCTTGTCCTCAAAAGAGAAATTGTTGTTTTATATTTAGAAAAAGATGTGGGCAGTTACAATTAGGAAACGATTCAGGTTGGGGTTAATGCCCTGCACCAAAAATAGCATATCTACTAGCTCACAACGTGTCGCTACATGACGAGTTGTGAGCTTGTAGATTTAGGGTTAAAAATAGCAAAAATCATCATAGTCATTTATAAAACCGCCGTCCAAAAATGTTGATGTCCTCAAAAGTATAGTAATAACAAGCATTTGTGTGTGGTAAATAATGAAGCTTGTGCACAGGAATCCGTGTGACAGCCTTGGCAGATGGCTGACAGTCTGACAAAGCAAAGCCTCCCCCCGCATTCCTCAGAGGGAGGGGGTGCACAGCGAGACACAGTCAGCGACCTCCCCAGATGGGAGTCTCTTCATCGTCTACATAAAAATGTTAATTGTTCATCAATCTTTGTCTCTCATACACGCTACCGCCTGCCTTACTTTGATCCCTCTATCTCTCTCAGCCTCTTTTTGTCCTGCATCTATGCCAGAAATGGACGGCACGTGTTCAAGCAAGCTTGTCTGCTATGTTGAAACCATTCCCATGGTCACATTTGGCCTTTAAACAAATTAAAATCAAGGAGGAAATAAATGGCGTCCTCCTCCACAGGATGTGTTAATAACCGATACATTTCATATGCAATGTCTTCACATTAGTCCGATTCAAGAAATAATTTACCAGGCAAGTTGACGTTGATCATAATATCATAGTGGTAATAAAAATGTTAATAAAAGGACCTATATACCGTAGTCAATCACTCTGATGGGATGATCAGCCATTTACAACCTGGTGTTCCAAATTTGGACAAAACTAAAAAAAAAAAACAGCTACAAGCTCACTGGAAAGGTGGTGGGGATGACAGACATTAATGTAAAGCCGTGAGTGTGAACGTGAGCATGTGCATGTGTGTGCACCTGGGACTGACCTTGCGGCATCGGGGGTTGGGACAGCTGAACAAGGACATGGCTTTGTCCAACAAGGCTGGAAAGTTGCAGAATGGACACCTGGGGGGGGGGGGGCAGAGAGGGAAGGTGATGAGAGAAAATCCGACAGAAAAGACAATCACACAGAACACATACAGTCCAGGCACCCCCCACTCCATACGTTCTCAACTCCACATGATTTTAATGAATTATTAAAATGATATATCGTTACAGTCTGGCAGAAACCTTGTATCTCCATATTTCAACTGTTTGCTTTTTCATACATGAATACCCGACGTTGTACAAGAGTGTCACACAAAAGTAGTGAAAATAGCTGATCTACAAGCACACAACACATCGCAACACATTGTGAGCTTGTAGATCTGCTATTTTAGTTTTGAAAAGTGGTTAAGTCCGTTGGTTTTAAAAATATTTACCATTGAAAAGTACTAATAACAGCTTGTGATTAAATAATAACTACATAAAATCTGTTAGAAACTACAAATTTAAGGCGCTCGGGTGGTGCAGTGGTAAAGTCCCTGCCCACCTTCTAATCCACCGTGGTGCAACCGGCTTTGTCGGGCGTCTATGCGAATACAATTGGCCCGTGTTCGGGGGAGAGAAGCTGGGCGGGGAGGGTGAAATTGGTCATTGCATGTGCTCCTACGGGCTGGGGCAGCACCTGTTGGGCGGGAGCAGTAGGACGAAGGCAAAGTTCATTTCCCCTCCGTTCCACAAGGAGACCCCACGATGGTTCAGTGTACCTGTGGTAGTACCTCCCTCTCATTACCTCCCACTACAAACAGGACTGGATTCTCCCTTTGTCTCCAAACACGCATCCAAACAGCCAGCCTGTGTGTTTGCTGATGTTTGCCAGACTTCTGTTGAACTCGTTTTAATAACCAATGTCATCACTATTCTTTATACCATTCCTCATTATCCGGAAAAATAAACTGGTGGTTTGTAGCTCCAGTTTGAACTTTAAATCCCTAACACAATCCATTGAAATATAAGTATTTTGGTTTTAGACAAACAATGTTTCCGCCAGACAGCGACAATACAAAAAATGATTTTGATACAGATTTTTCATAATTTATCATATCGAATATATCGGATATTTGGATATATCGCCGCAACATCAGATTGTGTTCGCACGTGCACACACACAGTTCCCTTACCGCACTAGTTCGTCACCACAGGTGGCAGCAACAGCCTCCTCTGCCTGTCTCTCGTAATATTTCAAGAGGATGTTCTCTGGCAGAACTTTCTCCAGCTCACACACCGGGTAGGAGCAGGTACACCCACCCTCCATGCAGCTCAGCTCAGACTGTAACATACAGGTTTAGAAGTGATATAACACATGAATACACACACACACACATCATTATTAAGCACCGTTTCTGAACCCGTTTAAGCACCGTTTATGTTGATATTTGAACTGACACCGTTGTACTACAAAGAGTTGTGTGTGTACCTGTCCAGAGCCAAAGACTGCTTCCTGAGCGTATTTGACCAGGCACTCTTGGCAGAAGAGATGACCGTCAGAACACTGGGTCATCTTCTCAAATGCAAACTCGCCATAGCAGCAGCCGCACTCGATCAGCTGTCCGTCCTGGGAAGAGAGGTGTACAAATGCACTTCAAATGGTGCACCGACTAAAAGGTTGTCTATATCAACTCCCAAACTCAGTGTGCAAGCTGTATTGGCAAATACAGTGTAGCTAAATGTATCCATTTATACCTTATATACTTAGTTGACTGGAATGCTCCAGGGGTCTGGTCGCCTATTGCTCTCCAGTGTGTGTCTTTATGTGCCTCATGGCACAATGAAAATTAGTAATTACTGTAAACTGCCTGCAAAAGTTACAGTGCATTATTCAGCTTAATTGCTTTGCAGGGAATTGCACTGCGGCTGTAACTTCACAGATAATTATACGTGACCTTCAGCCATTTTTACTGGCAGAAATGTTCTCGTGCCAAATATATATAGATTAATTAGAGGGTCCATTTTAATGTTTGTGCAGCTGACCTCTTAGGTTTCAAAACTTGGTGGAAAACTGCTGACATAACACACTGAGAGTGCATCATAAATATAAACCCAGCAGCAACTATACTACCAGCTGAGCAGCAAGGACAAAGACACACACACAGTGTGTATGATTTAGTGAGAAAAGGTAAAGGATTAAAAGAAATTCAGTAAGGTGTGCTGTGAATACAAAGACTAGTACCCATTACTAAGTTAAATTTGTAATAGAAATCAGCAACATATGGGCACTTAGCAATACGTTTAAATTCAGAAACACCTCTGTTTTTGAGACATTTCATATTATTTATAGAATTTATTTCTCATTAAGAGAATGGGGAATGGGGTGTGTGACAACAGAGTGGATTGAGAGCAATACGAGCGACATCACATCAAGTACATACAAACATATAGAAACTGTGAGTGAAGTAAATTAAGCATTATAAACAGACTCTAGATTAGTTTTGGACCTACGTTTTTATATTCATCCTCATTGACCTGTAGTGCCAGCAGGAAGTCCTCGTGCTGGGGTGGGTGGGGCAAAAACAGACAGTAGGGACAGTTGAGAAAGAGAAGATAATCAACAGCATTGTTCACCCGACGATCAGAGAACATGTCATATAATGTCACATCCTTGTGACCATCATCAACAGCAGCTATTTGTTCTGTCTTTAATATTTTTTGGCTTGTTCATGCTTTATTGCAGTACAGAGAGACGGGAATTGAAGGGCAGAGAGAGAGGAGAGACATGTGATACAAGCTTGGGTGGGATTTCGACCCAGTCTTCGCACTCACTAGGAGCAGGTCTGTGCAGCAACCGGCTGAACCATTTCATATATTTTGACCTACACCTAGTGACATTTAGGAATTATTTACATATTGTTACTAAAGTTCCTACTGCAACTGATATCTGAAATATGGCAAATATTTCATTAATTAATGACTGTGCACTTGCAACGTCAACTGATGTTTAATGTAATCAGCATCAACGCTTGTTGCTGTGGTCGCTTGGTCATGTGCCTTTATAACCAGCATCTGGTGAACCTTTGCCGTAAGCACTAGCTTAGCTGTCTGCAGTCTTCTTGACTGGAGAGGTGGTGCTTAAAGGTCTTTTGAATGTGTGTTTGGTGCCAGCGCTTCTAGTGTTAAGGCATAAAGTGAGTTCCAGCTGATCATGGCAAGTCAGTGATTGGTAATTTGGCTGATGATTTCAGGGCCATTAGCAGTTAAGAATCCAACTTTCTGAATCTCCTGCAGTCTGAGCATGGCCTCTGAATGGCCTGCCTACCTTCCTTGTTGGTGACTTAGAAAGTTAATTTATGTAACAGTGTTTACGCTGTCGCTACAACGTGGACCGGTGGCTATCAACAGCCCTGGGGACGGTGGATGGAGAGCCTGTTCTCGCTAGGAAATGTGCAATGGATAGGGCTGCGGCCACTGGCCAGGCTATTAGACGCTAGGTGTGTCTTTTCCTCTCGGACACGTAGTAAGAAGTTGTAGTCTAATATTACTCTCCTCTTACCAAAAACCCTTAACTAATATAGTTGGTTTCACTATTTTGTTTAGCCTGTCATTATAGCTTTTGTATGCGTGCTCACATGCGTTTATTATTGTACTAAAATAATTTTCTTTCTATTCAAATATATTCAAATATTAGAAATAAAGCATCAACATTTGAATGGGATTATAGAGGAAAACTGACAGCACTAGTGTGTGTGTGCATAGACTGCATACCATGAAGTGTACAGAACTATCCAGCTATTCGTAAATGCATTATTAAGTTTGTGTAAATTCTTTACACTAGTTTGTTGCACCACTTAAACTTACTTAGAGGAATGTCTTAGCTAGTAAAGCATTAGTAATGTATAAATGGTTAGTAAAAAAAAACTTTGTAGCTGCATCCAATCATAAAGCAATCAACAATTAAATATAAACATGGAACTCACTGAAGCATCACACACACGCTTTAATAGAATTTGAGCAGACCACAGCCACATATTACACTTAGCTTAGCTACCTCTTTCTCTTTACTGTAATTACTTTGTTTTGTATGCATATTAGGGCTGCACACTATATTGTTTCAGCATCTACATCGCAATGTACAAAAGTGCAATAGGATGCAATTCTTTAATGAGTGCTTGGTCCGATCCTATGTTCACTTCACATAGGTGTCATGTTGAGTCAACTAGTGTTGAAATAATGTTATTTCCCCTAATCATTGCTACATGCTTTCCAAATGGAGCTTAGAAATATACAAGTTCACACAGATCTGCAGAACTCCTTTCTTTTATATTGCTATATGTTGCAGAAAACTAAAATATCTCAATGCCATATTCTTGCCAATGCCATATTCTTTCGATATTGTTCTTTAACGCATATAAATAATCAACTAAATGTAATGTAGTGATATGTAAATCTCAACTTAGTAACTACTTGCATGACAACTAACCAGCCCATGTATACTAGTTGAGGTGCGACATGCTTCAGCCAGTATCAACTTATTTCCCCACCTGCCTTCAACAAAACTCAGCCCAACTGATGATCCAACCATCATGGAAATGACATAATACTGTGAAATGGTGACAGAGCTTTGTGACAGGATATGTTGTTTGTGGCTGTATATGTGAGACAATTTTACGGTCTACTGCTTTTTTTGACCATGTGTGCTTGTGTATATACCTCTGCCCATTCCTTGGCCTTCTGCTGATAGAAGGAGAGCTCCTTCTGAACGGAGGCTTCCAGCGTTGCATAAGTCCTGAAATAACGCCGGTCGTTTTCAAGGAAGACCATTTTCTTCTCGTATTTCACTGGACCTGTCAGGAAACAAAGAGGTGAATCATGATTAATTACATTATTTTAGGTCAGTCATTACAATATATTATTAATCTTACATTCCTGTTTGCCAGAACATTCTGGTTTGGCAGGGTGATTCCACCACACTGCCAAACAGTGTCAAGAAACCCTGAAATTGAAACCACCCCAAATTGTTACATTTATTTCTCAGTTAAAATATTTGTACATGTACTATGTACCGGTACAAAGAAAAGTAGACGCCTATAAGTATATTCTGACCATACAAATGATTCCAACATCTCAAAATCTTCCTTGTGTCCTGGCAGCTGCAACCAACAACTGACACAACCCTGGGTAGGCCACGCAGCCTGTTGAAAGACCTATGCTCAGAGGAGAAACCTTTTCTAGTTGGTAGGGTCTTCCTTTACTCATCACCTCATGATTTTGGTAAAAACAAAGTATGCGTACATGATCACATTCATATAGCTTGGTTCGATTAACTATTGCAACAGCTGTGGCACTGTTTTTAATACTAAGAGAAAATAGACAGCTATGTTTAACTGATATCATGATGTGCTCAGTACTGTATGTATACATAATTCAATAAAGACATTTATGGAATACATACTGTAATTAATGCATAGCTGTTCTTTAGAATTTCACAACTCACTATCGATTGGACAATCAAATTAAGTTACTGCAAGCCTGAATCACAGGAGGCAAAGTCACAAACTCACACACTTGCAGGTGTGCAACATGGCTTAAAACACCCAAACCTTTTTGGCCACAATCAAACATGTGCGTCTTTTACGTAGGGGATAAAAGTTAGTATGTAGGCATGAGAATTTATAAACCTCCAAGAGGAAGATTTCTGTTTGTAATTTATTTTGAAAATATTTATTATGGTTCCAGATTTATAGACACAACTCATGGAGAAAAAAACAAAAAAAAAATTAACTCTCAGTGCCAATGAAATAAAAAAATATGTTCATATTGTGCCAGCAATTTTTTTTTTTCCAAAGTAAAAAAAAAGTGCTTAGGAAGCGAGATACAGCCTTTTTCAGTTTTAAGTTAAACAAAGAGTGGATGGAGCTGCAAATCTTCAGATAATGATATCTTGGGTTCTGAACATTTTTTTCCCAAAATAAAAAAATAATTATAATAAAATAAAATAAAATGAACTCAGGATTTTTCGTTCTGGCACTGAGGGCATTCAGAAAAAACTCTGGATAACTCGGGGCTTGGCACTGAGAGAGTTAACAAAACAAAAAAAAATGGCAGCTCTTTCCGTAAAGGTTACTTTGTTGACATTATTCTAGCCTATACTGTTCAGACTCTACAGGCAACTATGCGTGCACTGTGAGTGGAATGTACTGTATACAAGGCAGAGTGGTTAGATTATCAGGGCGTGTATGCACTTAAGAGTAAATGATACAGTGCATTTACCATGCGCAAACTGGAAATCCACGAAGCAGCGTTCAGAGGAAGTTCTACTCCGTCGCCTCTTTCCTGAGGGGTCGCCTGATTCCTGCCATTTCTTCAGAGCTTCACATAAGGCCTGCAGATAGGTAATTATAAAACCAGTCAGACAGGGAACAATGGAAGTGATTGCAAGCAGCGTCAGAGGTGTCAACATTGCAAAGGGCCAAAATGTATCCATAAAGATTGTAGCATATTTGTCACCATTTGTTATTTGGCTACATCAATATTGTACATGGTTATTTATTTGTTACCGTTCTATTGCTGCACGCTATGATGTACACATTTGCTGCTATTTTTTAAACTCATGTACATACCTGTTACTACATATGCAATATATATATATATACACACTGCAATTATGTTTTCCCCTCTACTCATATCAGAAACATTTGATTATTTGACCCGTTTCTATCCTTGTTTTTCCTTGGTCTTTCCATCTCTATTCTTCCTGTTGGAGCACCAAGGACATACCAGAACTTAGCAAAAAGGATAGTGAGTTCACTATATTAGTACACTCATATAGTGATTACGTACATGTAAGGGTTTGAGAAAGAGGAGAATAGATTGACAACAATGGAGAGACAAAAGGGGAGGCGAGGGCATAATATCATGTTCTATGCAAGCAGTGGCACCTTGCGTGTGATTGCATAATGTCCCTTGAGGGCATTGAGAGCCCATTTGATGTCCTGACAGCTGAGCATCCTGAAGTCTGCCATCAGCAGGTCCACAGCCTGCATCATGGCCTCTGGTCCCACTGTCCCCAGCTTGTTGTAGTCAAACAGGTCCTCAGTCACCTGTAGGGACAGAAATACCAGTACAGTGAGAGCATGAAGAGGGGCGAGATGTGCTGTAACAACACAGGTCCTGAGACCTGAACCCACAGTGGGATCTTCCACAGCCAAGACAAGAAATTGCAGTGATTTAAAACTTTAGACATTACATGGTTCACCCATGATACTAAGCTTATTACATTCTCTGTCATTCTGATCAATTACACCTTACCAAATTGTTTGGTAGAAAAAACATGAGTTGACCAAGCAGCAGCAGGGGTTTATGTATGCACAAGCCAGAAACAATGGAATGGTGAGGGGAGGGGTGTATTTCCTCTCTTTGCATCATGCGTGTGTATGCAAGGGGCTACAATCACAAACTGCAGTTGGAGTGATTATGAATTAATGTTAAATTACTGTCGAGTTCTTGTGTAGTGGTGGGAAAAACAGTTCATTTCGGTGAACGAACGATTTCGTTCACGGCAAAGATTCGTTCAAATGATTCGTTCACGTTCTCGTTCAGTAGCGCTTCCGGTCCCGGGCGGAGCGTATACTTATTCACCTACAGACACACACACACACACACACACCTCCCCCCCTATCCCTACCGGTGTCTGTGTTTCTCCAGACTCTAGCAGGATGCTGGTGGGAACTGCTATAGCTGCTGCCGCTCTCCTGGGATACGCAGGGTTCTCCAACAGTGCATTACAAATACTAGAAACAACAGACACACACACACAATGTAAAAATACACAGACATACAAACATTTACATAAAACGGTAAAATCCTCAGTGTTCATTTATCCATTTGTAATTTTGAGTGCAATCAAATCCAACCCTTACATGTGGTTGTATGTATAAACTCTGAGAGTTAAACTAACACTGAGGATTCTGTGTTGATACCATAGACTGTATAAAAGAGATGGACAAAGTCACACTCCCAGACTCTAAAGACCGTAAATGAAGCCTATTTTTCAACGATTTCAAATCCGCCATCTTTAAAATATACAAAAAAGCGGAAATCAAAATGAATGCTATTAGTTGGGTAGCTTGTCAATCAAATCATCCCACCCCTCCTAGAGCATAACCTACTTTATAATCAATTTAAAATAAATGAGACCATAATTTACCAAAACGCATATCATGATGATTGAAAGAAGACTTTAAACTAGCGACTGGAAGCATATAGTATTTATGACAATGTTTATTAAGGTAAAAAAAAAGTCTAAAGTTTGGCAAAAACCCACCCACTTGCATTGAGAGAAATTCTTTCTGACACCAGCAGGGGTAAAACAGTGAAACTACAGGCCATTCATATGAACTGTCTGTCACTTGAACTCAGGAAGCTGCACCCTTGGTTGATACGGACCATAACCCTGTATTGTCTAATCACAGTCTTTAATTAAGTCATGTAGGAGGAAAGTAAATGCTTCTTACACATTCAGGTCATTGTTTTGTTGGACCAGTTCTGCTACATAGGCTTCCTGGGCATCAGGGAATAAATCCAACTGGACCGGACACACAGAGGAGAGCACATGGATAGGGACAGAGACAGAAGAGGAGAAAGAGAGAGACATTTACACCAACAGTTAAACCATTGGTTCAGGAACTTCCAGAGGTCCTTGAGGGGGTTCCCAGCTAAATTAGGAAGAGTTTAAACATTTTAAGTCTTACCCATTAATGTTTTCGGCTATTTGCAAAAAATTGAAAATAGCACAAAATGTTTTAAAATGTCCACTGGGTTAAACGTCTCTTGCTAGGCACTTGTCTTGTTCATGAGATTGAACTGTGAGAAATATATTATGTCTCTTTGTGATTGCTGTGTTTAAGGGACATATACCATTACCAAGTACAGTCAAATCCTCAGTGACCATTTAATTCTGAGTAAGGGACAGATTTAATAAGCCACATTTCCAGAAAACATTTCTGTAATACAAGGCACCCAAATCGCAAATGTTTTCAGGAGTTTATATACTTTATATGTGACTCCTTAGCATAGCAATAGTCACGCATATTCAAGTGATATTTTTCTGTTAATTTATTTACAACAATACTAAATGTAGCATTTTTTAATAGGGCGAACCGATGCCCTATTTTTGGGTCGGATGCTGATCCCGGTTTTGGAGAAACATAAGCCACCGATTACCGACGTTTTGACCGATTTGTCAAACTGCAACATTTTCATCATCAATTTCAAAACTTGAAGACTTGATTAAAGTTTCTATTTGAGAACAATTTCTATTTGCAATATCACTTTTATTTAACCACTTAAACCCTATTCAAACCTTTTCAAAAATAGCCCATCTACAAGCTCACAACTGCTTTTTCCCTCATCTTATATGCCCAAAATAGGGACACCGGGTTCAAAGTGATTTAAAGAAATCGGGACACATCGGCTGCATAATTGCAGATCCCGATGTTGACAAAAAAGTGAAATAATGACCAGTACTCACCACCTCAGTTATCAAAGCTCTAATATGAGGTTGATACTCAGGCCTCTCTGGTCTGTTTCCCTCTCGTGGCACAGAGGGACCAGGCCTGGCATCCTCTGCTGGGGCTGGAGGAGGCATCACAAACAGGCCAGGGGCTGGGTTGGCCCCTTCTGGGTTCGGGGCCGGAGCTGGGACCGGGGCTGGTGCTGGAGCCAGAATGAGACTCGCCTCTCTCAGAAAGGGTGGTCTGTGGTGGGGGATTGATGCTGGCTGCGCAAGGGGTACAGGGGGATTGGGGATGGGGTTAGGCACCCTGGCATTGGGGTTAGGGGCTGGGGGAACCTGATTAGGCTCAGCCATAGGCTGAAGGTTGGGGTTGGCCCCTCCTGGCGCTGCTTGGCTGCCCAAGGTGATCCGGTGACCTGCCTCTGGTTGTCCCAGTCTTTCTGGAGCTGCAGCTATCAGTACGGCAGGTGGGATTGTCTCTCTCACCTCGGGTTTTGGTGGTTTGGAGGTTTTTTTTGGTGCTATGAGCGGATATTGGGTTTGTGTCTGGGCTGGAGTTGTGGGGGTGCGTTCTTCCAGTTTTGGCTGACGGATGAGATTCCTCAATGGACGATGTGTACCCATGGACACACTTGACTGGGTCTGTTTGGATGTACCGGGCTGAGGGTCCATCTGAGTGTGTGTGCGTGTATGAGCAGATGAAGCACTAGGTTGCGGGTTATCCTGCGAGGGTTTATGAGTGTTACTAGTACTGGCGATGGCTTGTGTTGGCCCGTCAACGGGGATTGCCGGGAAAAAAGTGCCTGTGTGGGAAACTACGCTGGAATAGGGCTTGCAAGCAAGTAGAGGTACTTGCCTGGGACTTGCTTGGGACTGTGTATGTGTGTGTGTTGACGTGCTTGGTTGTGGCTGTGCCTTTCCGGATGTGCTAGGTTGCGGGTGCGGTGGATCTGGAACTTGTGTATGTTGTCGAGATGGAGCAGGGATGGCCTTGGCATCTCTGGAGGTAGACGGGGCAAAGGTACTTGTCCTCATTTGGGTGTACGAAGTTGTGAGTGTTGAAGCACTGGGCTGCAGCTGTGTGTATATGGAAGGTTTTGGCTGAGACTGTGAATGTGTTGAAGAGCCAGCTTGAGGCTCTCTGTTTCCATTTGTGCTAGACTGCGGTGTTGGAGAAGTCGCAGTTCTTATGAGCAGTCTTGCTGAGATGGCGTGGCCCTTGGCATCTCTGGAGGTAGACGGGGCAGCTTCAAGGTACCTGGACAGAGTTTCTGAGGCTGCCGTACTTTGAGCCGCGACTTGGATTGGTTTGGCTGGTGACCCAATCCATGTTGCTGCTGGGCGAATCACCTGTCTTCGTGGAGGTAGCGCCTGACACAGAAATGAACCAAACAAACATACAATGATAAACAGGAAATTTAATTTTTGTCCCACCAGCCAGTGGCTGGCAGATAGCCGAATGGTACCAAATATGATTTTACAGACAAATATGGCAAAAAAGTGATGAAGGCACTTTACATAAAATGCAAACACATTTGGGGCCAATACCAATAAACCCCCTGTAAAAAAACTAAAATAGGATTTATAATACAGAAATGTCAACCTTCTGAAAAAAATGTTCATTTAAGCACCAAATACTACTACACTAATTAATGCCTCCTCCAGGCACAGAATCCAAGATGCTTGACGTCTAGAGTGAAGTTTGCATAGTCAGTAAAGTTTTGGGGTGCCATTGTTATCTGCTGGTGTTGGTCCACTATATTTATCAGGTTCCGAGTTAATGCAGCCATTCACCAGCAGATTTTAAGAGCACTTCATGCTTCCGTCTGCTGACAAGATGCAGTTTTTCTTTTCCAGCAGGACTTGGCACCTCTCCACAGTGCTAAAACTACTACTAGTAACTAGTAACCATATTACTGTGCTAGATTGGCCAGCCAACTCTCTTGGCTGACATGAACCCCATAGTGAATCTATGACTATGGGGTTCTGTCAAGAGGAAGATGAGACACAGGAACCAACAATGCAGAGTGTGTAATAGTGTATATATCTCAGTCTATGTATGTAATGTATGTATGTATAGACCCCTTAACAGACAACGTCACACTGATAAGAAGAACCAGTATGTGCGAGCAGGCCGGTACCAAATGAAACCCATTCTGTCATGTCTTGCTAGGACGCGCCTCACTAGCCAACACACAAGAGGAGGTTGAATGAACTGAAACCAGCAGACCCCGAAACAATCTGTTGGGAATTGATTGCATGAAACAATCAACTGTGCGTCCAGTCTCAATGTTGATAAACAAATAATTGGTCTATACAGATGTGCCATGAGGCGTGCTTTTTCAAAAGGAAATGCAAGACTCCAGGGGTAGGGCCCGACAAGCTCAGTGCTTCTCCGTATCCCTTTTTCGGACACTTCGACAAAATAAAACAATGGCGATTAACGAAATGTATTTCACCATTTATGTTATGCGACCAATAACCACAAATAAAAATGAACTGAATCATGTTATTGAAACCTAAGAATGGTAATGATGGCTTATACTGAAGCCAAAGACACTCACCTCCAGTATGCTGACGTCATCGTCGTCTGGAACCAAAACAGGACTGCCAGGTACCAGAGTCACCGGCTCCTCATCAGAGTCGTCAGAAATGGTGATGAGCTCCCTCCGACGTGATCGACGGCCTAAAAGCAAACATCATATATATGTATGTATATGTTACAGTATGATTGGAGAACCAGTACGATTGAAGAAAGCGCGCTCGTTTTTACCACCCACCCAGCACTAGAGGGAGCCACAAGCCAGGCTTGTGCACAAACATATATGGCCACACACACACACACACACACACGCACGCGCACACACACGCGCACGCGCTCATGCTTTTTTTGGTTTATTGAAAGCAGGACTGTTTAGATACTTTTATTGTGTTCTGGCTTTTGTTTTACTTTCTCCCTGACACACACACACACACACACAGTGATCCATGAAAAGAACTATTCTGTCCCTATCGGTTTACAAATCAAACGGCGCTGAGTCGACTAGTGGAGCATCGGCCGGTCAGCGCGGGCACTCGCGCCTGGAGGCGCGAGGGCGCGCTTCCTCGGCCTCAAGCTCCACTAAGTCGGCGCGCCGTGCGTGTGAACGCGTGTTCAGCGTTCCCCTCATAGATATTATGGTTCCCCTAGCGTAGCTTCCTGGTTGCTATGTGGGGGGGAACAACAAAAGACAGGTCTCCGTCGGCGCATCAAAGCCCCGCCTCTCCGCGCTCTCCTTCTCCTCCTCGGAGGAGGAGGAGAAGGAGAGGAGGAGAGGACGGGACGGTTTATTACGCGAGGAGGAGGCTCCTCTTCCTCGCGAGCCTCGCGTAATAAACCCCCGCCTCGCAGCGCCGTCCTCCTTCTCCTCCTCGCGAGCCTCGCTAATAAACCCTGTCTCGAAAAGCCCCGCCTCGCCCCGAAGGAGCCCCGTGCCTAAAAACGAGCGCTCTGTCTTCAATCGTACTGGTTCTCCAAACGTACTGTGACATATATACTTCATGTCTGTACTATGTATGTATGAAAACACTATGCAAGTGCACATACTGCACAATGAGAGAGCATGTGATGGTCTTATGTTCATTCATTTAACCAGGTAAAACGAGTTAACAGATTCTTAATTACAACCATGGTCTGGAAAAAGACAAGGCCTCTTAAAAACGAGGGAAGATAGGGGCTTACATTCAACATTCAGGTTAAAAAAACGATAAACACCACAATATAATAAAACACATTAAAAAAAGAACACAATCAAATAAAAACAGTAAAACAGAAAATGTAAGCCACGCATTACTGCAGAGACCAGATAAGACAACAAATAAACAGGGCTAACAGTCTGAAGGACAGCAGGTCCACAGGTGTTGCGTACATATGACATTCACATGAACCCTACTGGGTCTATTCTCTGGGGCAAACATTCAGCAAAAATAGCAGATCCACAAGCTCATTGTAGAGCAGCTTTTTTTGGCGAAGAGATTTGGTGTAGAGGGGAAAAGGAGCGGCCTATTATAGACCCCTGGTGGACAATGGTCAATACTGGTTAGTTAATATAGCATTAAGTAATTACCTATATAGCGTTCCAGTGGTTAATAAGTGCGTTTGTGATCGTTTTGGTTATAATGAACAGATTAAGTGGTCTTACCATGACTGCGATGAACGTTGAAGCTTCCCAAGTGAATAACGTCATTGTCACCACCTCCTTCTGCCATTGTGATACTAAATTAACAGGATCACGGTCACTACAGCCACAGCTCAAAGATCACCAACATCTGTTCCACACACACACACACACAGTTGACACCAGGAAATACAGTCAAAAAAAATTATTCAAGAATCATCATTAATCATTTTACCGTTAGATACATTTTCAATTAAATGCTAAATTCAAATCAGATTCATTATTTCACTGTGTAGCAAGTTAATGTATTAATATGTAGCATAATGTAAATAGACAGCAGGTTGATGGTGCCAGGCCAGCTCTCCATTATTGTGAGTGGTTGAATCTCAGAGGCACGTTTCTATACTCGTGTATATTCCCTTGAGCAGAAAAAACTTCACAGGACTTCGATGTAAAAAGAATCACAAAACGATTTATTCCAAAAAATGTGTTCCCTGGTTACAGAAGTGATCTAAAAGCAAGTTCTCAAACAAAAAGATATACTACGGTCAAAACACTGTCGCTCTGACCTTGTCTTGAGCATCAACTGAATCTGCACAGCCATGCACACACAAGTGATAGAAATCTTAAAGGACGACTTCACCACTTTTGAACATATCTTCATATAATAGGTCCTCACTAATGCTCATGATAAAATGGTACAATTTTTTTCTAATCAGTCTGTGTCTCAGAGGAGGGCTGTAGACAGTTCAGAAACCCGTCTACCAGTGACATCATCGATGGGGAATCCAAGCTAATAGAAACTGCAGGCTTTTTATTCCTGGAAAGTTGCAATGCAATAATAGATCCCATCGTTCTCGCCTTAATACAAATCTGAATATATGTTTTAATCTTTTTGGGGAAAAGAATCCTGCCTAACGATGATGTCACTGGTAGACGGGTTTCTGGACTGTCCACAGCCCTCCTATGAGATACAGACCAAGTAGAAATTTTTTAAATCATTTTATCATGAGCATTAGTGAGGACCTATTATATGAAGATATGTTGAAAAGTGGTGAAGTCGCCCTTTAATCAGCACTGCCCTGGGCACACTCAGGTGTTAGCAATCTCAATCAGCACTGCCCTGGGAACACCCAGGTGTTAGCAATTGTCAATTCAATTCCGAGCTACACAACCTGAGCGCTCTTCTTAAAGCTACAGTAACAGCATTAATTTTAACCTAAAGAACCTCATCATGAATGAAACAAATCATGAACTATTTTGACCTTTTTAACTTAGCTTATTTAACAATCATATACTTCGATATACATGAACTGTTTAGGCAAAAATACGAATCACAAAAATAAGCAGTTATTAATATAATAAACACAACATTGGAACTTCGCTCCCACAATTATGTTTGTTTAGTGTAAAACCAGGAGAAATGACAGTAGTCATCTCGTCATGTTATCTTCTCCTCTCCAAGTTCCTATTAGCTTTCTCTTTGTTTCACTTTCCACTCATGTCTCCATAGCCTTCCAGTTAATACTCTAAATGGAGCTAGTAGCGCTACCAAACTTTGCACCTTTTGCCTTGACTTACAAGCTAGCGTTAGCTACCTCATCGTGTATTTTGTGCAGTGCTTTAATACCTAATCTAGATGGAGTTAGGTTAACTGTCACCACGCTAAAACATTTTAACAACAAACCTGACAAACACGACAGAAATGTATCATTTCCACCAGGAAAAACAGTCGAAAGGAGAAGTCGCGAGATGTTGTTAGCTTAGCCGAGCAACTAGCAAACAGTGCGACTTGTGTGTGAATATCTGGCCAGCAGTCGATCAGCTCGTCCCTGTATAGAGCCAAATGTCGTTATATATATGATGTCCTGCTAAAGTATACTGTACCTCGGATTCACAATGTAGACAGTCTCGTCTAGAACGTATTGTTTTGCGGTTGATTACTGACTGACCAGCGGGAATAAACTGCCAAAACAAGACTGACTGTTGACGTCACACGCACGACGTTACGTACAGAAACACAGTTGCATTCTGGGAGTTGTATTCATAAGAATTTGTGAATGGAACGCTCCTTAAACGTAGCCTGGTAAACCCTCCCTCCGGAAATCTCTGGAATCAAATGGAAATGAGATTTCCGGAGGGAGGGTTTACCAGGCTACCTTAAACGTGTCCCTTTTTAAAATATGCACCAGCACCACAGATTAATCTGATAACATGTGGTTGTTGTTTTTTGTATGTGTAAATGGAACTCTATTTTAGAGCTAATCAGTTTCGTTTTGGCTAGTTTTTCCAAAATGTAAAAATATTTATATATCTATTTGAAAAAATATCTTCAGTTATGTCAAGTATACATGATTAAACATGCTTGAACAACAATTAATGCCTAATATTTCCAGTAGCTGGGAGGGAATTATAAAAAAAAATCATAAAGATTGGGCAGGTTTTTGATTTTTTTTTTGTATGGTATTAGGTATGGGGCAATCTGGGAACCCATCGGCAAAAAAAGAAGAAGAATTCTGAATCTCTCTTGAAAGATTAGGATTAGGTATGGGCAAAAACCATTGCAAACAAGTTGGGATGGCCTGTTTGCAGAAACTCCAACGTTAGACGGGTCAGTATATGGTTGAACCCCCAAATAATTCACAGACAATATTTTTTCAATGGATTATATTACTATTGGACATGCTAAATTAGCATAAAAAAAAATCTAGGAAAATCGAACTTCTGGAAAGGCATCATTTTCAAGATGGAGTCCGCAATTGCTGCAGGGAGTTTAAAACGGCTTTATCTCAATTAACCTAGAAAGGTGGTTTTAGTGTCGGTTTTAGCTAGGGCTCAAGGAATGCAACTGAATCTGTAAAATTGCCATGAGTTAATAATGTATTGCCAAATCCAAGAAGGCATCCCAAATTGATGTCCCATTCATTCTACTAAATTATGCACAAATTATGCAAAAACAACGAATACATATATATATATATATATATATATATTTTTTTTTTAAATGAACACAATAGCTCACATTAAATGTAGTCAAGTATCAAAATGGTAAACATTTTTGGAAGCATATATACTATATCTATAACTTACTTGTGAAATTACTTAAATAACCACAAAGTCGTCAATGAATCCAGGTTTACCAGTCCAGTATAGGCACTTGTGTTACAGTCACTATTCATCGTCATCTTTTGACTCCAACAGAAGAAACTTATGTGGAATTGTCACATTTCTGAAGTTGACACAGTCCACAGACAATAGTAGGCGACATGGTAGTTCATATCTTATTCAAGAGCAGCAAATTGTCTTGCAGGCAGTGGAGCAGCAGATACAACTAATGGTCTTCAAGAGACTGTCTGCAGCAGCATTCATTCTATACAGTAAGTGGGATGAATCGATCCACCCCTCATTGTATTCATAGTATATACCATATTATTTTTGCCAACACATAAAATCTGAGAAGTCGTGTCCAAACTACAAAGTGCAAAGTTGATGGTAATTTTAAAGTGTATGACATTACCAAGCATTTAAAAGAAATCCTCAGAAATGTTGTGTTCTCACACAAAAAAACAGAGGGTCCCTGGTTCGATTCCCAGCCCACGCTATGTGTCGAGGTGTCCATGAGCAAGACACCCTAAAAAGAAGAAACCCCAACAGCTCCGCCCTGAGCTCTCATTAGAACCATCTGAGGGTTAGTGTGTGGAACTTGCAGGATAATCGACTCGTCCCACTTAATGTATGTCAAGAATGAATGTAGCTCCATAAAGAACCTCTCACTCCGCTATACAGCAAAGAACCTCTCACTCCGCTATACAGCTCCGAGATGAGGTTCTATGTCGTTACCTTACAGAATCGGGTGAACGTCCGCCAAGGCTCCGCTGTTTACCCTTTTGTATACGTCGTATCCCAAAACTAATGGTAGATTCCAAGCCGCACGGATGTTTAAAGTTTGGTTCGGCGCATAACATTTTAGGAACGGAGCGAAACTACCCGTTTAAATCGCTTATTTAGTCAGCCTGTGGCCATGTTTCCCATTCAACCCGGAAAACCCCCCTACGTCCGCTGCCAGTACTGCTCCCGGTTTGGCTACAATGGGAAACATGGCCACAGGCTGACTGAATAAGCGATTTAAACGTGTAGTTTCGCTCCGTTCCTAAAATTTTATGCGCCGAACCAAACTTTAAACATCCGTGCGGCTTGGAATCTACCATTAGTTTTGGGATACGACGTATACAAAAGGGTAAACAGCGGAGCCTTGGCGGACGTTCACCCGATTCTGGAAGGTAACGACATAGAACCTCATCTCGGAGCTGTATAGCGGAGTGAGAGGTTCTTTATGGAGCTAGAATGAATGCTGCTGCAGACAGTCTCTTGAAGGCTATTCATTAACTCCTGCAAGACAATCCGATGCTTGTAGAAGAAATGGACTACCATGTCTGTGGACTGTGTCAACACGTTTCTTCCAGATGAATAGTGAATGTATAGCGCAAGGGCCTATAATGGGCTGGTAAACCTGGCTTACTGGATCACTTGACAACTTTATGGTTATTTAAGTAATTTTGTAAGAAAGTAATTGGTAGTATATGCTTTAAAAAATGGTTACCATTTTAATAAATGGTGCATTTATGTAGCGCTTTCATTCAAAGCGCTTTACATAGATTGTGCACATTACATTCACCCATTCACACACACATGGCGGAGGAAACCATGCAAGGCAGCAACTTGCTCATCGGGAGCAATTAGGGGTTCAGCGTCTTTCAGCGTCTTGTTCAAGGACACTTTGACACTAACTCTGGGGGAGCGCCCCAGCCCGGGATCGAACTGGGAACCTTGCGGTTTCCAGTTCACTCTACCCGGCCACTCTACCCCTGAGCCCTGACTACCTTAAATGTGAACTATTGTTCATTTCCAATAAAAACGGCATCTTGACGCCTTTCAGCAGTTAGATTTTCCTAGATTTGTAATGCTATTTAGCATGCCCAATAGTAACAGAATCCATGGAAAATCTTTTGTATCTTTTGTAAAAGAGTTTCTGCAAACAGACCACTAGGGGGCCAGCCCAACTTATTTGTGATGGTTTTTGAAAACCTTATGCCCATACCTAACACCATGCCAAAAATCAAAAACTTTGATCCCAGCTACAGTAATTTTGGGCATATAAACAAGAAGTTGAAGGGTAAAGTCTGATAATGATGTACCGTGCATGTTCAAATCATGTGTAGTATACTGTACATGATTTGAAGTATACATTTTATACTTTACATTACTTAAGACCATTTTCCAAATTTCTTTTTTACATTTAAGAAAAAATAGACAATTTAGCGTCAAGGTGCCCAGTCCTACACAAACTCAAAACTAACCTAAAAGAATTCCTGTCCTTCAAAAATATTCCTTTAACACCTTGATAGTAGAATCCTATTCCCCCGTCCCCACCCATCTTTTCACTGTAAATATACCTTATCATTCTACTGAGCTTTATTCCAATATGTTTTGTATTGTATTTGTATTGAATTGTAATGCATGTATTACTGATTAATTGAGTATATGGACCACAATGGAAACAAGCCCCATGGGGCTTTTTGTGCTATCCTTTTAGCATAACCTAATTGACTGTACTACCTGTAGACTAGAGGTGTGGAATTTAATCGATTCCAAGACTCATCACGTTAAAGCACTTTATAAATAAAAAAGGATGTATTTAACTGCTTGTATCAATCATGTTAATAAAGTATTCAATCAATACATCATACCTGTGTCCGTTTAGGTCATTTACTTTTCACCTTACAATGGAATTATGGTCATATTCTAAAAATGTCGTTCTGCTTATATCAGCATTAATGTCTCTTCTGGCATATTTGAACATGTTTTAACAGTTCCTTATTCATATATTCCATATGTTGAGACTGATTGGCGAACCAGGGCCATTGTGTCTTCTTAACATCTATCAGTTCCTTACGATTGTACACATTTGGACATACATGCACGTCGCACACACACACAAATTGTTAATATTGGCTAAGCTAGAGTGAGACACCACAGGTTAATATTAAGGACATTGCCCTTTTAAAATAACATACAAATTAAGGAAAATATCTTCAATTTAGTTTCTTTTAATATAATCTTATTTACATTGAATTTTTTCATAAATGTTTAGTACATAGTAAGTTACAATACTCTTGCATCCATTACACAATAAACTCAGAACCTAGAAAATGTAGATCGCAATGATACTGCAAAACAGTCATTTTCAACCTACAGCGCATCCCAACGCGTTCCACGGCATTTATTCAACATTTAGGTTTTGATTTCATTCATTTCTCTGGAGGCTTGAGGACTGTCAAAGAGATCTTTGTTCATTCACGGTGGTCTCCAGATGAAAATGCCTACAAGAGGAACCTTTAATCCCCACCCAATCCTTGAGCCAACAGTCAAGAGGAGAAAGATAGGGGAAGGAAATGACAGGGAGAACAAAATGGAGAGAACCATCATAGGCACAAAAAAAAAGGGGGGTGGGAGATGGCGGATGGAGAAACGTATAAAAAGTCTGGAGATTTTATTGCATATTTTACACTCTTATGTTTAATTTATACTCCGTCTTATGGTGAAGTCGCTTGCCAAAAATTGCAGATCTATAAGCTCACAAGCTCTGCAAAATGGTAGATCTGATATCTTTGTTGCACAACTCGATCATACGATGAAGTATAAATCAGGCGTTACTCTTTCTCTCTCGCTCTCTCTCAAACACTCACTCATACACACACACACACACCCAGAGGAATTACAGCACCTCTGGGCTCATTTCATCCATCCATTCGGCTCATATAGAACAATATGTTATATGAAGCTCTTGTCACTCTCAGGTTTGGGGAAGGGGGTAATTCACTTTCAGTTCAATTACTGTAATGTGGAAATTCTAAATTAAAACATACAATTCAACTTCAGACCCCAACAATAAGAGTTTTCGCCCAATTTCATTTTTAGGTTGCTACAAAATCCACTTCCTAAATTGGCTGAATTAAAAGTGAATGTGCTTCCTGTATTGAATTGAAAATGAATTGACCCTTGAACCACGGTGGGGCAAAAAGATGAAGAGATTAGTGTGGGCTCTCTGTGGAGCATATAGCAGCATGGTCAGTAATCACTTAGTAATAAATAATAATAAAATCAGACATTAACGATCAATATCAGAGTGGATCAGAGTGGTTGCAGGTACAAACTGAAGAGGCAAAAAGTTACAAAAAACAGGAACAGGCTCATTTGATCATTTTTACAAAGAATAACCAGGTGCCATGCGTAACACAAACACACTCTCACACAGATGTAGATACAATCTCACACTCTCGCTCTCTCACATGCACACATGTCTGCACACACACGTTCGGATAAACAACAGTGGTTAAACACGAAGCATGAGTACAAGTCAATTAATCCGCTCGTCAGACAGAAAGGCAATCAGTCGTCTGTCTTTTCTGCTCAGACATGCTGATTGGGAGATCTCTGCTCACAGGCTCGTATGTGATTGGCTGATTCTGTCTGGAGCTCGAGTGTTGATTGGAGTATCATCAGAAAAGTCATTGTTGCAGTTGGTGTTCTGAAGAATGACATCATAGCTTGTTAAAACTGAAGGATAAAAATGCTCTTCTTCAAAACATCTGAAAAAAAAAAATCTAAAATACTTCTGTTTTTTTCTTTCTTTTTAGTTTTTTCTCTTGCTGGCCCTCCCCATGTTAACGCCCAACAGTTTGGCGGTAAAGAGGCGGCAAATGTATTTTGTGTGTGTCCACGTCCTCTTCGGTTGTGTCTGGCCTCTGTGTCTCTATACCTTGTGTGTTTAAAAGGTCACAAAGTGGTGTGTAGGTGTGAGCATGAGTGCGAGTATAACGTGTCTGTCTGTCCGTTTATGTGGATTGATCACTCCACAGCGAAGCCGCAGGTCTCCTCCACTGCTGTTAGGAGTTTCTCGTAGAGCTTCTCGTACGACTCGTATGGAGGGACGTCTATCCTGTTAAAACTGTTAGAGATGAAGGCAGAAGGACAAAGAAAGACAAACCTGTTACTTGTGGTACGACGATAAAAACCCAATGATTGTTGCCAATTATGCTTTATGATAGGGCTGGGCAATATGCCTTTGACCTATGACTTTGCCTCGATTACAATTAATGAATAATACAAAAAATATATATAGTGAAAATAACAGATCTTCATGCTCACAATTCGTCATGATGCGAAGTATGAATACAGGGTTAGGTATTCAACTAAGAGATTAGATATTTTTTGGGTTGATTCGTTGATATATAAAATAAATAGAAAACGTACTTTGATTATTCAATTGTAAGTCGGTTATTGGTTCAAAATATCGGTTTCGATATATTTTCGGTTAATTGCCCAGCTCTACTTTGTGATCAGTGACATCACTCCAACCAGACAGGTTTACATTCATTTATCGTTGGTGCACGTCTGTCTGTGTCTTTACCATGTGTGTGCCTTGGGTAGGTTGTCCGTGTTGGCATCTATCAAATGGATGGTGAAGAGCCTTGGTCCTGCGGAACCTGTAGAACCTTACACACATACATTCTAGTTATCACGGTTCTATGATGATACACCTGTAGAACTTTACACAAACATTCTAGTTTTCATTGTTCTATAATGATTGCACTAAGCTCCCAATGTGTTCTCCCAATTTACCTGAAGGGCATGTAGATAATGACAATATTTATAAAACACAGTAAAATCCTCAATGTCAATTTTACAATTTGTAACTCTCAGAGTACCAAAGTGACCTGTATTAACACTTCCTGTTTATTACCATTTCCTTTGAGAGCATTTGTAATAACTAATGTGTTGATAAAAACATTCCAATGTCTAATTGGGCTGTAGGGAGCTTTTTAGAATGTATATTGAATATACTTTGGCATGGTATGTGAATATTGTCCAACTCCCAGCATTACCCATGTGAATGTACTAGGTTCTACTGTACTACTACTACTCCACAGTCTGCATAAGTGATGATTACACACGGCAATATACTTAAGCAGCAAGAAAAACAAAACAAAGAATCATGTAGGCTCCATGTCGGTGCGTGACCCACCCTGCAGTGCCTTGAACCCCTGTAACGGGACCCTGGTGGAGCCGGTGACAAATTGCAGCAGGCGTCCCCTCCTCTCCTCGCTGAAGGCCTCCACAGCCTGCCAGAACCACCGCACCACATTACTGTCACACGTACAGTGCTTGAGCCGCGTGTTGGCCTTCCAGTCGGCCAGGTCTATCTTCCCCAAGCCACCGATGATTAACTGGATGTGGGAGAAGGAGGAGGTTAAAAATGAGAGCAAAAAATTGAGATCCCCATCAAGACTATAGGTTGATCCGTCAAAGGCACACTGCATACCTCCAACTCTTTGTGGTCGAAGGGTTTGAGCAAGTGCTGTGGGATGAGTTCACTGAAGCCTTTCTGCAGTGCCAGGAACTGGGCCTCGATTCCACGCATAAACCTCCAGTTCACATAAAGTCTGAGAGGAAACAAACAAACATACATACATATCAGATAAGCATAACTAATATTGATTCCTGGGGGGGAAATCCAGGTGTCATAGCATCAACAGCCGTCAAAAGTCAATAGAAAAACCAAGATGCATAGTAATAAATAATGGCCCTAAATACTTGAACTGGATCTCTGAAGTGAACATATGTACAGTATATGACTAAAAATGAATATAAAATAAATATATGAATATACATCTATATCTATACATGTATCGGCAGTAAATATATGTGCAGTCTATAAACAATAAGAATACAGGTGGATATATGCATGGCCAATTAACAATACTGAGTATATGAATGAATATATAAAAAGTACAGTCTATCAACAATTAATACGTATATAAGGATGGATATGTGTCAGTGTATCAACTTAATATGAGAATGAATATACGTATACAGTGAGAATCTGGATGAATATATTTACTATCTATCAACAGTCTATGAGTGAATATAAGAACAGTTATCCTAAACAGTTATCTATCAAATTTCAGCAATATATACATCCTAGTGGTCCATGCAGGTGTCAGTAGTCAAAGGTCAGTAACAGATACCTGTATCAATAAATACAATAAGTCTGTAAATGCATGCAAAACTTTAAACGTGGGAAATTTGTCTTTATTTCCCTATATTTAGGACAACATTAAACCACTAGTATAAAGTAGCACACATTTAGGCTTCAGTTCCCAGTGTGACAACATTAATCCACCAGTATAAAAGGAGTATAAGGGTCAGAGCCAGTGAGCCAGTGTGCATCAATGTTCTTGTGATCACACAAATAATAGTCCCAACGGTGTGTTTCAAGACAGACACTGGGCACTATCTTGCGCGTCGCCTTAGCCCTTATCCCTAAAATGTATTAAGTTACCATATTTTACTATTTTGAAAAACATTTTTAAATAGTTCAACTAGCCGATCTACGTCGACATATTGTGAGCTTGTATATCAGCCGATTTGAACCATTTACAAATATCTTTCAAAATAGCAAAAAAAAATGAAAAAAAGATTTCGGGATAAGGGGTAAGGCAGCAGCGCAGCACGCAAGATAGGGCCCAGTGTCTTTTTCTTCAATTGAAACTAGTCTTAGAGCATAATTACTCAATGAAGACCACTGCATTATTAAAAAATATATATATATAATAACAAAAACATAGGATATGAACTTGCACTCAACAGCCCCCTCTGCTGGGGCCCTTTGAGATGGTAATACATGGCAGGTCCAGTAATCAGGACAAGATTCCAGGTAAATATTCATATTAGGATTTAAGAGGATACAATAACAGAAATGTTTTACATAACTGGAAATGGGATTAAAAATCTGTAACAATAATAATAATAATGAAAGTTTTATTTATTCCCTGCTGTTTTATTATTTTGCAATGTTACCTGACATATTCTTTTTTGTTTTCCTCAGTGACTGGGATGTTGCGTCCATTGGGTTTGAGTTCGTGCTGTAGGAACTTGCCAAAGGCGCTGTGTTCCACACAAAATGTGTGGTCTAGCACTGATGTGATGTCATTCTCTCTGTAAACACACACACACAGAATGCAGGAGATGAGAGACTGTGCCACACTGGCACAGAAGGCACATTTCCTATCATAATGACGACGTTCTTTCAAACAACTACAGTGCCATAAAGGCACAATAAAACCAACTTTTAGTACAAAAATATAGGAACTGGGTGTAGTCCTTACAGGTGTGCACTAGTTAGAAGAAATTTGTATATGTATTGTATTTGAGAGTGCTTGTAATGACTTGTCTTTGTACAAGTAAAGTATATGTGTAAATTGTACATATTTCTAATTGTATATTAGAATTATGTCATCTATAAATGTGTGTGTGCATGACACATGCACAAGTGCAATAGTCATTCTCGGTGTTGTGCTTGTCTGTGTGGTCTGTCATTTAAGTGCATGTATTTGTGTGCGTGTGCGAGTTCTCACAGGATCCAGACGAGGCTCTTGTGCAGTTCGGGGTCAGTGGTCTCCAGGTCGTTGAGTGTGATGGGTTTCCCAAGCAGCTGTTTATAGAAGGGCAGCGTGAAGCTACCGTTGATGTAGTGACCATGAAACACGGCGAGACCCATCACACGACCCACAAAGTGAAAATACGACAGGTGGTCCTAAAAAACAGCCAGAGATAGATTTAATTGTAGAACTTACTAGTACAAAGTAGAGTATCCTAATAAGGGTTTATCACGATGAACACTTCTTAAAACATATTTCTAGTGTGTGTGTGTGTGTGTGTGTGTGTGTGTGTGTGTGTGTGTGTGTGTATTTGTACTCACAGGGTTAATGGAGGAGTCAGGGTTGATCTGTAGTGTGTAGATGTTGTCAGTGGAATACTGGAACAGGCCATAGTAGGGGTTCAACATCTCATGACACAGCAGGTACAGCCATTCCCTAACGACAACCAGGGTGGAGAGTTGAAGCTTAATTTATATTCTATAGTCGTATGACAGTGTCACCTGGTGTTGCTCATCAGCAAACGGCACCATCATACAACAGGGCATTTATTTAATGTCATACAAAATGCAGTAAGACACAGATAGTATTGGATAAACACAATATAGCCCCCCCTAAAGTTTCTGCCCGAATAGTGCCCAATCCCTGTTATATTATTGTACTTAGTATTTAACAAAGAAAATAGACTTCACCGTAACACACAGATACTTTTTTATAATAATGTTTCCTACTCTGCAGAAAACCAGTGTACAGTAATTCTGACAGAGGTACGGTTCATAGTTAATACATAATATTAGCCAGGTGCCAACAGCATCAAATTTAACAAGGCAGACTTGTCTGCGAGTCCCCTAGCTAGCAGCAGGGACAGACACATGGGTTCACAACTGGTCATTTATTTATAACTATGATTTTTGCAATGTTGGCGAGGTGTGGAAACACATCTGTTCCAATAGAATCTTTTTTGAAGAAATACATGAAAGGCCAGTGCTGTGAAGAGAGGTGTTCAGGGTGACTACCTGGCCACGCCACCGTAGTCCAAACCCTCCTCTCCTCTGAATTTCACCATCAGACGTTTCTTCAGGTCTTTTGGCCGCATCTTCATGATCTGACGATATGACTCCTAAATGCAGACAGGTCAACGCGCACACACACACACACACACACACACACACACACACAATGTAACAATGTATAAACACATAACATTCCAGAACCAGGCAGCAGGAAAAACACAGATCAAGACAATCGAAGAAAGAGAGAGCGAGAAAGACAAACAGAAAGAGATAGCGACAGAGAGACAGACGCATGCATTAGAGAAATAATATTTACTATCACAGATTCTAAATGAAAGTTTCTATGTAGTATGCATGGTTATGGCCGCTGCTATAAGCAGGCAGTCGCTGTAGACAGCTGTGTGCCAAGACAAGTGTATGACTCAGGGTCAGTATTGTTCTTTCTCTGTGTGAGTGTACAAGGAAGTACCCCGTGTTCCTGAATTATTCAACCACAGTGTGACTGCAAATCTGTTTGTTTGTGTGTGTGTGTATGAGTGTAGGTGCACAGGCACACGTGCATGCATGCACTGCTGTATGAGGCAGACGAAATCAGGAGTGTCTTTATTATTTGGATCGTATGTATATACACGTTTGTTTTGTGAGTCAAGCGCCTGAAGGGTGTGTGTGCCCACAAGCATTTGTGCATGCATGTGCGTAATCCTGGGTCGGACTTTCTTCTTTGAGTGCGTGTTGTACCTCAAAGATCTCCTCCCGGGACACCTCAATGCGACAGTGTCCTGCCTGGGGCTGCTGCAGGGACAGCTCATGGCGTAGCAGCTTCAGCTTGTGGACCAGGTCTCTCTCGTAGCGCACCGCCATCTCCCCCTCGCCTCCTACTACCCCGCCTCCGCCCTCCTCACCCCCCACCTCCATCTGAGGAGCCTGGGAGGACTCCTTTGCCTGGGAGTGTTGGCTGGAAAAGTAGGATGGAGGGAGAGGAGGGTGGAAAAAGGAGGGAAATAGGGAGGAAGCGAGAAGAGACGAAAGAGGGCGAGAGGTGGACATGAGAAATAAAAGTAGAACACACAGGATCTGCTAGTATATTTACAGTAACTGTGTGTGTGTGTGTGTGTGTGTGTGTACCTGATGATGGTGTGTAGGCGGGGATCTGTAAACTGCGTGGTTCGGTTGTTGTGGTCCACAAAGTAGATGCGACCAGAAACTGTGCTTCGGACCTCCCAGCCGACCGGCAATGGACCCAACTCCTCACAGCTTACACTGGTCAGGTCCCTAAAACAATCACAACCCGGCAAAAATGCAACATACTTTCGTAAGCCGTGAGATAATAGTAGCAACTGGCAAGGCACTTGGAGCAACCTGGAGCTCAGCAGAGCACAGCAAATCAACCTGGAGCTCAGCAGAGCACATCAAATCATGGTTGTATGGTGTGATGTGGCTTTTTGAATAATTTTGCTGGCCTGGTACTTTTCATTTACACATTTTATTTATTTTTCATTTCTTTTTATTTACAGGGACAGTACACCATCATCAAAAGTAATCACCGTAAATGTGCCAGTGTTAGTCAATCGTAGTCCCTGCATGGATGTATGATTAGTATTAAAACTCCACACAGAAAGGTGCCAGTCTGGGCTCAAACTCTGTCCTGTGCCAGCTTAACTCTCTCCATGAGTCGTGAACCTACATACTATGTGTTCCTTACCCCTCATACAGAGACAGGCCCCCGAGGCCCACAGAAAGCATAAGAGAATGTCCTGTATGTCAAATTAACCAGAACAGAAAACAGCAAAATAATGTATCTCTTCCCTCTAAACCTTTATTTCTGCGTAACCAGTGGGATGACTGCTGCTAATGTACCATGCTGCAAGTATGCTACTTTACTTGTTCTTGGAAATGTTAACGGACTTTATAAATAATGGGGAAATAAGGTCATGTATCGTTTTGTTTTGTCTTTTCCAAATGGGGAATCTTTTGTATGTGGAAATAATATCTAGGAACTGGAACATCTGTGTCAGCAGCAAACAGTCTCATGATCAGGTCCCCCGCTTGTGTCATTGTAGACAACTTGGGAAACAGACCTGGGATCAGTGCACTGTAAAGTGGAATCAATTCAGCAATAGGGCTTTTGTTAAGAATCAAGAACTGGAAATATTTTTGCTCTACACACGATACAACAAAGGAGCACCTTGAACCTACAGCCCTAAACGGTCTCGCTTTCTTACAGTCTGTCTGCCCTACACTATCTCCCTTTCTTACAGTCTGTCTGCCCTACACTATCTCCCTTTCTTACAGTCTGTCTGCAATACACTGTCTCCCTCTTAGACTTCCTACTGTATGTCTGTCTGAATGAATAGAAATACATTACTTCTAGAAATGGAATGGAAATGTTCAACAAAGGGGTGAATTATAGACTACTAGATGTATACATTTTTATGGAGTGGCTGAAGGCCAAGCCATCTGGAACAGGGGTTGTCTGTACAGTAAGTACTGTCTCTATGTACAGTATGTCTGTGCCCTCAAAAGCAGACCAATGTACCGCTATGGGCATGACATCATAAACCAGAGCCACCTCCGGCCATGAACAAACCAGATAATGTGTGAATGCATGTAAAAACGTTTTTGTCACTGAATCCCTTAGTTATACCAACATAGTTCTTGTGAAGCACTTTTGTGTATAAAGATCACTATTTCCATTTGGCCATAGGTCAACGTCACCATACTAGTCGACATTCACACAAGCAGCCAGTCTGTACAGTATGGCTTCGTCAATGAACTCTGCATTGTGATTTCTACAGCCGCATTAGCTAAAGTTTTGACAAGATTGGATTTTGTCCGGGTAGCTCAGTCCGCTTGCCTTTCGACCACAAGGTCATGGGTTCGATCTCGGGCACGCCAACTCAGTGTGTATGACTAAGGTAAGTACTGGGGAGCTGATGGAAGGTGCTGCGCTCCGCCTCAGCAGTCCATCTCCCAGAGGTCTAGTGCAGTGTGAAACAAGGATAGACTCCCGCTCTCTGGCTGATACCGACAATAAGCCTCTCCAACCTACTTACTTACTTACTTAAAGATGGACCACACTGTAATTAGACTCTTGTTTAGAAAAAGGCTGCCTCAGGTGTCTGGCAGTCTTGTGTTCAAAAGTGTTCCTGGCTGTATACCATTTGTCTCCTAGCATAACAACAAAACCACACAGTACTCAAGTTGAGGCACCACGACTAGCTCCATCCCTCTCTCTGGGTGATCTGCTTAAGAGCTTAATGTGATTTGTCTTTTGGTGTGGAAACAACATAGAAACCCTGTTTTAACAGCACAGTAGTGAGGCAAAACACAGCTCTAGGAGTGAGTTTACAGATTTCTTTAACGAGTCATTAAGACCAACTCTAATGTTTCAGATATTTCAACAACTTTAAACTAGTGGGGTTGAAAGAGCAGTGTTGGGGGACAAGTAACGTTGGGTGGTGTGCAACCTTACCGTGGTATCCGAGGGTCGTGCCAGGTGCTGACTCCTGTCTGCGTGTGGAGGAAGTACACCTGGCCCTGCACGGTGGTTCGTTGTTCTGCGCACACACAAACACACACACACACACAAACCCATTAACCACTAACCTCAACTTTATGCTGATTGCGAAAATATGTTTTAGGTATGTTCAGACTTCGCTCAGGTCAACACAAACATTTTCAGCCATTGGCATCAACAGAGACACCAATGAAAGCTAGATGGGAGAAAATGTTCCATCTTGAAGTACTTCTTTGTATAATAATCTCTGTTGATGAGTGTCATCCCATTGTTCTTAGATAAACACAGAGTCACTGAGAATGACTAGATGCATTATGATCCAGACTAAATACGAGCTCTCTCACCATATCCCTCAGGCAGGTCAGGTGACTGGTGCCCATGCGGTCTGTTCTGAGGGGTGTGGCCATGGTTTCGCGAGTCCTGGCCTCTGATTCGTTGCGTCTGAAGGCGGCTCTCCTGACCGGGTGAGTCGAGGCGGCAGTTCCCACCCCCTGCCGCGCCGGTGGTGTCTGAGTAAGGCAGTGGCTCCTCGCTGAAACAGCCCTCAAACACGGGCCTGGACACACACACACAGCAAATAAGTCTTGTTTTTCCCATCTTGTTTTCTTTGAGTCATTACAGTCACATGATGGGTCAACTGCTTTTTATTTTGTCCTTAGGATCATAGAGACGCAAGAGGATCAGGAGGATAAGCCCTGCTGTGACCGACCTATAACACTACAACATTATGATTATTATTCTCTACCACAGCCTTCCTCAGCTATGGATCAGCAGCCACAAGTGATCTGGTGCGCCTACACACTGAAACAAGTAAGCCTTGCAGACACATGTGGCCCATAGGGCAGGAGCCTATCTCCTGTTTCTGTAACGTGGAGTGGCTTGATGTACATCCACCTGCCATGACGCTAGTATGTAACAATCCAACCCTTGATGCTGAGTGCCAAGTAGAGAGGCATTCTTTGGTATGACCTGGCCGGGGAATGAGGCACCTGTTGCTTTTTGATGATTGGTGGTCACAGACTCCGCGCTCTGGGTCTCAGACGCTGTAAGCGAGCTATTCTGCCCACAGCTGCCGACCACAGCGCTCCTCAGAGCGGACAGAGGTGTGTGCAGATGTACGATTTTAGGTTTAAAACGGCGATAACGCCCAAACGGTGGGTCGTACTGGGAAGGGGGACAGCTCGTTGGATCCGGGCTGGCGAGGCGCATCCAACGGCTCGGCTCCGCTGCCGGCCTGGGTGCGAAATACAGTCTTCCGCAGATATATATATATATATTTGGAAAACTCAACAGGTCAACTTATTTCAGCGCTCCAATAACTTGTTAACAATTTATGTTCGGATTTTTAAATTGGGCTAATATTTGATATACCTGTCCTGTACAGCAATCAAGGTATTGAGTGCTTGCAGAATAGATTATAGTAAATGCCTGAAGATAATTATTCTATATCAATCTGCATTGATAGTGCCCTAAATACCACTGCAGAACTCGAACAGCCCCCTGCAGTCCACCATGGGACCCCCACTGCAGAACTCACCCTTCATTCTCTAACAGTCCCCTGCAGTCCACCACAGGACCCCCACTGCCAATGCGGTCTCGCGTCTGTAAGCTCACTGGAACACACAAGTCAAACAAATAAAGAGGATACCATGGATGGAGTGAATGTAACTTTGCACTTTGTACAGGAGAGAGAGAGAGAGAGGGGGAGAGAGAAACAGAGAGAGAGAAAGACAGAGAGAGCATGTGTGAGAGAGAAAACAAGCATCTCTGTATTTGGACAAAGTTTCAGCCCAAGCCACCTGTCCATTGACCTCCAGTGTAAAGTTCAACATTTTGAATATTAAAAAGCAATCTTTGATATTAAGCAGTTGTATTTGACATATTGCGTGTATATGTGCCGCAAAAACCGGGAGGAGTTCTGCGGCAAACTTTTGTGGATATACAGTATGCTACATAATAAAACCAGATACGTCTGTCTGTCTGTGTGAACCTTCAGAACATGAGTGAGCGAGCGAGCAAGCAATCACATGGGTGTGTGCGTGCATCCAGTCTTACCTACGATCTGTCCCCGTACTGCATCGCTGTCTGAGGGGTTCAGCTTACACAGGTCCAGTCGCTGGTCTGCAGGGAGACAGGAGGGCATGTAAACCAGTGTAGGAATTTCATATCTGGGCGCATTTTATATCCCATTTGGGATGCAGCGGAGGATGTTATGTCATTAGTGGATACATTTATGCTCCATTAAGGAATGCATGCCATTTTACCAGGAGTCACGCGGCGCCTGAAAGCATTGTTTAAACAGTCTCGGCAATGACAATATGTTAAACAAAAAGTTATTTCAGCAGAAAATATTGTGGTAAATCACCCCTGTGCTCTGAAAATTATTTGTTTACATGCCATTTGGTAATGTAATTTTGGATATATAATTAATTAATATATATATATATATATATATATATATATATATATATATATATATATATATATATATATATATATATATATATATATATATATATATATAATATATATCCTAAATAGCTGCATATTATGCAGCTATTTAATGGTCGTAAGTCGATTGTTATGTACAATGAATGCTTCTGGAAAAACCCAATAAACAAAGTCAACTTCCCTCTGACCTGAGCAGGCTTTTGAGATTTTAGGAAGCGTTTCTTCCCTTTGACATATCTATCTATCTATCTCTATCTCTATTTATATATCTACACACACACACACACACACACACACACACACACACACATATATATATATATACACACACACACAAGTAAGACGCGCGAACGCGGTAAGCGAACGCAAAAAAAGAAAAAAAAGAATGAAAAAAAATATTTCAAAAAAAGTAACCAATAAATTTTTTTTTTTTTTTTTGAAAAAAAATCTGCGTTAAAAGGAGCATCTTAGAAAAATACAAATTCACAAAAAAAAAACTTGGAATGTTTTTGAACAATTCAACAAAGTGTTTGAAGTGCCTGTTTCACCCACTTCCGGGGGGCGGAGCCAAAATCCGAGCCCGATGTATTTGTTCGTAGACCCCCACTTAGGGGGGGTAGAAAAAGTTTGGGAGCGATTCGGGCACTTTTCATTTAACATGGGGTTTCAATGGGGAGTTTTTAGGAGCCTTCTCCGGGGCGTGGCTTCCGGGGGAAGGGGCGGGCTTAAACGCAACCTTGACAGGTGTGTTCAGTTTTCAAAGACCTTTCATTTGATGTATGGTACGTCTAAATTGGACATTTACTTATCTCAGAGGAGCTGCACACAGGCAGTGCACACAGAGACACAGACGGAGACACAACCCAAGCAGGGTTACATAGTAAGCTCCACTTGGTCGGAGGCGCGGCTTCGCCGCGCCTCCTCCCGCGTTCGCAATTAGATATATTTTTTTCTCTTTTTCTGATTAACAATGAAAACCAGGCTGAGTGATCTCAAAACAAAGCGGGAGAAAGAGAGAGAGAGAGAGAGAGAGAGAGAGACCTACATCCTGTGTCCTTTAGCCTGCTGATGGCATTGGAGAGCAGTCGTATGCAGCCCAGGAAGCCTGCACCCTGTCGTTTATGGATCTTCTTATGGTTCCATACGCTGATGGTGATGGAGTCAGTCTTCCCAATGTATCTGGATAAAAATACACATCCTTTCATCAGCATCTGTTTGGTGACTCAGATTGAAACATTATTGATATTATGCTAATGCTATAGAAGATTAATTAATTATTACACATGGAAATAATTAACAGTCTAGCTCACCCTAGACTACTTCTTAAAAGAAAACATGCTAGACACCAATATGTGAAAAACATGCTTGACATTAATGTGTGAACTAAGTGTTGTCTACTTAATTTATTCATTACATTTTAAGTGGTTGTTCAAAGGCACCAAGCAATGAAGATGAACATAGTTCTCTCATTCATTAGTTGAGGCACAAAGTGACTATTGTAATAAGGCTTTGCGCGTGCGTGCGTGCGTGCGTGTCACTATCTGCAACGACAACACTGTAGCATCAAAACACAACACTAGAGCATTAAACGTCATATTAGATCTCTAAATCTATATCTGACATATGGTGCAAGCTGGTGTTCAAAGGTCAAGGTCGGCAATGTCTAGGGTGCCTTATATATTGCTTGTTACACTCCTGAAATGTACTATACAGTTGGGACGGAGCAGTCAGTAAGTCATTCCCATTCCCTCTTTAATAATAGCCCCAGCTTGGAATTGTGGCCTTGTTTTAAAGCAGGCCAGGTAACAATTTCACATTTTCAGCAATCAGGTGAAGCAGATAAGAATCTAATAAGGGGTCCAAGGACCAAAGCCAGTTTCAGGCATTATCCCAGCAAACCATGAATGATCATGCAAGAGAAAGGTGTTAATGATAGAAACATAGGACAGCAGCTTAGAAAAGGTGTAGAAGGAAGTTTTTCTAATAAAGACAAGACCCAGAGAAATACTCGTGGGAAGCAGTTGGCAAAATGACAGCCATTTTAATGCAGAGAAAACGGGCTACACTGGTAAAATGGGGTTATGTTGTCCCCCAGGCAGGGACAGTTTGAGGTTGAAGAATATATATATATATATATATATATATATATATATATATATATATATATATATATATATATATATACACATACACACACACACATATATATATACATATATACGGTGTATATATATATATATATATATATATATATATATATATATATATATATATATATACACATACACACACACACACACACATATATATACACACACACACACAATTACCATGTTGTATTGCTGTATCTAACTTTAAGTGATGTCATTATATTCATGGTCCAAAAATGTTTATTCAATATGTCCCAAAATCATCCTGTTAGTCCAGCTAATATTGGGATATGGAATATGGGAAGCAAGAGACTAGTCATACAATATGTATTTATTCAATTGATTGTCCATGCATTGTTTAAAGATATGCATTTTTCTTTATTTATATATTTTATTAGAATAAATATCTATGGTACTGGAGAAGTCAATACTGACAACGGTAATTGAAGTTATCTAAGTCAGAGACAGCCCATAGTGAAGTAAAATAGGCTACGTGGAAATGCGCATATGATGTTACCAGTATATTAGTAATTAGTATGAGTTTATCATTTGGTGGGGAAATCTCCCCACACGGCAACCTACTCACAGGTCGTAATGCTGGTTCCATTTGGGGTCCAGTGTGCTCTTGACTGTGTCTGTGGAGTGGCATTGGCCTGATCCGTCCACCACCACCTTAGCAAATGGGTCAGGCAGGCCTACAGAGACAGACACACACACACACACACTTTAAATGTACTACTTAAGTTCCAAAATCCCTTAATTCACAATGCCTGTTTGGCTAACAACAGTACCCATTGTTAGAGTACTTAATGAAACAATTAGCGGAGTACTTGGAGGCCAGTCTATGTCGTCGGTACTATGATAACTTAAGCGTGCTCCACATATGGCATAAAGCGTGCTCCACATATGGCATAAAAGGGACACAGACAGTCAGACAGATACAAAGATCTCCATATGGGCATAAAAGGAACTCGGAGAGACAGAAATATACAGAAGACCGTCCTCGAGTTATGTGAATTAAGACAGACACACACACACACCTTATAGATAAACGTCACTTACAATAAATAAATATGCCATTGAAAAATGATATCAATAATAACTTGAAAAAGTTACATAGTATGACTTTAAGGATATCTAGCATGTAGACTGGACATGGATCATCCCCTTGGATGAGCCTAGAATCCTCAAACAGAAAGTCTGTTAGAGTGCTACGCTGCCAAATACAAGGGCTATCAGTTTATAAACACACAAAAACGCCCATATGTTCGGGTGTAATGGCAGACATTTGGCCACAAACTGAGACATCGTTTTATGTATAAAGCCCTCTACCCTCATAGGTGATATTACACTCTAGTCTCTAGTCTAGACACAACAATAATTCAAAGTGATGTAAATAAAAGGGAATGAAAGGTGAACAAATTACTTACGAAAGAAGTCTTTCTTTGCGAGGTTCTTGGAACATAATACTGAAAGAGAACAGAGAGAGAAGTCAAGAAACAGCAGAGCTCCCGTCTCACGAAACGGAAGAAACAAAAAAGAAAAAAGTTTACAAATTACATTTGATACGAGTTGGGGATAAAGAGACTGTGTGTGTGGCTGTGCGCAAATGTAAAACAAATTCTTCCATGTGTAGGCTGTGGCATATTTATGCTGCCATACAGAGAAAGTTTGCCAGTGTGGGTTGAATGCCAGTGAGGATAATGTATGATGGCCTAAGGCTACAGCTGACCGACGAAACTTTGTTGGGACACACAGACACCACAGTAAAATATAGGCTAGTGCCATGCTGAGACCGTATACACACACACACAGTGAAAATGGTAGAACCTTCTCCCTTCGCCACGTCTCAGGGGAATCTGACCGCAAAGTGCATACTGACCTAGAGACTGTGTATATGTTTGTCAGTGTGTGTTCAGACTGTGTACTTACAATATATATATATATACTGTATATATATGTACTCACTGTTTACAGCTTCCACTGTGTGTGCGTCCTTGTTAAATGTTTTTGAGTGAAGGCCAGACTGTCTGGTATGAGAGCAGGCCCATGTTACATCAGGTCAGATCAGTTAACACTGCTCTAAGGCCAGAGAACACTACTGAACTACTAGAAACTCATTTCCCCACACACACACACACACACACTTACAGCTCTTGTTTATGGGGCAGTGTGGGAACTGATCCAGGAGGACCAGGTCCAATAGCTTACATTCCAAGTTGCAGTCTGACACTCACTAATAAGTGAAGGGAAGGCTTTACAAACTGTTTGCATTTTTTCATCGATTCTTCTTGTCTAGGGTTGCATATCATTTGGGCTTTATCTGATACCGGTGCTAAACCGGTTATTTTAAAATGGTGTTGGACTGGTGCCTGAACAATGTCAGAACCGAAACTTTTCATTAAATAAAAACTAGAAACAAGTACAAAAAAAATTACGGTTAATGACATTAATGGCTTTTATTGCCAATAAGGCAAATTAAAACATTGAATTATACGGTAATATATCATTGAATATCAACTTATTAACAGTGTAAAACTAAAACATTTTAAAGTCACAAAACTGATGATGGTATACATGCAAGACTTGTAATCAATGTTACTTTACATTAATCAGGCATGCAAACAGCCCCGAGGTGAAAAGGGTGACATGTTCTTTTTTTTCCGGGTAAGGTGTCACACTTTTGCCCTATTTGGATTCAAAACGGCTATTGTAGCTGAAAAGCTACAAGTTTGCGTGTCTGATTAATAATGATAACTGAATATCCACTGTAGTATTGGTACGAATAAGTAGGAACCTTTGGTACAATGTTGTATTACTGGGTTCACTTAATAAAGTAAGACTGGACTGAAAGCACCGCAATGCCAGCTACTTTGCGACTCTTTACTGTTGGTTATTAAAAAAAAACATCAACCAATAATAGTAAGGAGATCCACAACAGCACATCACGTGTAGGTCGACTACTTTCAGTGAGCGACACCATCATATGGTGTGAGAGTATAAATTAAGCATTATACAGGGTGCATCGTTCTGTGTTCAAGTACCCTGTGCATCACCAGATGCTTCCATAAATTTGACTTGTCCCCCTTGTATAAGTTGCATGTCCCAGTGTGGGAATCCTTTGGAATGAACTGCAGCTACACAGTTTTAGACCATTTAACATTTTATAGGCTTTTTTAGAAATAAAAAAGAAATAGAACATTTTGAACTGTGTTTAAGCTAACAAGCTAATGGTAGCCTAAATGCTGCTGGACAGAGCCGTGTGTTTGTATACTAGTCACACGTACATGTGGTGCAGTGATGACTAAAATGTAGGCCCTAAACGATCGCTCTGTCTGGAGCACCACTTGACAGCTCAGGCTTTAAGTGGTACCGAAATGAAGCACCCAAATCTCTGTTGTGATTCAGTCCTGTAGGAACCAGACCTGCCAACGGTACACAACGGTGCCCAATTGGTCATATTCACATAACGAGATGGCCAGTGTGACATAAGAGTAAAAGGGCTGCCATGTGAATATGGCCACCGTGTCACTATGGTCAAAGGAAGTGCTAGTCCCCTTCTCAGACGCCAACGTGTGTTTTCTGCCCGATCTCAGTAGCCACGTCCCCTGCTTAGCCCTCAGTCATGCAGTACTCCGTGCAGTCCGTGGTGGAAAATAATATTCGGCGCTGGCATTGCCTAGGGAGGGCGATAATTTACGTGCCTATCGGTACATAACTCAGACGGGGCTGAGTAAGCTCAAGCGAACTTTGCAACGTTCGGCACGGCAACTCATGCGCTCGGTGGTGCCTCTCGTGGCTCAAGTTCGCTTGAGACTGTGCCCCTCCGTCGCGGTCCAAAACTATACTTTATCGGCGAACAAAAAGTAGTCCGCGGTTGTTAGGAAAAGTAATGTCTCAAGCGGGAGTCGAACCCGAGAGGCCTACTGGGCGAGGCTACTGGCGAGGCTATTGAGATCGGGGAGGAAGCACCCGTTCGCTTCTCAGACACCTTCATAAATTGAACACAGTTGGTCATTAGTTACCAACTAGACCCAGTGAGTGGCGTCTCATCTGCTAATCTGCAGCTACGGATCATTTCTACATTGCAATCTATAAAAAGGGCCTTGACTTCATTACAAAACGCAATATTTCTCAGTAGAGGATCATTATGAGGACATATAGCCTATTTGAGTCATAGGCCTGGGCTACACGTGTATGGATATTTTTCTAAACGGCTATTTTCGTCCTGTAGTGTGGACAGGGAAAAAGATTCAGTCCACATGACAAAAATATCTCTTTCCACACGTAAACGCATTTAACACAGGAGCGCATCCCTGACCAGCTGCAAGTTAAATGTTATATATTTTATATTTACATCTATTTTTTTTTATAAATGAGGGGCCAAATACATATCACATTTTTAAATTACTTTTAAAAAGGCCCAATACTTCTACAATTGTTAACATTTCTGAAAAACCTCTGATATCCATTCATTTTGGGGATAAACAAGACATTGGAGGGTAAACTTATATCTGATAAAGATGTACCATGTTCAAATCATATATACTTCACATAATTACATTATTAAACGCAGAAACTCATTAAACACAGGAGCGCATTCCTGATCAGCAGCAGGTCAGGCATAGCCTGGTAAACCCTCCCTCCGGAAATCTCAATTCCATTTCATTTCAGGAGTGAGTCTGGCATGAACCGCCTCTCTGCAATATTGGCTGTGTATGCCAAACGGCCGCGCCTATCAGCGTCGTCGCTCATTGTTCTGTGATTGACAGCTTACGTTGGCCAATCAGGTGGCGAGTTCGAGTGAGCCCAAAACACGAACCGCAGCCATCTTTTTCTTGTGCGGCCAATTCTCCGCTATTTTTTTACTTCAAAAAGCGCTCTAACTTCTATTTTGAGGCACGGAATTTACTTATAAGATATCGTTTGGATAGAATTTAGTTGTTTAACTTCATATATGTGGTCAATTAATCATGACAAAGCCTATTTAAAAAATAATAATTAGAGAACCGGTAGGGGCGGGCAGTGACACCATTGTACCCGAAAAAGGCAACCCATTTTGGGTATGGCTGTCTCAAAAGTCCCGTCGCGTCACATTAAGACTGGTGAACTGCTGATTGGCTGAAGGGGAAAAATTATCATTGGCTGAAGGGGTTGTCAGTCAACGGTATTACTCCCGCCCAACTCCAGCACAGCCAATATTGCAGACAGGCGGATCAGGCCAGACTCACTCCTGAAATGAAATGGAATTGAGATTTCCGGAGGGAGGGTTTACCAGGCTAGGTCAGGCATGCTCATCGGTTAAATTCGGCACAAGCCGTCAGAAACCCCAATGTTTAAATGTTTTACAACCGTTCTTTAATTTTATCATGCCGTCTTTACAATAGACACATGTAGAAATTCGCGGCTGCTAATACATTTTTAATACAACGTTCGGAAACGAGTCAAGAAAGACTGTTTAGCCAAAAACGCTGTATTTGTGTGGCTGAGAGGCCCAAGTGCACAGAAACATTTGCGTTCAGAAAAAGAAAAAGATCCATATATGTGTGGACCGGGCCTTAATCCGTTCCAGGTGATAGGGGACAGCCATGGGTTTTTATAGAGACTCCTGCCCAAGAACTCAATTTAGGACAAACAAGCAGAGTAGTGCAAGTCAGGATTGAAAGATTAATTATGTAGACAAACTTTGAGAGGTTGACCATAGCAAGAATAACAGTATGGTGGGCAAAAACAAAAAAGAACATTTATATTCAACGTCTGTCCGTTTCATTGTTGCAGACAAATTGCTACTTTGGATACCTAAATATGTCATTGTGGTCCTACGATCCTTTTTGAAAGTTGGCAGTCCTCTAGCCAGCCAGAAAATGTACAGTCAGTCACACAGACAGCCAGTGTCAGTCATTCAGTTACTGAACAAGTCAGCCAGCCAGCTAGCTGGCTAGCGGTTTAGGATGTGGTGTCTGTGGTGGTTTGTGTGTGTGTCTGGCCTAGCCTGGTCTATATCCTGTGATTAACCCGTGGAGAATGGCTGCAGGATATACTTCCCTCTTACACCCCCCCCCCCCCCTCCTGACTCACACATTCCAACCTCATCCTCATCACTTCCACAGAGCGAAAGACTGAGACACAGAGGTAGAGACTTGAGAGACAGACAAGAGAGGAAAAGACAAAGATGCAGCTGGAGGTAGACAAAAAAGGCACAGAGATAAAGGCAGAAAATAGAGGGAGGAGAGAGAGCGACAGCCACAGACAGCATTAAAGACAGAGAGACTGCTTCAGCTTCCTCCTCCAGACGTGCAGTAGAGGATATCTCTCTCGCTCTCCCCCCCCCCCCCCCACGGAGGGATGTGTGTGTCCAACTCTTTCTCAGTGTGAAGATGAACGCCTCACTCTACCAAGGTCACAACTGGCCAAGAGGCAAACTCAGTTTATCTCGATATATCCCCATTTAAATTTGTTGTCTCCCTTTTGGCTAAGTGTGATTGTATTGTGTTGAGTTAGGATTCTCTGACTTTTCTCTTTCTCCCTCTCAAGAGCAATGATGGAGAGTTCTATTTATCTGTTCTTGAGGGAGTAAGATGAGAGACACACTAGAGAGATGAAAAGCTACGGTTATGCTATGGTATGAGCCCCTACAGGAATTTGCGATAACATTTTTTTTTCTTTGCAGTATCCAGCATTCTACACAAATACTGGTAGGACTTGCAATGCGTCTATTCCCACATAGAAAACACTGGGTAATATTGAACAAAAATAATAACAAATCTGTATTTTTACCACAATAAAGGGTGTAATGAAAATACTGATCAACTTTTCATTTCTAATAGATAATATTGTGCAATGAATCAGAAAAACTACAACAAACTAACTAAGCCACATGTGTTGCTCACCACAATAGTAACAATCACCTAAATGAACAGAGATCAGGGTTCTGGCCCGGACGCACTATTCAAACACTCTGGGCTGATGCAAGGGTCCGCTACGGCTTGCTGGTTAACATATTGCCGTAGAAATAAAAACACATAAATTCACATCATCTTCCTGTGATACTGGTGTTTTGTCAATTCTTCTAAACTCGTCAACTCTTTGATTCTGCTAAGGCTCAGCCTGCCATGGATGAGAAAAACAAGTTTTTATTTTGTTGAAAAAAAACATTTTTTAATAAAGAAAATGTTCCCTCACAGAACCAGGAGAAGATTTACTTCTCCATTCACTTCCTGGTTAATTTATTTGGGAAATAACCTGTATCTCGGCTCCTGTATTTTTGGCGAGACATGCTATTTTTAACAGTGGATAACAAGCAAGCGGGAGGTCGCAATGACTTTTTTCTTTTTGCAGAAGCAGAGTGAAACCCTCCGGGATTAGCAATCATCAGGGGATCGATCATACTGGAGATAAATATTCTGTGACTACTTGAAAAGGTAAGAAAATCGAAAAAACGCAGGCAGTCTGGGCCTTATTTAGTAGTATATACTCAAAAACATAATACAAAAACGGGTAAGAAAGTCCAGGGCAGACATTTAATTTCTCTTTTGGGTCTTGAGCTAAAAAGGTTTGGGAACCAATTATCAAGAGCCGTCAATCTTCCTTGGCCTCACGATTCAATTCCAATTCACCTGTTAACGATTCCATTCTATGATGCATCTCCATTTTCTATATTTTTCTACATTACTGCTAATGGCTAAGTCAACTCATTCACTGCCAAGGACGTAATAAATTAATTTCTTTCCAATTACCAATTCTGCCACGGACGTAAAAAACGTATATATATATTTTTAATTGATTTTATAAAAGATCTCACTGTTCTTTATCACTCACAGTGACTACTTTCACTGTAACTCACCCGGATACGGAAATAACCCCAATCCAAGATTTCCGTTTCCACCCGCTTCCAGTTTAACTCATTGAAACGGCTCTTTCTCGACTTGCCTTTTTTTCCCGCCGAGTTGCGCCAGACGCTCTGTCGGACACGCGATCATAACGGATGTACATTTTCTTTGGCGAGCTGAAAAGGTAAGAAAACCGTGCATCTTTGACGAGAAATGGCGTTCTTACATGGAGCTGGGGCTGACCCGGTTGAAAATGAAATGTTTGTTGTCCGGGCGACTCAGACACGTACCCTGTGTTTACAAACGATTGGACATGCGATCATAATGAATATAATTTTTTTGTGACCTGTTGAAAGTTTAAAAAAATATATGAAAATTGCTGGCAGTGGGCAAACACAGCCAGAAATAAATCTGACAGTGAATGAGTTAATACAAGCAGTTAAATATTTTTATTTAAAAAGTGCTTTAACGTGATGAGTCTTGGAATCGATTAAATTCCACACCTCTAGTGTGTTCACAACTGCAGCAGCATTAATGTATGGGTGGATTAGAGCACATGTAGAGCGGTCTTTTTTGTGTGTAGCCTTGTGGTAAAATAATTTTTAAAGCCACTGGCCAAACTTCAGGCCAAAATCTCAGTGATTGTGTACATTAATCATGAGTTCTAAATCAGCCGACTATGTCTGTCTATACCGTCTATGATAGCTATGCTAGTATAATCCCAGCCCAGGCTAATATTATACCTAACCATTAGGCTACATTTCTACCTGCTGACAACTGACGTCACAGACAAAGCAAAAAAGTTAATAATAAAAATAGGGCTGCAACTATCAATTATTATCTTAACGATTATTCTATCGATTACTTATTCAATTAATCGAGAAGTGCAGTAAAAATTACGTATATATTTTATTTATATATTTGATCCCCTTTTTCTTCTTCTTCGATTTAGTTCCTTCAATAAATTCCTCCCCACACAAATTTCGGTGTTGTCACTGCTGTTGTATCCTACTGACCTGCCAGTGAGGAGGCCCCACCGGGAGGACGTAGGGCCTTTGTCCCACTCCTCTTGCCCAATACTCCCTGCTGACAGGTGCCGCCCCAGCCCGTAGGAATACATGCAATGACTAATATCTCCGCCCAGCTTCCCTCCCCCCAGACACGGGCCAATTGTGTTCGCATAGACGCCAGACAAAGCCAGATTTTATTTATATCAATGAATCGATGCAGAAGATTCTAAATTGTTTTTTTTTAATTGACTAAATCGATTAGTCAGACTCAGATTAACTGCAGCCCCATTAGACTTCACAGTCAATTCATGCTACTGTATGTAAACTGAAGATGTACATCATATCATAGGATGTCTTTTATGTCTGTGTATTGTGTTGGTATTTATACAAGTGAACATTGTCACAAGTATTCAAGCCTAGAAATGTCAATATAAATAGTTTTGAATGAAAATCAATTATCGTTTTAATACTCGATTACAATAATTTGTTTGATTAACTGTTACAGCCATAAAAAAATAATAACACTCATAGCAGATATTTTACCCTCCTGTCAATCATAATAAGGCCTGTCACAATTACATAATCGCCTAATCACACTTGTAGATTCTTTTCACAAGGCATGCAGGAAAAAAACACCACATTTTCCCAGAGGCGAGCTACAACTGCAATTTGCAACAGATTGGTTCATTTCATTATGAGGGTCAATTAGGGACTTTTATTTGCCAAATTAAAAGTAATGCTCCTAGTCAGTGGTTACAATGGTGGGGCTACTGATCTTGAAAAGTCAAAAATACCAATTTACCTTTAATGTCAAGCCAAGTGAGAAGTTTTTAGTGTTTGAGTGATGCACAGAGCACATGCTCAGGCACTGTAGGTTGTCTGGCTGAGAAAAATGGTTACAATGAAGTTACTTCCTGACTCAAATTGACAGGTCCTTTAGCCATCTAAAAAAAACCTAAGTAAACATCTCACCTGCTTGCTAGCAGCACTGTGCTGATGTTCAAACACAAACAGACACACACTAGACTAATGGGTCTTTGTGCTCAATGCGTCCGATTAAGAAAAGCAGATCTCTATTTACCATTGACCAACAAGACCAGAGAAGTAAGCAAAAAAAAACATTGTCTATTTGGGTTTGTGCATGTTCGAATGCATGTGCCCTGGCCTCAGTCAACCAGAGGATAAGGCCTAATTTATGCTTCGGGGAACAAGTGTTGCATCGCTGTCGACACCTTTTTCAGTTGAAAATATTTTCCCCCCTCGAGCAATATAGCATCAAAGTATAAATTAGGTTTTAGGCATGCATCCTTCCTAAGTGTACTGGATTCTCTCACTTCCTTTGCCCCTTCACCCCTTCACTCTCAGCTTTCGATCATTCTCTAGATGGCTTCACTTGCACAGCTCCCGCCAACCCATTTCTCAACCTCTTTGCCCTCTTTCCAAGTGTGTCCCATCCAGCTCTTTGTGAGTATCAGTTGTCTGCTGTCTTGGCTCTGCTCTGTGTGTTGAGCTTTGGGCCAAGGTGCTAGTATCCAATCTGAGTACCTGGCACAAGCAAGCGTAAACCCCCAGCGACACGTGCCTCCGCCGCCGGCCAATTACAATGATCCTGTTAGATCAGTGAAACAACCATTCACAGGAAAGTGATTCATTCAACTGGGCCTTTTTTATTCACAGAAATGAATTGGCTTCGTCTCCCATTAATTAATCATTTTAGTAGTCTTAATAATCGTATTTTTCTCAATTAGATATTTCATGCTTACTATATGCTATCCTAATCTCTACTGGATATATTACATAAAAAACTAAGCTGGTTGAGACCAACACTCCTAGCTTCCTTACCAGAATCTGGTATTCACATTTCAAATCACATTAGATGTGATGAGATGATACAGGGTGTCGCTTAAGATCAACATGGGCTGGACAAAGGAATTGCCCTCCTTTTTCATCCGGTCCCCAAACTCTAACCAGCTTTTGTGTAGACACGATGAGAAATTAGCACCAGCGACCTGCCAAATGCTGGTATGTTCTGGCTGTGGGTGATAAATGTGTCCTACCTTCGGCAGACAACTATCTATTATTCATACATTAGGCTATATTGTAGCATAATTAATTGCCTGATAAAACACATCAGGTGACTGGAGTAACTCTGAAGCCACCACCAGTCAATTACTGTGGCTGGACAGTGACAATACTCCTGTGAATAGGGTAGAACAGAGATGAACAACCGAGTTTTCCGTAATAGCAGTGGTTGACACTAACAGTACGTTTTAACAGCGGGCGACTCTCGGGCGATCGCCTGGCGACATCGTCCAAAAGATAAAGAAAATCCATCTTTCATCGCCCCCCCGCCCACTTCGCCCTATCGCCAGTAGTTGCCGGCTCTCATAGACATATAATGCACTTCCGGAAAATACTATCCTGAATCGCCCGCTGTTAAAACGCACCGTAAGGTCTCAGAGGCACTTGCCCGTTGGGCAAGTACAGGTCATGTTCTACTTGCCCAAAGGTCATGCCCACTTTCCCGAAAAGTAAATCCTCCATTAAAAAAAAGGTAGGTAGAATGTACGCTTGTGGAACAAATTAACGTTAAAATCGATAGCTGCCGAGTGGCGACAGTCACTTTGAAAAACAGAATGAGTGCAACTGCTAGTTGTAAAAAGGTAGCATTGTTCTTCATGAATAACCAATCATACTTAATGCAGACGAAATGCACTTGCTCGTCGGGCAACCTGAAAGCAAACTTGACATAACGTTCTATTTACTTGCCACGAGCAGTCAAGCAACCGTTAGTGTCAAACCCTGAATAGCCTACAGCCTAGTTTTCTAGTAGGGACATAAAACATTTCATAACATTTGGAATAGTCTTCATTTGTTTTGAAACATTTAAGCATTTAGCCTTTATTATACTTTGTCATTCAACCATATCGCTAGCTGGAAAAAAAACGGATTTTCGAATGGAAAAACATGACGCGATAGCAAGAAAATAAATTAGGTTTTAGTTCAGCACCAGGCCATATGTGCGACACTAATCATAAGCTTAAAGCCACTTCAAGTGTCATATATAACACAACAAATTGTATCATGCAATAAAATTACAATATTAAAACGGACTAATCATAATTCTCAGCAATAATAATACAAATAATAATAATACAAACCAGCATATAAACCCAGCGGTTACAAAACATTTTCACGTCAAGGATCCCAAATTGATACATATTAGGCCACAAACGGACATTTGAAAAGATTTTAGTCCAGGGAACCCCATAAGAGATTTTTTTGGTTATTAGACTAGATTTAGTACAGAATTCTGTAAATGGTTTATACTGTAAATGGGGAGATGACAGTGGAGAGAGTGAAATCAATTATCTGAATAGTCAACATTCTCTCATTGGGATAACTTCTAGCCTGTGAAATAATAGTGAAATTAAACTGCTCCTCATTTAGCTGGGGACACCCTGCCCCTCAAGGACTGCTGGGGGTCCCTGGAACCCACTGAGAACAAGTGATCTGAAGCATGTCCATGGGACTCCGACTCCGGCTCTAACACCTAATAAAATCATAACCCATGGGTACTGGCTATAAAACTTCAAAGAACAGGAGTACTGGTCTTAGTATCTTATCACTGAGCCAGTTGTTGCGTCATTAAACTTTAAAGTGTAAAACCCATATAGGTTTTATTAAGTGTGCAAAACTGTGCATCATTTTACTATGATTAATAACGCATAACATACAGAATAAGCTCTCCTGTACATAAGGACACAACGCGGTCTCTATTAGCTGCAATGTGACTGTCCATATATGCACAGTCTTGGCTCTGAGATCTAAGACTATGCAAAAAACCTACATGGTCTTCTCTTTACTCTCTCTGATCTAGGCCAAACAACCTCTACACACAGACTAAACACACTGTTGGCCAGCCAGGCAGCATTACACTCCCATTGGCTCATCGCACATTCCTCACCCAATTAGAATTCCTCTCATACCTGTGGGGGCGGGGCACAGTGGGGGCAATAACCTCTGTCTGCCTGTACCCAAAGAGAAATAATGGCTGGCTGACACACAAAAACACATGACTCTTTCTCTCTCTCATCCATGCCTGCCCTGCACAGTGCACACAGACATACACAAACACCCCCTTACATTTTCAAAGATACATTTTGCACTCAAATCCACACACTCAAACAAAAGCACACACAGCCAAACAAAAACTCAAGCATTTGAGGCTCAGCTATCTTTGTATTTAAGTGAGAAGAGTCAGCACTCAGCAGACAGTGTGACAAGGACAAGATGTGTCAGAGTCAGAGTTGTGTCTGTCCGTCTCTGCTTGCAAATACATATGGCACAGGTTGTTGATCTAAGTTGGGAACACATGGGCAAGTCAAAACAAACATCAAGTACCTAACACTTTTAGCCAGAGGAGAAGCATTTTGGACAACACTGCTACTCAAACCCCATCCATCACAATCATACACTCGACTGTGTCTTGGCCTGTATCCACACACACTACCACCTCTAGAAAATATTTAGGCTGCTGCCTGGCCTACAAGGTCTGCTCTGTGTGTGTGTGTGTGTGTCTGTGAACTGGGAGAACAGAGGACAAGGCGTCTGCCCAGCGGCACGGGGTCGTCATTTCCATCTGAATAGAGGCCCCTGGTTGCCCAGCAGGTCTACAATGGCAGCTACAGTAAACCCCATTGTTCCAGTGGTGTGTGTGTGTGTGTGTGTGTGTGTGTGTGTGTGTGTGTGTGTGTGTGTGTGTGTGTGTGTGTGTGTGTGTGTGTGTGTGTGTGTGTGTGTGTACCCCCCCTATCTGCCATGTGAGCATCAAATAACAGAGGAGTCTGACCCTGAAGCGAACAACACACAGCGATGATAGTATCAAAAGAGACCCGAACGTGTCAAGCTCTTCCTGGGTGGCTGGCGCTAAAAGAGTCAGACATCTGTCTAAACTAAAGATGGAAGAAGAGAGAATAGTGTCAATCAATATCCATGCATAATCTAGGCTACCGTGTCAAATATGCCGACGGGATCGATTTTCAACAGTTGCGTTTGGCTACGGCGCATACACAGTGAAATCCTACTCACTGACAGTGTTGCCATGTCTGCTTATTATAAGCTACATTGGGCTTGTGTTTCTGTCAAGTTGCTTGTAAATATTGGTAGCGTTTTTTTTTGTTGCTCGTTTCTAAAGTGTAGTTGCTTAAATGTTGTTAAAACCAGTGGTACTCAAACATTTTCATGTGAAGGACCCCCACATTAATATGTATTTGTAGACTAAAACCTTATGAAAATATTTTGTGCCAGACACCCCCATAGAAGATTGAGAATTTGAAAATATTCCTAAATGTTCACTTTGTTCCAAGATATTTCTTTGAAAATAGCCAATAGGGTTAGGGTGCTCATGACTCATGTGGCTTATTTTGGGCTTGTTTTCATAGACTTGGTTGCTTATTTCTCTCGCACGATCTGGCAACACTGCTCACTGTTAACGAATCCATTTGAGTGTACAAATGGACCCCATTTAGTTCCATCTCTACACACTCTCGGAGTTCAATTAAAAGAAGAGTTTACTGTGTAGCTCATCATCGCATTCAGGTCAAACGACGGACTCGGCTGGTCTTGGTCAACCCCCCCCCCCCCCCCCCCAAAATGGGTCTAGCTAACTAGACTAACACAATCCGCTAGCGTTAGCTAGTAACCTGGCAATGGGCAGACTGCTATCTGATTGAGTGGTTTTTCTATTGCTTATCGTGATTCTAGGTGTGGAATGGTGTGTGTGAACGCGCCAGTCAGCAGCCTGTCTGTCTGTCCCAGTTGAATCATTCTGCTGCTTAATGTCCTCCACTCGGCAGCTTAACGGTAGTTTGGTTAGCTGCTAGCAAGTGTTGCCAGGTTTTGCGAGAGAAAGAAGCAACCAGGTCTATGAAAAACAAGCCCAAAAAGAAGCGACTAGGCTACGGCTATTTGAAAATAGCCTACAAGCCTTTAGGTCTGCTATTAAAAAAATAAAACTTGGAGAAACAAATTAAACGTTTTAACAGATGGGGGGGGGGTGTAGAGAAATACTTAATTTGGGGGGTCCTTGACATGAAAATGTTTAAAATCCACTTGTTCAAACAGCATTACGAAACAAGCCTAAACCAAGCCACAACTACACTTTAGCAGAAAGCTAAAAAAAAACGCAACCACCAATATTTACAAGCAACTTTACAGAAAAAGAAGCCAAAAGTGGCGTATAATAAGCCGACATGGCAACCCCGCTGCTAGCGCGCTAGCATCGCTGCTAATGTTTGGCGATACAACAAAAACCGGATGTTTAGGCAAAGCAACGGCTCTGGCAAACCTTCTAGCAACGGCTTAACGTGCTCATTTGCGACTACTAAAACGAGCCTCCGGGATGTTGAACTGAACAAGGACCGTGAGAAGAAACGGCTTCACTCCCGTTTTTTTTTTTTTTTTACCTGTCAGGCGGATTTTGATGCTGGACCCGTTCCTTCGAGTCCCAGGATTCGACATCACTCCGGGGGGAAAACGATCACGCAAACTAACCCGCTCGGGTTTCGCCCCGAAAAACGCGATTCCACAGCCCGGTCGGAGGATGACGTGCTACGGTGTTGAAATCCGTGGTCCGTGTCGGCGTTGCTCGCGGGGAAAAGTGTATTATTTTATCGCAAAGTCCCCCCCGTTCCTCCGTTCCTTCGAAATCTCACAACACAGACGAACATTTTCGGGGGCTGGCTCTCAAAGAACACGTTGTGACGTCAGGCTGTTACGGCAAATACGTGCTCGTCTCCGGGAAGCGTGGGCGTGCCCGTGGAGCTGCGTTGCCAGGTTTTGAGAGAGAAACAAGCCCAAAAGAAGCAACTTAGGCCACATGAGCACTTTAAACCTATATGCGTCGGCTATTTGGAAATAGCCGAGCTCGTAGATCTGCTATTTTCAAAAACTCTTGCAATGAAATGTGCAAGAGTTATTTTTTATTCAAATATTTTGAATATATTTGAAACATTCTCAACACAAATGCTCCCTGGCACAAAAGTTTTTAATGAAAATATTTGAGAACCACTGGTTTCAATAATAATTAAAACATTTGGAAGCAAGCGTAAATAAGCAACTACACTTTAGAAACAAGCCCAAAAAAACGCAACCCGCAACTACCATTTTTACGAGCAACTTCACAGGAAAAGAAGCCCAAAATCGCTTATAATAACCCGTCATGGCAACACTGGTGCCCGTGGAGTTCAGGAGGAAAAGGGCAGGAGGAACTAATGTGTCTGAAGGCTATGATTGTTGTGTCATTTTGTTGGGGGATTCTCTCTGTCTGTAATCATGACACATTCCTTTGTGGTTACATCACGTTGTTCCATATCACAATCTCCCTCACTCATGCATGACTTTATGTATTAGTATTATTCATTAGTCATATTAAATGTATGATAAAATAAAACATGCAATGTTTTTAGTATGCTTGTTAGTAAGTACTGTAGTAAGTATTAAATTATTCAATTTGTGTCTACAGGGAAACCAGAACAACAGTAGACGCGATCATTTTCAGCAGGTGGGTTGTGGGATTGCTAAAGTCTCATAGACAAATAATACCCCCCCCCCCCCCACACACACACACACACACACACACACACACACACACACACACACACACACACACACACACACACACACACACACACACACACACACACACACACACACACACACACACACAATATTGTTATTGTATTTGCTCCTGCTTTTGTGGACAATGCAAAATGTGAGAAGGTGCCTGATGGGTTAATGGTGTGGGTGAGTTACAGTTGTTAAGGACAGTTAGCTGGAGGGATTTGGCCTTTTAGCTGCATTAGGGTTAGTGGCTGGCTGAAATTAAACAATAGAGCCACTCATTAGCCTGGACACAGTAAATCCACATTAGTATGTGTCTGTGATTACAGACACATACACACTCTCTCACTTCTCTGTCCCCCCCCACACACACACACACACACACACACACACACACACACACACACACACACACACACACACACACACACACACACACACACACACACACACACACACACACACACACACACACACACACACACACACACACATACACACACACACACACTTCCAAACACTGATAAGAAACAATTCTCAGCCCCTGCCAGTCTGTTCCTTTTAGCCAAGTCTTTTAAACGCCACAAGACTTGTTTTCCATGTTCACTTTTTCCTTCTAACACCTGTCCTCCTCTTCCTTCTTTCTTCCTTTGTGTGTAATTGTATGTTTAGTTACGTCAACACCCCACAGGTGGTATAGTGGTTTCATCAGAGGCAGTCTTGACGGAGCCCTTTTAACACACACACACACACACACACACACACACACACACACACACACACACACACACACACACACACACACACACACACACACACACACACACACACACACACACACACACACACACACACACACACACACACACACCACAGCCTCAGGAGACAGTGTTCATATTGGAATCAGTCTCTATCTCTCTATTCCTCCCATGTCTTTCCATTGAAAAAAAAAAGTACTTCAAAGGTTACAGACCATCAGTGAACTCGATAAAATAGAATAAACAGAGCAATGTCCAGTGTTGTGCTCTAAATATTGTAGTATCCCCCCCCCACACAGCACACACACACACACACACACACACACACACACACACACACACACACACACACACACTTTCTTTCAGTTTCCTTTGTTTTTTTCATCTCTAAGTATATTATCCTATTCCTTTCCTTTGCCATACACTTTTTAGACTTTAATATGAAACCAAATTATTATGGTGTCCAGTGGGATTTCTTAACTGCCCTATGAATGACGTAATCTTCATTAACATTGATTGCTATGCAGCAATATGCACAATATGTACTTCTGTGCAAGCGTGTGTGTGTACCCAGAGGTATTGCTAAGTTGGTCTCAATGATGGGAATTCTCCGTAACTGTAAACACATTCGATTGGTCCCAGGGGTTCCAACGGCACTTTGAATAACATGTAGGCTACAACTGTGAGGATCAGCAACCACTCATGCACACACATGCACACACACACACACACACACACACACACACACACACACACACACACACACACACACACACACACACACACACACACACACACACACACACACACACACACACACACACACACACACACACACACACACACACACACACACACACACACAGTAGCAGCTGTATATGGCTGTTGCAGAGAAAAACAGTGTGTGTGTGTGTGTGTGTGTGTGTGTGTGTGTGTGTGTGTGTGTGTGTGTGTGTGTGTGTGTGTGTGTGTGTGTGTGTGTGTGTGTGTGTGTGTGTGTGTGTGTGTGTGTGAGGGGGGGGTATGTGTTATTACTGGCGGTGTCTCTCCGTCTCTATTAGAACATTCCCTGGGGGAGCAAGGGGAACAGCTGCTCCAGCCTTGAGGGAATGAAAATGACTTTTCCTAAAGCCCTTCAAGGTCTAAACAGTGAATAAGACCAAGACAATGACATGAAAACTGTAAGGTCCACATTGCGAAAACTACGCAACAATGAATTCCAAACCCTTTTCTTATTCTCCAATCAGAAGAACTTTTGTGATTCAGACATCATGACTGTACAGCAGGAAACAAGCATATGGTTTGTGTTGAAATAATGTTTTAGTGATACCTCATCCTCAGTGATCCACTCATGCTTCTGCCCCGCCCTGTGAGACAGAAGGTTTCTGGATAATCACGGGTAGACAACTGTTGATAAATGTCTCCATGTTAAAGGAGTAGTTCACCCAAAACATTACTTATTTTTTTATCAATTTCACACCCAATGAAGCATTGAATTTATGGAGATTATCGCATTCCTACGCCAATAATTTCATCCGGTAGGAGACACAAAGAGTCTCCATTGTGTCTCCTACCAGATACATTAGCATCTTTATTATTATCATCATCAAATTATTGGCTCAGGAATATGACAAAAACAAAAAAATCTCAATGAATTCAATGCTTCACGGGGTGTGTAATTGATCCGTCCGTCCGCCCGTCCGTCCGTCCGTCCGTGTGTGTGTAATCTATCTACGTATGTACTGTACACAGTATCTACAGTATCTGTCTGTCTGTCTGTCTGTCTGTCTGTCTGTCTGTCTATATATCTATCTATCTACAGTAGGTGTATTGTAAAGGTGTAGTTGTAGATTTTACCAAGATTTCGTAAAAGGAAAGGTTTTACAGTGAATGTAACACACAGTCCAGTCTATCGGCATGAGTTAACAGACTTAAGTTCGGATGCTTTACTCATCCCACTCCCACCGGAGACACAAGAGCAAAAGCAAATGATGGGTGGGATCATGGGGGCATGGGAGGGATTCAAATCAAGGCGTGGAATGATAGAAGAATGGAAAGATGGGGAGAGAGAACGCTGGAGGTGAAGAAAGGAGATGGATGAGACCTGAGTGGTGGTTTTCAAGGCAAACCCTAAATGGCACGAGACAGACTGAAGAATGCCCAAATCCCGGGCCGACAGTGTTCATAACAGGCAGATCAGAGAGATGAGACCTCAGGGCAATGGCTGGTTTTAGAGTTGTGACCATATCAGGGAGGAGAGGCTCTGGTATATAACAGCCTGGCCTCAACACCTTCACCCATAGTCCTCCTAAGCCTGCCTCAGCCTCCTGCATTGGTGAGCATGCACCTAAATCATACTATTTTGGCTAATTTGTTGCTGTAGATCTTTACATTTTGTTCCAACACTAATTCCACCTCTGTATTGTAAGTTGTCACTGAGCTATAGGGCAGGACCCCATCGCCTGTTACTCTGATATGATACATACTGTAACTACAGACTCTGGATAGTAATTATCTGCACTATCAGAACTGTGCGTGTCCTCTGTCCCTCAGCCTCCACATTGCACCCTAACTGCATATATTATAATTTAAATGTTGATAAAGACGATTAATCTAACAGTAATTATAAACGTACTGTCTTACACTTTTGCCCTGGGGTTTGCCCTTTTCAACTGAAGACCCCAGACTCAAAACCTATTTTAGGTTCTGAGGCTGACCCATGGTTTCCAAGATCTACAGGATTCCTACCGCAATGTGTTTCCACTCACAATGTCATGTCCATTTGTGTCTCTGTCCTGCAGCCTCTTTCTACACAGTAACCAGTGGGTGAGTGAGTGTATCCACCGGAGTGAGTGGCCGGTCAGTCACTTGGTGTGTGTTGGTCGCAGTAGCAGCAGCCATGCCGTACAAAGGAGAGTGCGGGGATGATGTGGACCCCATGCCATTCCTGGCACCGCCTGAGAAGGAACGCCTGGAGGCCATGAGTAAGCCTTACGACATCAAGCGCTCCTGCTGGATCAAAGACGAGAAGGAGGCCTTTATCGCTTCCGAGATTCAGTCTGAGGATGGGGACAAAGTCACCGTCAAGACCTGCAAGAACACAGTAAGACTTATAAAGTTGTGGTCTTTCTTTTAAATGAATGTTGTTTCAGGAAGTATATTAACCACAAAGGTCCTATATACTGTCACATCATGACGCCTTGTGATCTGTTATTTTGAACATTTTGATTTCTTTTTACTTTTAAACTTTCGACGATAATGACATGGCCCAATTACAGAAAGTGGGTAGCAGATGCACCTGTTTTCTGTTTTATAAAGTTAGAGACTTTAATAAACAAATTGCAATCAACCTATCATACAAAGTTGTCAGAACATTCTAAAATAATCCCATAGACCACACTTATTATTTCTTTAGCCCTGCATAATGCAAGCTTTGTTGAGGGTGTATACTGTTGTTCATTATTGATGGTGTTTCTTTTTTTCTTTTACCTTGCTGTATCTCTGCAGTACTTTCTCTTGCCCTGTAACTGTATCTTAAATGCTGTGCTGCCTCTTGAGACTGAATTCCCCATGGGATCAATAAAGGTTTTATCTTTATCTTATCTTATTATTAACCATTTCATCTCTCTGCCTACAGACGGTGACATTGAAGAAGGATGACATTCAGCCGATGAACCCTCCTAAGTTCTACCAAGCCAGTGACATGGCCAACCTCACCTTCCTCAACGAGGCCAGCGTTATGGAAAATCTGCGCAGCCGCTATGTTAACATGAGGATCTATGTAAGGCTGACCACAAAACTGATATCAAGCGCAGCGGGAAGGTTACACATTCATACAAATTCTATTGTATATTTGATATGGGTTTTTTGTATATTTCTGGTGGTTGAATATATACCGTAGATAGGACATAGGACACAGGAAAAGGGCAAGGGTTTGAGAGAGGGGATTAAATTGCTATAACCAGGTCATAATCTAAATGTGTGACTTTACAAGCACACAACATGCACCATTACTAGCTCTAGATTCAACATTGTCCATAATCCCTTGGTCTGTGTGTCTCCTCCAACAGACCTACTCGGGCCTCTTCTGTGTGACCATCAACCCTTACAAGTGGCTTCCAATCTACGGCGCCAAGGTGGCCCAGATATACAAGGGGAGGAAGCGCAACGAAGTTCCTCCTCATCTGTTCTCCATCTCCGACAATGCCTACCATGACATGATGATGGGTGAGGAGATTGGAAAGGAGGAGGAGAGGGAGGGAAGGAGGGGTTTAATGATTGAGAGACAAGGCTGTTGAACATTTGTAGTTGTAAGGAGTTCACAGGGCCAGACAAAAACAGGTTAGAATGGATGGATGCAGTATAGAGAAATGCACTAGGGGGTTGTAAGAAGGGTTGGGTATGAGATAAACATGTCATCACAGAGCTGATGGCAGGGTGAGTGGATGTTTGGGAATTATTGGGCTGGTGCGTGGTGATTTGTCCAGGGAGCAGAAAATACTTTGAGGTCGTTATGTGGTCTCAAGGGAGGGATCACACCTGTCTGTGCGTTGGCATTGCTGACAGGCCTTTTGCTGAGCGAGGATGGGAAACATCAACGGGCCTCTGATCGGCTCAAGAGGAAATCAACAGTAATTATCCATCTGTCCTTTTAATGCCCTCTCTCTTTCTCTCTCTCCTTTCTCTGCTTCGTCATCACAGAGCATGAGAACCAGTCTATGCTGATCACGTAAGTGGAATGCTCTGTTCCATGTACAAAGACCTTTTGACTTTTTGTTTTAGCATCTGCCCTTAAAGCATCTGTACAACCTGAGCCTGCATGGCTTAAAGGTACTGTACGATAAGTTATATTTGTTTTGTTAAAATAAGTGTTAAATAAATAACTCTATATTCTGATAGCACTTGTTGCTATAGAGTGTTTGTTCAGTAACAGCAGTCCCCCTGTCTCTCCAGCTCTTTAGCGAACAGAAAATGCATTTTCAGGTCAAGATACCAATTCTATCCAATCAGGTGAGAGTAATGACACAAAGAAAAGAGAAAACTAAATTGGAACTGGAACACTGAATGGGTTCTTTCCTGATTGGCTGAAATTAGCAACCCACCTTAAAATGTATTTTCTGTTTATGAAAGAGTTGGAGAGATGGGAGACTTTAACCTTTTAATAAAAAACGTTTTGTTTTAAGCAAAAAATATCACTTACCCTACCGGTCAGACTTTAACCTGATCTTAAGCTCGCTGATTCTGACAGTATAGATTATAGAACATCACCAAACCCAGTACTGTTTTTTTTATTTATAAAAATGTCAACTTCCTATTGATTTTACTATTTGAAGATCCGGATCCAGATCCGCAGATCCTAATAAAAATAGCAAAAACAATAGGAAGTTGACATTTTTATATAAAAAAAACAGTACTGGGTTTGGTGATGTTCTATATCGTCTGATTCAGCTCTGTTAAAAGAGCTCACCCTGAGCCTCTTCACTGTACAATGTAAGTCAAAGAGGAGCATATTTTAATTCATCAATTTCTAGTCAATGGAGAAATTATTTTTGATTTCTTGCCCACCTTTGTTGCTACATCATGGCAAGGTAACTACAACCCAAACCTCTACCAAAGTGGTCTTGTCCTTTAACCAAGATGCAGTCACATTTTCAGTAGTTGTGCCTCAATTCATATTTTTGAGTAAAATGAATTAAACCAAATTTCTTCTTCATCAGGGATCAATAATATTTTAGAATGTTCTGACATGTAAGTCAGGTAACACCTTCTATGAAGCCAATGTATTATTAATATACTTATGCTATACTTATGTTTTATTATATAGTTATTTTTATTTTAATTATAGTTATAATCACTCATATTGCTTTATAACAGCAACAGCACTCATACTGTAAGTACTCATGGTGCTTTATATTATAAAGCATCATGAGTTATTTTTATAAAGTAACAAATACTCATAACACATTAGAAGCATTTTATTATGACTCATAAGGCCATACTCACAGACCTTTTCTTTAGGCCAGGATCACAGTAATACATTACAATAATTGTGTGCATTATAATCACTGTTATAATGTATTATAGTGTGATCATAAGTCACTATAAGTGGTCACTGGGTACTTTAAATAAAGTACTTTACCCAATGACCTCAATCAGATTATAAGGCATTATAAGCATGCTGTTCATAATGCATTATAGACATGGGTTTTACAGAAAGTGTCTATCCTTTTGCCCCCCCCCCCCCCCCAGTGGAGAATCTGGTGCCGGCAAAACTGAGAACACTAAAAAAGTTATCCAGTACTTTGCCAATGTTGGGGCAACCGGGAGTAAAGTCTCAGACTCCAAGGCAAGTTTTAGTGTGTGTGCGCGCGCGCGTGTGTGTGTGTGTGTGTACACTCACGCTTTAAACTGAAATAATTTGCTGTCTTTTTGTTGTCTTAAAGACGAGCCTGCCTATTTCAAAAGATAGAAAGTGTGATCTGCCATCATTGCTTTTTCACATTTTTGAATGCTCAACTCAGTAAAATCCTCAATCTTCATTTAAGTCTTGTGTGTACAAACTAACCCAAATGGACCTGTAAAGGAGGATTTTACTGTGTACTCTACACTGCTCTGCTCTTTCATATCTACCATGTTCTACCCTCCTGTGCTCCAGGGTTCTCTAGAAGACCAGATCATCCAAGCTAATCCGGTCCTTGAGGCCTTTGGCAATGCCAAGACCACCAGGAACAACAACTCATCACGTTTT
>NC_137615.1:27584467-27606967 GCF_963280865.1 Gymnoscopelus braueri
CTTTGAGGGGGAGGGGGACCCCACACCCTGTGACTTGAATTTTAGATTAAAGTTTTACATTTGCCTTTCACAGGTCAGAACCAGGACCAGTGTGTGTACTCCATTGGCGCTCTGGCCAAAGCCATCTATGACCGAATGTTCAAGTGGATGGTAACTCGCATCAACAAGACCCTGGACACCAAGATGCAGCGGCAATACTTCATAGGAGTACTGGACATCGCTGGGTTTGAGATCTTCGAGGTAAAATCATGTTTAAAAGGATGGATAGAGGAGTGGAGGAATGAATAGGTAGATGGAGCATGAGCAGATGGACTGATAGGTGTGTGACTAGATGTATATCCACATTTGGATAGATAGACAGATGCCTTGTCTCAAACTGATGACAGGCTTGCTATTTGGTTAAAAAGACAGCACTGTACCTGAAGTATCACAACAGGCTTAACCCCAGAGTATAAGTGAACTGATTAAAATGTAAATATGTAGACACATAGATGAGTTTAGTAGGATAATGGATGTGTTGTGTATAGATGGCTAGATGTACACATGTATAAATGGATGGATACATAGTCTCACACATCACCTCTTCCTCGACTTCTGGTTTGTAGCTCAACAGCTTTGAGCAGCTGTGCATCAACTTCACCAATGAGAAGCTGCAACAGTTCTTCAACCATCACATGTTTGTGCTGGAACAAGAGGAGTACAAGAAGGAGGGCATCGACTGGGTCTTCATCGACTTTGGCCTGGACCTGCAGGCCTGCATCGAGCTACTGGAGAAGGTACTATCTATCTATCTATCTATCTACATGTATCTATCTATCTATCTATCTACAGTATCTATCTATCTATCTATCTATCTATCTATCTATCTATCTATCTATCTATCTATCTATCTATCTATCTATCTATCTATCTATCTATCTATCTATCTATCTATCTATCTATCTATCTATCTATCTATCTATCTATCTATCTATCTTATTTTAGCTAATGCAACCATTTCAACAAGTGAGAAAAGTTCATTGGTTTTGTAAAACATTTAGTATTTCTAAAAAGAAAACCCCTCCCTCCTTCCTTCTCCCCGTGTTCCAGCCCATGGGTATCTTCTCCATCCTGGAGGAGCAGTGTGTGTTTCCTAAGGCCACAGACGCAACCTTCAAGGCAGCTCTCTATGACAACCACCTGGGCAAGTCCAACAACTTCCTCAAGCCTAAAGGGGGGAAGAAGGGACCAGAGGCCCACTTTGAGCTGGTTCATTATGCTGGCACTGTGAGTACCTGCTGGACAATAGGATGCAGTGGAACACTGCTTCAAGGAATATGCACAAAATCCTCAGTGTTTATTTAACTCTGAGAGTTACAAATGGAGAAACTAATGATTCTACTGTGTAGCCCTTATATTGTACTAGATTTTCAGGACGCTCAAACCTAGTCCTATGTTGCACTGATAAGAGCAATGGCCACCGAAGTATGGCCATTTGAGGTGTTAAACACTGCTATAACACTGCTGCCGAGCAGCGATGCACTTGCAGCACCCCGGTCCCGGCGGTCCACTGTCAGACATGTGGACCGGGGTGTCCGGGAGGTAGGGGAGGCAGGCTATTCTGATGGCCGGGTTGTTGTGGCCGGGTCTTGTCTGGGGCACTACATTTAGGTGGGCTACAACATCTACATGTCACTGAATGTGGTCTTTAGGTGTGCTACAACATCTACATGTCATAATGTGGTCTTTAAGTGGGCTACAACATCTACATGTCATAATGTGGTCTTTAAGTGGGCTACAACATCTACATGTCATAATGTGGTCTTTAGGCTATAACATCTACATTTCATAATGTGGTCTTTAGATGGGTTACAACATCTATACGTCATAATGTGGTCTTTAGATGGGTTACAACATCTATACGTCATAATGTGGTCTTTAGGTGGGTTACAACATCTATATGTCATAATGTGGTCTTTAGGTGGGTTACAACATCTATATGTCATAATGTGGTCTTTAGGTGGGTTACAACATCTATACTGTATGTCATAATGTGGTCTTTAGGTGGGTTACAACATCTATATGTCATAATGTGGTCTTTAGGTGGGTTACAACATCTACATGTCATAATGTGGTCTTTAGGTGGGTTACAACATCTACATGTCATAATGTGGTCTTTAGGTGGCTTACAACATCTATATGTCATAATGTGGTCTTTAGGTGGGTTACAACATCTATATGTCATAATGTGGTCTTTAGGTGGGTTACAACATCTATATGTCATAATGTGGTCTTTAGGTGGGCTACAACATCTATATGTGACTTTTAGGTGGGCTACAACATCACTCACTGGCTGGAGAAGAACAAGGACCCCTTAAACGAGACGGTGATGGGTCTGTTCCAGAAGTCCTCCATGTCTCTGTTGGCCCAGCTGTTCCACGAGGAGGAGGCTGCTGCAGGAACCAAGAAACAGAAGAAAGGAGCGTCCTTCCAGACGGTCTCCAACATCTACAGGGTAACACGTGCGCGCCCACACAGACACTCAAATAGCCCGGACTGCTGGCGTAGCAGTCCAGGCACCTATAGGCTCCAATGTAACCTGTCAGTGCATCGCAGGTTCGAGTCCCGATCCCGACGATCTTTGTGCATGTCTCTCCCCATCTCTCTCCTTGTTTCCTGTCTGTCTCTACTGTAATCTATAAATAAAGGCCAAAAAGACCCCAAAAATATCTTTAAAAAAACATATTTTACATCTACTCCACTACATCTCAGAGGCAAATATTGTACTTTTACTCAACTACAATTATTTGAAAATGTTAATTACTAAATACTTTGTAGATTTAGATCTACAAAACATACATTAACCACTTCATCCCCATATATATATCGGCTATTTGAAAATAGCTGATACATCTGCTATTTTCAAAGGATTTTTATACATTTGGAAACTTAAGCATAATGAGTAATTTTACTGTTTGTACTCTAAGTATATTTTGGTGCCAATACTTTTGCACTTTTACTCAAGTACATTTTTAATACCAGACTTTGACTTGTAACAGTATTTCTTCATGGTGGTATTGATACTTTTACTCAAGTAAAAAAAGTAAATGTGTATTTCTTCCACCACTGATATACACAGGCACAGTTGTATGTTCACATAATAGGGACACATACACATTTATAAACACTGCCAACACACAAAGTACAAACTCACAGGTGCCCCGTTTGTATTCATGCCTTTTTTTCTGCCACAACAGGAGCAGTTGGGCAAGTTGATGAGCACCTTGAAAAGCACTGCACCTCACTTTGTCCGCTGCATTGTGCCCAACGAGTTCAAGCAGTCTGGTCAGTGTCCATTGGAAACCACTGCATGTTTCAGAGCAGTCTGGTATCTGTCCCTTGTCAAACTAATTCCACTGTTTGCACCGCTAGAAATATATCAACTTAACTTTCTATATAAAAAGAGCAAGACTAGCTTTTGAACGGCACTGTAATGTGATAAAAGTGTGTGTTGTGTAAAAGTGTTTTTGTGGCTGACTCTACCCCCCTCCTGTGTTGGCCCATCCAGCTGTGACCGATAACCACCTGATCCTGCACCAGCTGGCCTGTAACGGTGTGCTGGAGGGCATTCGAATCTGCAGGAAGGGTTTCCCCAACAGACTACAGTACCCAGAATTCAAACAAAGGTCTGTTTCCTTTCAGTTTAACCCACTTTTTTCAGAGAGAGAAAAATAAATAGCTATCCTCAGTGTTGCTAATTTCATAGGACCACATATCAAGTAAGCAAGTAAGTCAAGAGATACCAAATTAGAGCATTTTTGGGGGGGAAAGGAGTGAATACTTTATTTCTTTAATAAAAGGCGAGTTTAAAAATACATGACACATTTTACAGATTTTACCATAACTGGAAAAAAAGCACAGAAAGTCCAGTCAAACAAGAGTTTGTTCCTAAAGAAGTAAAAGTACAATCATAGAAGTACAGTATTAAGTGCACCCAACCTATCAGCTGTCATGACACATAACAATGTATGTAATGTATGTAATGTCACTCTTTTCCATAAGCAACAGGCATGATGATGAGAGGATTTGCGTCATTAGACCATAACACTGGGTAGAGTTTCTCCTGAAATTTACAGCCTGTGAAAGAGGTGGAAAAGATTCTCGTAATCATCATAAAAAGAAACCTGGCCTCCGTTATAATCTACAAACACCCCAATCTTTTTAGGATTCATGCTCAGGGAGAGAATCTTTGTCGTTTGTTGTTGAGTATAGTAGCCGTTTAGTTGTTGCCGGCATGAGTATCTTCCTTCCTTATCCAGCTGCAACGCCCAGTATACCTGATGATTCCCGCCGACTTTTAGTATGAATTCTTAATCTTAACAGTTGCTCCTACCACAGTTGCAAAACAAATGTGATTTTCTATTGATTTGTACAGACTTCATGCTCAAACTCACATTTTACTCAAACCCCCCATGTCATTCATTATGTTCTATTGTTTACATCTGACCTTTCACAATTCAAATTAATTAATGTGGGTCCAGACCCTGATCTCTGGTCTATAGCATCACTGCAGTGCTTTCGCAATTGGCAAATGGCAACCATTTCCCCTCTTCTCCCAGGTACTATATCCTGAACCCCAACGTGATGCCCAAGGGATTCGTTGACAACAAGAAGGCTTCTGAGCTCCTCCTTGGCTCCATAGATCTTGATCAGATGGAGTATCGTATTGGACACACCAAGGTAACACCACTGTTATCAGTAACCATCTTTGTATAAACATTATTTTACCTTCAGGCTTTAGTTCACAAAATGATAGCAATCATACATTTTCACATTCACTGTCACATGATGTTGTATGGTCTTGGAAATGAAATCTACCAATATCATTAAAATAACTAAAGAACCAAATGCACCACAAAACAAACTAAATTATCCTTTTAAAAACCTCTTGAAGAATATATATTTTTCCCTTGTCCTTTTCTTGTCCAGGTGTTCTTCCGTGCAGGTGTCCTGGCCAAACTGGAGGACATGCGTGATGAACGTCTGGCTAAGATCATGACCATGTTGCAGGCCCGCCTCAGAGGAACTCTGATGAGGATTGAGTTCAAGAAGATGCTGGATAGACGGTCAGTGTGTGTGTGTGTGTGTGTGTGTGTGTGTGTGTGTGTGTGAGTGTGTGTGTGTGTGTGTGTGTGTGTGTGTGTGTGTGTGTGTGTGTGTGTGTGTGTGTGTGTGTGTGTGTGTGTGTGTGTGTGTGTGTGTGTGTGTGTGTGTGTGTGTGTGTGTGAGAGTGCGTGCGTGTGAGAGAGAGAGAGAGAGAGAGAGAGGGGGGGAGGGGAGAGAGAGAGAGAGAGAAGTGAAATTATATTAATATTTGTTGTCAAATGAATGTCTTTCCAAAATAGTTGCTAATAGCGTGTGTGTGCGTGTGTGTGTGTGTGTGTGTGTGTGTGTGTGTGTGTGTGTGTGTGTGTGTGTGTGTGTGTGTGTGTGTGTGTGTGTGTGTGTGTGTGTGTGTGTGTGTGTCTCTTGCAGAATTGCACTGATGGCCATCCAACGCAATGTGAGGAAGTTCCTTCAACTACGCTTCTGGGGCTGGTGGAAACTTTACAATAAGGTACACACACACACACACACACACACACACACACACACACACACACACACACACACACACACACACACACACACACACACACACACACACACACACACACACACACACACACACACACACACACACACACGCACGCACGCACGTACACACACACACACACACACACAGCTAAAGACTAATTTATACTTTGCCATACGACCAAGTCACTCACCCGAAACAAATTATGGACAATCTATTTCCTTTTAATACCCATTTCTATCTCTCTATCTCTAATCCCTCATCCATCTGTATCCTCAAGTTGTTCCTTCCTCTCTCTCATACCTGCTCAATTTCACCATGTCAACTTCTATCGTTCCCCCTCTCGCCCCATCTTGCCTCCGTCTACCTCCTTGAGCCAATATTCTACTTCATTCATCATTGGGACATGGGGAAAGACATACGAGACATCATAGGAGCTAAAATACGCGTTGTGCTGTGCATTGAAAATAGCAGATCTATGAGCTCTATTTCCAGTTCGCAACACAGTCTGGCACACAACTATAGTATAATCAACGCATCTGTGTCACTTTAGGTTTCCTTGGCTATTCAAAAATAGCAGATATACAAGCTCATAGCGCGGCACCGAGTGCCGCGCTACGAGCTTGTAGATCTGCTATTTTTGAAAAATTGTGAAAAAATATATTTTTTATTTTTTTCAAAAAACTGTTAGGATTTAGATTTTTTTTAAGAATCGCCTCAGGTCTTAATGGGTTAAGTCGGGGACGTGCAGTGTGTTATTTCTGGGTCCTTCATCGTGTATTGTGCTCTGTTGCCCCTGATCTGAAGGTATGACACATAAATAACGTCCAGCTGGACTAATTGTGCATCATCATCATCACCATCACCATCACCATCACCATCACCATCACCATCACCATCACCATCACCATCACCATCATCATCACCACCATCACCGTGGTCCTCCATCCTCCAGGTGAAGCCGCTGCTGATGGTGGCTCGTCAGGAGGACGCCTTCAAGGTCAAGGAGGAGGAGCTGAGGGTGGCGCTGGAGAAGAACACGGAGCTGGAGGGAAAGATCAAAGATCTGGAGGAGAAGTTTGTCACTCTGTCGCAGGAGAAGAACGACCTGGCCCTGGCGCTTGCTGCAGTAAGAGGTCTACGCTGGGCATTCCAGACGTTGAGCTGATGCTGACTATAGCTGGTGTTATCCAGACAGAGCCACTTGCAATGAGTGCAAGCTATTAGCTTTGTAGGTCATCCATATGATGAACAACCAGCATTAAAGGAGTAATTCACCCAAAAAATTACTTATTTTCTATCAATTGCACACCCCATGAAGCATTGAATTCATGGAGATTTTTTTGTTTTTGTCGCATTCCAATAATAATTAATAATAATAATTTGATGATAATAATAAAGATGCTTATGTATCTGGTAGGAGACACAAAGGAGACTCTTGTGTCTCCTACCGGATAGACCACACCAGTAATCAAATTATTGGCTTAGGAATGCGACAAAAACTAAAAAATCTCCATTCATTCAATGCTTCATGGGGTGTGTAATTGATAGGAAATAAGTAAGAGAAACTAATTTCACCACCAAACCACAACTTCTATTGAAGAATGCCCCTCATGAATAGACCCTTACGTGTCCATTTGGTTCCATTTCGAACACTCCGGACATACTGTACACAAACTTGACAATGTGGTCTCTCTACAGGACCAGGACACACTTGGTGATGCAGAGGAGCGCTGCACTCAACTCATGCGGCAGAAAGGCCAACTGGAGGAGTCAGTGCAGGTAATATAAGCCTAAATTATACAATGATCACTTCACTTATTTATTGAACCTTTTGTGAGTACCGATCCTTTGGTATAAGAGTCTTGTGTGCTTAAAAGGAAATCACAGACACATAGCCGTTAATTTCTCCTTTGGAGCGGAGCAACAGCGCAACATAAACATCCACTTTTGCAATTGACCATATTCACACAATGGCCAGGCCCATTGAGCTTTCTCCGGCAGCCGCCGAGTATGAAATAAGAGCAAAATGGACGCTGTTTGAATAAGGTCAATACTACATTCCTGCCACTGTACATGTAATATATGCGCACATACAGTTCTTCATTACATACAGTATAAACCCTTTGCTGACATGTAGTAATACAATCAAAACAGATTGATACTGTGTAAACTCAGTGAATGTTTTAGATTCATGTCCACGAGACCAGACAAATTAGAATATATATATTTTTAAATGTATTTATTACATTGAACAAATTGTTCTCTGTTGTGTCCTGTAAACGCTCTGCCTCTGGGTTTAGGACCTGCGTGAGCGGCTGGAGGAAGAGGAGGGCAACGCAGCTTCTCTGCACGCCCAGAGGAGACAGATGGAGGGAGACTTGACTGAGATGAAGAGAGACCTGGAGGCTCTGGAGTCCACCCTGGCCAAGAATGAGAAGGAGAGACAGGTAGAGGAGAGGAGAATCTGGGGTCTATTCTGCACTAGATTGGGATGAAGAAACAGGCATAGGAGAGGAGAGAGGGATGGGAAAGAAAGTGAATGGGTTGGAGAAGAGATGAAAATGAGAAAGAGAGGAAGGTAAGAAATTGGGAAACAGAGGGAGGAGATGAAACAAATAGAGTAAATGTCTATTCATATAACAGACTTTATACATTTTAACATACATAACACATTTATGAAACAGAACAGACAATAAAAACAATGCCCATCTAGGATTTAGGTGAAAGAAAGTGAAAACACTTATTGAATCTAACAGTAATATTTGAATGGTCTTCAGGTTCTGGACTCTAAGGTTCGTAACCTGACAGGAGAGCTGAGTCAGAGAGATGACCTGATCTCCAGGCTACAGAGAGAGAAGAGAGATCTGGAGGAACTGCAACAGGTACAGGCACGCACACACGCACATGCACACGCACGCGCACGCGCACACACACACACACACACACACACACACACACACACACACACACACACACACACACACACACAGACACACACACACACGCACACACACACACACACACACACACACACACGCACACACACGCACACACACACTGACTGTTGGGACTGAAATATCTCCTACTTCTGTTAGAAAACTCTGGATGATCTGCAAACAGAGGAGGACAAAGTCAACCACCTGACCAAGACCAACAGCAAGCTGAACACACACGTCAACGAGGTGAGATGTTCCACTGTACACACACATCAACGAGGTGAGACGTCCTACTGTGTACTGTACCTGCCAACAATGTGATGAAGGAGGTTCTGTCTGTTACTACAAGATGAAGAATTAAAGATTTGAAGATGAAAGAGGTGACACCATTTTTTTCATAACCGATCAGCATGATGGAAGCAGTAGCAAGGTTTAGAACAAAAGATGGACTTTTCATTTAAAGTTTTTGTTTTAACCCTTTTAGATCACATCCCCAGTCATATTGTGAAAATTTTTAACAATTATGCCAATGAAAAAAACACTTTATTTCTTTGTATTAAATCAAATTATGTTTTCTTCCTGTAAATGTCTATTTGACGCATGCTTATGTAAGCTTGAACCAACCAATTTCAACCAATAATACCATGACATCACCCATCAATCAGTCTTCGCCTGTAATTCTCCATGTTTGTTATGATGTCAAAGTCAAAGACCTCCCAACGCTGCATATCCTGTTTCACTCAGAAATACGTGACGATACGGAAGTTAGATACTCTCGAAATACCTTTTCATCTGGACTTTAAACATTGTCTACTTTGAACTCATCATGTTTGTGTGCGTGTGTGTGTGTGTGTGTGTGTGTGTGTGTGTGTGTGTGTGTGTGTGTGTGTGTGTGTGTGTGTGTGTGTGCGTGTGCGTGCGTGCGTGTGTGTGTGTGTGTGTGTGTGTGTGTGCGTGCGTGCGTGTGTGTGTGTGTGTGTGTGTGTGTGTGTGTGTGTGTGTGTGTGTGTGTGTGCGCGTGCGTATGCATAGCTGGAGGACAGCTGGGAGCAGGAGAAGAGGATAAGGGCGGAGCTGGAGAAGGCGAGGAGGAAGACAGAGGGAGACCTGAAGATGACCATAGAGAACCTCAACGAGATGGAGAACGCCAAGATAGATCTGGAAGAGGTTATCAAGAAGTGAGAGCACACACACACACACACACACACACACACACACACACACACACACACACACACACACACACACACACACACACACACACACACACACACACACACACACACGCGCACACACACACACACACACACACACACACACACACACACACACACACACACACACACACACACACACACACACACACACACAGTAAATCTAACGCAGTGTCACTCTGTTGTGTGTTCCTATAGGAGAGACTTTGAGATCAACAACATGAATGCCAAGCTGGAGGATGAACAGTCTCTCAGCTCCATGCTCAGCCGCAAGCTCAAAGAGCACCAGGTGAACAAGGGAGAGCTGAACAGGAGAGACAGGAGGATAGGTTTAAATGGACTGTAGCCATAACAATGATAACCATATAGATGAAATACATAATACTGAAGAGTTTCACCTGGGAATTCATCGTTGCCCAAAGTTATCCAACTTGACGTATGGTGTGAGGTCTCATTTAGCAGGGTCAGAGGGCTACATTTGTTCATCACATACCCATAGCCTTATTTACAAGACAATAAGAAAATAGCTTTTGATTAACATTACTGTCAACAAGGAACTGTATAGCAGCAAACAAAATGGTCGTCCCGCTGGGATTTACCGACCGTGGGGAGGAAGTAGGCTGAGAACATGGCATGTACTGCTGACAGGCCTCATCTTTGTTGGTCATGCAACCATTCTGTGAACCGTCAAAGTTTTCTGTGCTTTGGTTCCTTAGTAACTGGATAAACCCCAGTGTAGCAGTGAGTTGTACCACACCATCTGCAGCAACCGTGAGTGTTTTGAAATGATGAGGTCCTTCTGCAGAAAGGTCACTCATGTTGATAGATCAACGTGGTAGGAATTTAGCTCATGCTGATTGGTCAGCTATAGTTGTCAGTCCTAGGACTGATATGGCGTATCATCCGCTCTGTCCTTTTACCACTCTCCTCACACATGGCGAATAAGGCTGCCGGATATGTGATAAAATGTCTTAATTGATGAAAGTAAAAGGGCTTTCTATGGATGTGGTTTCCCGTCTCCTGATGTTTTCCAACACAAGTTCACTGATCTATATTTCAGGGCCGCATTGAAGAGCTGGAAGAAGAGCTTGAGGCTGAGAGAGCCATGAGAGCTAAGGTACACATATTTGGCCGCGCACCCCCATTCTGAAAATGTTTTGTGCCAGGGACCCCCAGAAGAGAAGATTTGTGTTAAAAAAATCTAATTTATTAAATATTTCCCAAAAAGCTTTGATGTTTCTCAAAAGAAAATCTATAATAGCAGATAAGCCCGCAGCGTGGCACAAAGTGACGCACTGTGAGCTTGTACATCTGCTACAGTATTTTTGAAAAGCCAACGCTAAAATGACATGCTTTCCCGATTTTAACGGGTTAATCCAAACACATCAGCATATCCAACAGTCAAAAGGATCCATTCACATCCTCCTGACACACGTGCGTATACACAGTGAGTTATATGAGATTATCATGCACTTTGTGAACAAGTTTAATTGCTTCTTTAACCCCAATCTGTTCTCTGATAGGTGGAAAAGCAGAGGGTGGAGCTGTCACGAGATCTGGAGGACCTCAGTGAAAGGCTGGAGGAGGCGGGAGGAGCAACTGTTGCCCAGGTGAGTCGGTCAAACACCTCCTTTGCGGACAAAGGTATATTTCCTCCTGGTTTCGCAACCATTAATTTTAAATTCTGTAGAGATGAAATACTCTCAGATAACATTATATGATAAAAGTTTGTACAATTGTGAAGGCAAGTGGTGCATAGCCACAGGCCACAGGCCATACTGCAGTATCAAATACCCAACAAACAGACTAAGGGACATTTTCCACAGCCAGGCCGTCAGGCTGCTGAAAACCTTTATTAACACGCGCACACACACAGGAAGACAAAGTTTGAATGTGTGCACACTCATGCAGGGCGCACGCACACATGTGTGTGTGCACAGCAGTATTTGCCATATAATACTAAGAAATACATAAACCAATTCCAACGCTTATACCTCAACACATGAGTGTATAAGTATTGTTCATTGGTAAAAGTAAATTGTTCAAGTAAATTTTGAATTCCGGACTTTTACTTGTAACAAAAGTATTTCTACATTGCAGTATTGATACTTTTTCTTGAGTGAAAAAATTTAGTACTTTTTTCCACCACTGAACCCATGTTCCCTGGCACTTCCTCGCTCGCCCCTCAGATCGATCAGAACCGCAAGCGAGAGACAGAGCTGCTGAAGCTGAGGCGGGAGCTGGAGGAGGGAGCGCTCCAATCAGAGGCGTCGGCCGCGGCGCTGAGGAAGAAGCACTCAGACTCCATGGCTGAGCTGGGAGAGCAGCTGGAGAACCTGAACCGGCTGAGAGTCAAACTGGAGAAGGACAGACAGATCATGAAGGCAGAGATCGAAGACCTCAACGCCACCGTGGAGGCCACTCAGAAAGCAAAGGTTCTGGGCCTGTGTGTCTTTGTATACATATCGTTGCTTTTGGGCCGAAAAATCGCCATATTTTAACTTGATTAACGCCCTACTTGATCATACTACAGCGTCACATAAAAGTATCATAGCAGATCTACAAGCTCGAAACGCGGTGCGAAGTGACGAGGTTTGAGCTTGTCGATCTGCTATTTCTTTTTTTGAATCCTGAAAAGTAACAGTTTTGGAGGTTTCCACCCGACAGAGACGATATGTGTGTGTGGGTCTATGTGTGTGAGAGTGCTGAAATGATTAAATTAATAATGAATAATTGATTAACTGATTGTCAGAACATGTATCCTTTCTCTACTAGAATTGTTTTAATTTAATAATCAGTTTAGTGATGTATCATGCAAGTCTAAATGAAAAAGCATAGAAAAATAGAATAAATACATTTAAATATCTGCAGAAAATCTTATGCACTCATCTCTCCATTTATCTAGCTATCGATCTCAATGTCAACGCCCTTTGCACGCATGTGTGCGTGCGTGTGTGCATGTATGTGTGTGTGTTTAGATGAACTCTGAGGTCCATGTTCATAAGCTGGAGGACAACCTGGCAGAGTCCAACGCTCGCCTGGCTGAGATGGAACGCAGTCAGTCTGAACTCAATACAATCAAGATCCGACTGTCTGGTAAAGACGCGCACGCACACACACACGCAGAAACACACGCACTCAAACACACGCACATACGCATGCACGCACGCGGTGTATACTCGTATTAATACATGTGTGTGTGTGTGTGTGTGTGTGTGTGTGTGTGTGTGTGTGTGTGTGTGTGTGTGTGTGTGTGTGTGTGTGTGTGTGTGTGTGTGTGTGTGTGTGTAGCTGAGAACGGGGAGATAAGCAGGGAGTTGGAAGATGCTCAGAGTAAACTGAACCAGGTGACCAGACTGAAGGCCTTACTCACCTCCCAGGTTGATGAGCTCAAGAGACAACAGGATGAAGAAAGCAAGGTATAGAAACACACACACATGCACACACACACACACACACACACACACACACACACACACACACACACACACACACACACACACACACACACACACACACACACACACACACACACACACACACACACACACACACACACACACACACACACACACACACACACACACACACACACACACACACACACACACACCCTAGCATCCCTATTCTGGGCATGTCATAACTCATAATAGGTGAAAATTCAGCAAAAATAATGGGAACATGATGAAAATAGCTCTACAAACTCAGAATGGCGCATGGTGAGCTAATATAGATCGGATATTTTTCTGATTTTATAGTATATTGGATTTAAATGGTTAAAGGCAAGCAGCATTGGCCTTTGTCACCTTATTGGCTCGGAGACTCATTCTAATTAATTGGAAATCACCTACTTCCCCCTCTCACACTCATTGGATAAGAGACATCTTGTATTGTCTAAAATTAGAAAAGATAAGATTCTCATTGAATGGCTCCTCCAGTAGGTTTGGGAAGGTATGGGGTCCATTCTTTCAATTTGTCCGGAATTTGAATCCATCTCTGATCGGGGATACGGATATGTGAGGTCTGGTGGATCATTGATATGCTGGGTTTGCTGTGGCGGGGGTGTTGTGCTGTATAGCGGATTTTAAACGTGACATGGATATGTATTGTTTGACTGATGTTTTTGTTTCTGGTTTTGTTTTTGTCTTGTTTGGTCTGTGTTTGTTTATATATCTTTTTTATATGTATATATATTTTTTAAAATGTTGTGTCTTTAATTTTATGTCTTCATGTTTTGGGGTGATAATTCAATGTGTTTACTGAGCTTTTATATTTTATTGGTTGCATTAGGAAGCTTTTATGTACCTGATCATATGCCTTTAATGCTGAATCCTGCTGTGGAAAAACCCAATAAACAAAGTAAAAAAAAAAGAAAAAAAGGCAAGCAGCATAATATCAATTGTTAGTTCATTCAAATACACTCGCCTCCTTCTGTACTGTCTTCATACAGCACAACAACAATCATAAACTCTCATACACTCTATCTCCACCTTTTTCTATCTTTCTCTTCTTCAACATTCCTTGCTCCTTTGACCTCCCCTCTACCTCTCTCTCTCTCTCTGTCCAGGCTCGTAACACAGCAGTGATGGGTCTGGCTAACGCACGCCACGACCTCTCGCTGATGAAGGAGCAGTTGGAGGAGGAGACAGAGGGACGCGGGGAACTGCAGCGTCTCGTCTCCAAGCTCAACGCTGACGTCACCTCCTGGAGGAGCAAGTATGAGACGGACGCCATCCACCGAACCGAGGAGCTGGAGGAGACCAAGTGAGTCGGCCGCACAAAAACAGCAACCAACAGAAAAGAGAGGGGTGAACATTATATTTCCTTTAAGGGGAAGACCCACTGTCCTACTTTTTCATCTCTCCCTCTCTCGGCCCACTCCTCCAGGCGGAAGCTGGCAGCTCGTCTCCAGGAGGCTGAGGATGCAGCCGAGGCAGCCCAGGCCAGAGCCGCCACTCTGGATAAAATTAAGCAGAGGTTGCTGGGAGAGGTCGAAGACCTCACCATAGACTTGGAGAAGGTACACACGCACGCGCACACACACACACGCACATATACACGTCCACACACACATGTACAAATACTCCCCAATCACATGCCTCATACAGATACACAATGTCATGACCTGGCTCAAACCTTTCTTTGACTCAGCACCTGAAAAAAGAAAAGAAAAGAAAAAAGGTGTGTGTACGTAACCTATGACCTGGCTCAAAGCCACGACAGAAATTGGTGTATGGTATTAAATAGGACACATGCTGTTTCTTCCACTGATGTGTAATAAGCTTATTTAAATATGTACTTATACATTCAATTAGTCCAATGCAGCAGCAGCAGCTCTGGACAAGAAGCAGAGAGTCTTTGACAAGATGGCGGCCGAGTGGAGCCAGAAGAATGAGGAGCTGCAACTAGAATTAGACAACAGCCAGAAGGAGAGCCGCTCCTACATGACGGAGCTCTACAAGCTGAAGACAGCCTACGAGGAGAGCCAGGACCACCTGGAGATCGTCCGCAAAGACAACAAGACCCTCACAGGTGACGGACACCTATAGACGGTATCAGGCTGTGAACAGTAGTAACACAACTGATCTGAACATTACAACCTTTGTGAATGTCCTGTTTTTAATAGTTGGCCTCAGAAACAAAATAAACGTTTTTTTTTTTTTTTTTGTTACCCTACACATTATTATGATTATAGCAAATTTGCTAGTGGTGTATATTGTATGTAATCACTTGGATTAGAAACCTGGTCTCCCACCCGGGGAACCAGACATCTTTCCACTGCAGCTTAAGCACCGCACCGCACCACACCACACCACACCACACCACACCACACCGCATTAAAATATCTACCGTTTCCATTACACAAAAGTACCCCCTCTCAAATCCACAGGTATGAGTAGCAGACTCCGGTCATTGACACTCATTTGTAATGTAAACATAGATGGAGGTCATTGCTTTTTGTCTAACAATGTAATGTAAATGAGTGGCCAACTGTCCTGTATACAAATGCAAATCACCTGTGCACGTGCGGGTGAACCATTTGGTTCGGTATGAACCAAATGGATCCTTATAACTGTGATTATAATGCAATATAAATTATAATGTATTACAACTATGCTAATTGTAATACACTATAATGGATTATAACTGATTATAATACAATATAAAGTATTATAATTTATTACAACTATGATAATTATAACACACTATAATAGATTACAACTGTGATCATAATACACTATAAAGTAGTATAATGTTTTACAACTATGATAATCATAATACACTATAATAGATTATAACTGTGATTATAATACACTGTAAATTATTATAATGTTTTACAACTGTAATGTCTTGAAGAGGCTTGACAACGACTTTATATATACGTGACTTTATTCATGCTCAACAGGTAGTGGTACATACAAACAGACCAGTGCATCTCCATAGCCTAGCATAGCATACAGTGAGCTTTACGACACTGCCGTTAAATGTAGATCAGCTACGGGTGCCTGTGAGGCACAACCACCTAGTATATGACATCTCTTTTTTTATAGATTTTTTTTTCTTTTTACCTAGTGATATATTTTTTTTTTCTGTTTCTTATTTTGTCTTTTTTTCTTTCTTTTTTTTAACATGACTTCTTACCCCTCACAGTGTCCAAAACACAAAACCATAAACCAAACATTACATCAACTGTCATGAATAGAATCACATTAAACAGTACAATCATGTTCAGTATATGCATAGATTCAACCTACACCATATCTAATGGGTGGTCTACTTTGTCTACCAGACCTGGTTTGATATGTTTCAGATTGTTCACCAGTTGTTGTCTTTGGCTGGACATTAACAACTGGGTGCTCTGGTGAACCTGTTGGTGTTGCATGGCTGACACTTGTGTCACAGTCTGTTGTCCCTGACTCTGTGTTCAGGTCAATGTCCTGTTCACTAGTGGCAAAAGGTTCCTCACTGGTTTTCCTCAAATGTTTTCTGTTTCTCCTGTACTGTCTCCCATCAGGAGTACGGATAACAAAGGATCTCGGCTGCTCATGTTGCCGCAAGACCACAGCTGGCTGCCAGGTCTCTCCTCTTTGCACCCGGACATTGTCTCCTGCTTGCAAATCAGACAGGTTCTTGGTTTGCCTGTCAAAGTACATTTTTTGTTTATTCTGTTTTTCTCTTAGCTTGTCGTGTACCTGGTCAGATCCCTCTGGAGTTAGCAGTGTGGTTGAAGTTGGCAGTTTTCCTTTTAGGCGCCTTCCCATTAGCAGCTGTGCTGGTGATAATCCTATTCCTTCCAGCGGTGTATTTCGATACTCCAATAATGAAATGTAGGGGTCACCTTGGCTGTCCTCTGCTTTCTTCAGCAAGTTTTTAATAGTCTGTATTGCCCTTTCTGCTTGTCCATTTGATTGGGCATGACCAGGACTGGACGTGATGCGTTTGAATTCCCACTTGTCTGCAAAGTCTTTAAACTCGGCACTGGAATACTGAGGCCCGTTATCTGAAATTAAAAGATCACAGATTCCATGCCTAGAAAAGACAGATTTCAGTGCTACTATGACACTGCTACTGGTGGTGTTTTTCAGTTTGACTATTTCTGGGAACTTAGAGAAATAATCCACACACATTAAAAAGTCAGATCCTCTGAAATGAAAGAGGTCAGTCCCTACTTTCTCCCACGGTCTATCTGGTATTGGGTGTGAAAGCAAAGGCTCTTTTGGGTTGCTGTGTTGGTGCTCATTGCAAGTGGCACACTGAGACACCAGTTCCTCAATTTGTGAAGACATGTGCGGCCAATACAAAATGTCTCTGGCTCTTTCTTTGCACTTTACAATACCTAGGTGGGACTCATGGATTTTGTTCAACATTTCCTGTCTCATTTGATTTGGAACAATGAGCTTTGCTGCTTTGAACATCAGCCCATGTGTGTGTGTGATTTCATCCCTAAAAGTCCAATAAGGCTGAATTGTTTTTGGTACTGCACTTCTTTCCTTGGGCCATCCCCTCAGTGTGATTTCTTTCAACAACTGTATTTCGGGGTCCTCTGCTGATGCTGACCTGAACTTGTGCAGTTTCTCTTCTGAAACTGGAAGTGTGATCACATTCACTTCCAAATCTTTCTCCAGCAACTCTTCTTTCTGCTCATTAAGGAATGCGCGACTGAGCGCGTCTGCTATATGAAGCTCTTTGCCTGGACGATAAGTGACTTTAAGGCTGTATCTTTGCAGCCTCAGAAGCATCCTCTGAAGCCTCATCGGAGCTTGATGTAATGGTTTTTTAAAGATGCTCTCAAGCGGCTTATGGTCACTCTCAACTAGAATGACCTTCCCATATAAGTACTGGTGAAACTTCTCACATCCATATACAATGGCAAGTAGTTCTTTTTCTATTTGCGCATATCGGCGCTGACAGTCACTGAGTGCTCTTGACCCATAGGCTACAGGCTGTCCCTCCTGCAGTATGACTGCTCCTAAGCCTTCTGAGCTGGCATCTACTGACAGAGTTATTGATTTTGTCACATCATAAAATCTTAAAGTTGGAGCATTTGTGACCAGCTGTTTAAGTTTTTCAAAACTCCTCCTCTGTGGTTCCTCCCAGTGCCACTCTGTGTCACCTTCAAGCAGCTTTCTCAAAGGAGCACTGATTTCTGACAGGTTAGGAATAAACTTTGCGAGATACTGGATCATGCCATTGAACCTCAATAATTCCTGTTTGTCCTGTGGCGGTGGAAGCTGTGTCACTGCTCTGACCTTTTCCTCATCTGGTTTCAGTCCACTGGCACTGAGAATGTGTCCAATGTATTTTATTTCTTTAGTTCTGACTTTACACTTGTCTCTGTTCAACTTCAAGTTGTTCTCTTTTGCTCTCTGCAATAACATTCTCAGCCTGTGGTCATGCTCTTCCACAGAGTCTCCCCACACAAGTAAGTCATCGATTATATTTACCACACCTTCCAGCCCCTCAATCAACTGTGCCATGGCCCTCTGGAACACCTCTGGCGCGGAAGAGATCCCGAACGGCATCCGCAGGAACCTGTATCTTCCTATTGGGGTGTTAAAGGTGCAGAGCTTAGAACTTTCCTCATCAAGTTTGATTTGCCAAAATCCTTTATTAGCATCCAGCACTGAGAAATACTTGGCTTTTGGCATACAGGAAACTACTTCCTCCACAGTCAGTAATGGATAGTGCTCCCGTTTTATAGCTTCATTCAAGTCTTTTGGGTCCATGCAAATACGGATTTTCTTAGGTGTGACCACAGTGACCATACTATTGACCCAGTCTGTTGGCTCTGTCTGCCTGATTATGACACCCATTTTCACCATGCGGTGTAGCTCCTCCACAACTCTGTCTCTGAGCGCCACAGGAACCCTCCTGGGAGCGTGCACGACAGGTGTGACAGTGTGGTCAATTTGAATATGGTACTGACCAGGTATGCAACCCAGTCCACCAAACAGATCATCATACTCCTTAAGAATGTCCTCCTCTTTTCCAATTTCATGCATCCTCTTCACTAAGCCTAGTTTCACACAAGTGGCTCCTCCCAGTATAGCTGGTACTTCTTCTTGTGTGATTTCAAACTCAATGTTGTGCTTTTGGCCTTTATATTCACATGTTAACGCTCTCTTGCCCAGTGGTGCTATCTTTTGACCAAAGAAGGCAACAAGTTTGCTTTTACTCGCCCTGAGCCTGCCTCTGACCTCCAGAGCATTGAATGTTTTAAATGACATTGCATTACAGTCTGCGCCTGTGTCCAATTTAAATGTCACATTTTTTGTATTGATTCTGAGGCTTTCTGTCCATTTTCCTCCCTCAGTCTCGGTCTCAGCAGACTCCATCACACTGATGTGTTTGTCATGCTCCGTACTGAGAGTTCCAATGAACATGTCCTCTTCCTCCTCACTTTGCTCCACTGCATGCACTCTCTTTTTATATGGCTGCTGCCAAGAGCCTGACTGACTTGGCGTCTGACTCTGAGATCTGCACATTTTGGCAAAGTGATTGTTCTTTTGGCATTTTTTGCAAATTTGGCCAATTGCAGGACATTTATTTGTTCCATGTTTGTAACCACATCTATTGCAACTTGCACCGGTCTGTTCCGTTCTTTCTTTTACTCTAAAGTCTTTTTTCCTGACAGTTTTTACAGTGTTCATCTCCACCTCCTCTGTCAGAGCTTTGACTTGAGTGTTTGTTATTTCACTTGCCCTGCAAATATCAATGGCTTTTTCTAGAGACAAATCTGCTTCTCTTAACAGCCTGCCTCTCACTTGGTCATTAATTATGCCACACACAATTCGGTCACGTACCAGGGAATTATGCAGATCTCCAAATTCACAGTCTTTGGCCTTGTTCTTTAAGTCCGTTACATAGGAATCAATAGGCTCCGACTGCTTCTGTGCTCTTGTGAAGAATATGTGCCGGATATACGGTAAGTTTTTTCTGGGCTCACAGTAGTCCTTAAACTTCCTCTTCATCACGGCTATTTTGTTTACCTCCACGTCTGCAAAGACGAAAGTATTGGATACCTTAATCGCCTCTTCTCCCGCGACGTGTAGGAACGTAGCACATTGCACTGTTTCGGACTTCTCCGCAACTCCGCTGGCAACACAGAAGAGCTCGAAACGCTGGCTCCAGCTTCTCCAATTTTCGGCAAGATTGCCTTGCAAACTCAGGTTCGGTGGAGGTTGAAACTGCGCCATCCCGTTCTACTTCTTCCGACTTAACTTCTGACACCATGTAATGTCTTGAAGAGGCTTGACAACGACTTTATATATACGTGACTTTATTCATGCTCAACAGGTAGTGGTACATACAAACAGACCAGTGCATCTCCATAGCCTAGCATAGCATACAGTGAGCTTTACGACACTGCCGTTAAATGTAGATCAGCTACGGGTGCCTGTGAGGCACAACCACCTAGTATATGACAACAACTATGATAATTATAACACACTAGAATAGATTTTAACTGTGATTATAATAATCTATAAAGTATTATAATGTTTTACAACTATATCCTGTTCTAAATAAAAAGTCGGTGAGTGATCAGTCATTATGAAGTGTTTGGCCCCGTTTGGCCTAGCTCAGACCTACCCAGGACTGGGTACTTTTTAGGCACCAGTTTAGTACCACTTACACACCACTCTACCCACTTCATTGTAGTGGAAACCGAGGCACAAGTGGACGGTGTGGTGTGGGGTAGGGTGAGGCCATGCATATGGAAAGCCAAGGCCTAGCGAGATATGGGGCTTCTGGGCTGTCGAGAAGGGTTTTTACACGTCTCACTTCTTCTCTCAGAGGAGATCAAGGAGCTGGTGGACCAGCTTGGAGAGGGAGGTCGCAGCGTCCACGAGCTGCAGAAAGCCAGGAAGAAACTGGAGGTGGAGAAGGAGGAGATGCAGCTGGCCCTGGAGGAGGCTGAGTCTTGTATAGAGGTACTGTGTGTGTGTGTGTGTGTGTGTGAGTGTGTGTGTGTGTGTGTGTGTGTGTGTGTGTGTGTGTGTGTGTGTGTGTGTGTGTGTGTGTGTGTGTGTGTGTGTGTGTGTGTGTGTGTGTGTGTGTGTGTGTGTGCGTGTGCGTGTGGTGGTGTGTGTCAGACAATAGTCTGGCAGTAAGTATTATTGGCAGTGCTGATTCACTCACTTCACTCAGCTATCTACTGCTGTATGTGTGTGTGTGTGTGTGTGTGTGTGTGTGTGTGTGTGTGTGTGTGTGTGTGTGTGTGTGTGTGTGTGTGTGTGTGTGTGTGTGTGTGTGTGTGTGTGTGTGTGTGTGTGTGAGTGTAGGTGGAGGAGGGTAAGTTGGTGCGTGTGCAGCTAGAGCTGGCTCAGGTCAAGGCCGACATCGACCGGAGGATCCACGAAAAGGAGGAGGAGTTTGAGGTTACAAGGTGAGAAAATATGCACACACACACACACACACACACACACACACACACACACACACACACACACAACTTTATGTTTTACTCAAAGAATCTACAAAGGAAAAACAAATTAATAAAGCTGTAACAGGATGTGTCAAGCACTTCAACCAGTCTACAATCAGCATCCGTTATTCTTTGTTTTATTTAAATATACTCTTACAGTATGTGTGCTGCTGTTTTTATTCCATGTGATTTATTATGTTCATTTGATATTAAATATTGCCAGAGTTTGTAGTTAGTATTGCAAGTTGCTGTATTTAGCCGGATCACTATTGTCTTCATGGAGGAAGTGTTGTTCTGTGACTTGTCAAATGCCTGTGACGTTTCATGCAACCAACCATTCAACTGTTGCAAGTGACTCCTGTGCTGTGCCATTCTTGTCATCCAGGAAGAACCATCAGCGTGCGGTGGAGTCACTGCAGGCCAGCCTGGAGGCGGAGACCAAAGGTCGCGCCGAGGCCCTGAGGATGAAGAAGAAGATGGAGGGAGACCTGAACGAGATGGAGATCCAGTTCGAGCACGCCAACAGGAACAACGCTGAACTGGTCAAAACACTAAAGAAACTGCAACAGCAGATCAAAGTATGGCAATAAAACCATGTTCTTAAATCATCGTAGACATCATCTCACAGTTTTTCCAACTAAATGTCTATTGAACATCAGTGTCAGATATAAATGAACATACATTGCGTTTTGTAGAAGGCCCTCAATGTAGCTGTTGTTTTCCACAAGACCTGTTTTACATGCTTTTTGGACTGCCATTGCTCCAAGTCTTACTGAATGCAGGATAGCTTCAGAGCTAGAGAGTCAA
>NC_137615.1:27609467-27634467 GCF_963280865.1 Gymnoscopelus braueri
GACGCTGTGAGTATTGCAAGATGAGGGGGAGGGGGGGAGAGTGAAAGCGAGAGTAGAAACACAATAAAAAAAACACACCATACTACACTGTACTAGTGCGAAACACTTCACTTCTGGCAAGGCAGTGTATGAGGTGGTCATAAATGAAAACACACACACACACACACACACACACACACACACACACACACACACACACACACACACACACACACACACACACACACACACACACACACACACACACGTTTGCACAAACAGGTTTAGACACATACATAAAGTTTAACGTGTGAATGTAGATCAGTGTTTCGACCATTTTGGGTTTGTGCAACCAATTTTATGGGTCAATTCTCAAAAAGGAATTCAAAGGTTTTTCAAAAGAATTTCCGAAATTTCACCTAAAAACCTAAAACATTCCAAACATTTAAAAAGCGTTTAAGAATTAGTGAAAATAGCAGCTCTACAAGCTCACAACGAGTCGCATCGCAACCCATTGTGAGGGTAACCGGAACGCTCGCCCCAAAACACGCCCGCCCCCAACGGTTCTTGTATTCTTGTATTTGCTTTACTGAGGATAAGGTTAGAAATAAGTTTAGGGTTACACATAGTTTTACTGAGGTTAAGTTTAGGAATAAGGTTAGGTGTAGGCACGGTTTTACTGAGGTTAAGTCTAGGAATAAGGTTAGGTTTTGGCACCGTTTTGCTGAGGTTACGTTTAGGAATAAGGTTAGGTTTTAGGCATAGTTTACTGAGGTTACGTTTTGGAATACCAGGTGGCGACCATTCTGAGGTCGCTGGATTTGCCCCAGGGCGACTGTGTTTTGGTATTTATTGTGAGCTGGTAGATCTGCTATTTTCACTGTTAAATAGACTACTTAAGAGTAGTTCATTCATAATGTGTTTTGTTTGGGTCCCGGGGAGACACCAAATATATCCTTTTGGTCTTCAACTGAAAGGTTTGGAAAACCCTGATGTAGATGATATGAATGTATGAATCAAATGCTTTATATGGCCATGTAGGAGGAGCAGGCTAACAGCAGCCTGTCTAAGTACAAGAAGACGGTCCATGAGCTGGACGATGCAGAGGAGCGTGCAGAGATGGCAGAGGTATCCCTGAACAAGATGAGGACCAGGAACCGTGCCTCCACCACCAAGGGCTTCACCTCCGTGGAAATCGTGCAGGTCACCAAGCCTAAAGGGCACGATGACTAGTAGAGGAACACACATGCACACAGTACGGACAGGTGAGTGAACAACACACGCACACACGCACACACGTACACACGCACGATCACGTGGGTGCACAACACAGTCTCACACACACACATTTGTAATCCTAACAATATTAGGACATCAACATTTTAGGACGGCATTGAAAATAGCTGAAAATAGCCAGACAATAACAGATCTACAAGCTCACAACGTGTCAGGCTGCAATGTGTTGTGAGCTAGTACAGTAGATTGGTTATGTTTCAGTGTATGACATTGCCGTACACCTAAGTTACTACATATCAAATATGGAAAACTCTAACCATAACCCCCAAACCTAACCTCCAAAGGTCTAATCACCAACCTTAATCTTTTCCTAATTGTAAGGCTAGCTCCCCAAATCTGTTTACATCATAAAACAACCATTTCTCTTGTGAGGACCAGGAAAATTGTCCTCATAATATGTAATAATGTAATTGCAGTCACAACACTGCAAATGCAGTGGTGCATCCCAATCACATCCCAGCAAATAATCATCTGTTTCTGTTTGTCTCCACAGAGTGACACCCTCTCACACCCTCTTCTCCCTCCAGAGGACCTCTGACAACAGGGAGAAGATGAATTCACACTCCATTATCTCCTGACAGTCTTAAGAAAACCCCCCACCGACCCCTCCTACTTAGAAAGTCTTAAATAAGTCTTAAACATCACAGATAGTCTTAATCCTAATTAGTTTTAGGAATTGTCATATAGTATGTTGTTGGTGGAATTCTAGCCTACTATGTACTGTCAAGTGTGCCTAGACTGATGTATACCATCATTGTACTGTATGTGTGTGTTTAATGATTGATGATACCTGTGTCTGAGTGTGTGCGTTTTTGTTGTGGTGCTCTGGAACTCAGGATGGGTTGATTCCAACATGGACCTTCCCTATACTCTCATATTGTAAAGTACATTGGATGCAAGAATCCACCAGATGTGTGTTTGTTTTGTGTGAGAGATATTGTTTGTCCAAATGTGTTTCTATTCTATATTCTGTCATCTCTCTGTTAGTGTCTTTTTGATGGAGAGAGGTAGTGGGGTAAGCTGTGTTCTCACATCAACGATAGAGAACCCACCTGAGTGTGTCACTACTGTGTGTTAACAGTGTGTGTAGACTGTCTGCCGTATAGTCTTAATAAACCACAAGCAAGAGAAATGTGTTTATTGGTCATTATTATTATTAGTCTTATTTTATTGTCATTTCATTGTCGGTTCATACAAGGAATTTTATTTGGCACTTGGTGCTGTAATAATAACCCAACACAAAATAAGACATTGAACATCTGATGAAAGGAAGACCAATAATTAAAAATGTATTGCTAGTTCCCTCATACTCAGCATTTTATGTGCTGTAGATAAGTGACCCTTTGGTTGTGACTCAATCACCTAGAGGTGCAAACCCTGCCCACACATCTCTAATGTCTCTCCGATAACGATTATATAATTCTGACCTTGTCCTTTTTGACCCAAATGATAATCATCAATCCAGGGCACTGAGGGCAGCCTACTGTTTCAAGAACATCCACCACTCAATTTTGACCTTAACCTCAATTGTGACCTTACCGAAACAAAAGTTAATCATCTCTTTGGGGCAGCCTACTGTTTATTTCCATAAAGTATACAAAAAAACACTTAGCTCTGGAATTAATAGAAATAGATAATAGATAATAGATAATAGATAATAGAAAGCAAATGCATATGACTAAATCTAAACATGATTCATATATTGGATGTCACAGTACATCTTTCCCCGCTGACAAAGCAATGTCAGTAACAAAAAGACAAAGACCAGTGTTCATATTATACTGTAACTGTACATCAACATGGCTTTTATTTTCATTTTATTTTCATGAACATATGACATTTTAACTCCTCCCTGACACACTCCTCTTGCTCATGTCTCTCATTTGAATCCTGAATTATATTTATCTTCATCGTACTGTAATTACTGTCATAATCAACATCATCTTTTTCACCATCACCATTAACATAACTCAACTCTCAGTCTTGTCCCTAAGACCAACATTACATACAATTGACTAGAAGTAGTCAAGACTTCTAAACATAAAAGTTTGAAAATGTCACCAAATCCTAATATTTTGTTGAATATACTGTATGTTAAATTGTTAATTATATTGTACATTTAAGTCCAATCCTTTTGTCCTTATTTCCATACTGTAAGATATTAGGTGGAAAAGCCTATTATGCTTCCCATTGGTGACAATATACATATTCTTCCAGTGAGGCCAACAACCCTATATAAACTTGTCTTGCCTAGCAGATACTAAAGACTAGATGCATTCTGCACTTGCATTCTGAAATTCAGTCATCATTTGGTAATTTATCCAACAATGTCATGACTGTTGCCAAAAACCTTCTTTGTCTTATTTGATCACAAACTAGTTTATCATCTCAGGAATATATCGGATCAGAATAAAAGCCTTAGTCAACAAAAGAACACTCAATAAGATGTTAATTTTACATAACACTACTGCTAGACTAAAATAAAACCAGGAGAAGAGATCATATATCTCCTATTTTAACCTCCCTACACTTGCCTGACTGTCTTAGGATTGATTTAAAGATTTGATTGATTAGGCTTACTTTTAAAGCACTTCATGGCCTGACCCATACATTTTTGAGTTATTAATCGCTAGAAGCCTGAGGTCATCAGGTGGGAACCTGCTCGTTGTTCCTGAGTCAAGGCTGAAGACAAATGGTGACTGTATTTGTTGTCACAGATCCTCGGCTCTGGAATGGCCTGCCTGAGGAGCTCAGGCTTGATAAATCAGTATATTCTTTTATGTCATTTCTTAAAACCTACTTTTATCGAAGGCCTTTCATAAATTGTAATCTTCTTTAATTGTATTGTTTGAATGTCTTAATGTTTGATTTCTTACTGCACTTCCGCAATTAAAAACGGCAATAATCGACTTCCTTCCACAAAACTCAAGAATGAGAGTGATACAAACATACAGGTTCATTTTGGATTAACTTTAGTGATGATCAGAGGAGCTGGTTCATCACCATCAAGAATGACTGGAGAAAAAAATGGGTAGAGTTCCTCTTTGAATGTGCAATTGCGGCGGGAGAGAAGAGCCCTGGTTTCAATGTCATAAAACGAGATCTGCTTTAACTCATAATCTACAAACACACCAATCTTCTGCAGATTCATTTTTACAGTTTTTGGTATGATAATTGCATGCGTTGCTGAGTATTTTCCTCCATTGATCACCTGCAAAATAACGCATTGCTTGTTGTCCACATTGCCTTTTCTTTTGATGGACTTTGTAGCAAAACCAAAAGTCCATGCAGTCTTCCCTTTAAGCTGAACCTCATAATAATATTTTCCTGATGAACAAGCCTCTTTTCCCAGCACACAGGGAACTGTATCAAATCTCTCTGACTTATCAGGAAGTGTCTTACTCGTGTTTCCATATTTCACTTGTTTCCCATCCGATGATAGGATAAGATTGGGATGCGCTGTGTCAGGGTCCAGAGTCACATCTACTGCATACTGCTGCTGAATCTTCTTTAGCTTGACTTCAGGGAGCTTCTCCATTTCTCCATCCAGTGTGTCCTGCAGCTGAGCGATAGCTGTCCGTGTAGTCTTCACACTCACTTCACAGGACAGTGTAAGCCCACTAGTTAGTTGTGAAAAGGTGGAGAGGGAGAGGAAGCTCTGGAGAAGGTGGAGGTGGTCCTCGGTGTGTGAGAGCTGCTCCAGCTCAATGCTTTTCCTTTGGAGCTCAGTGATTTCTTCCTCCAGCTGCTTGATGAGGCCATCTGCTTCATGTGCTGCCGATCTTGTCTTCAACTCTATCACCTCGATGAGCTCAGCCTGTGTTCTCTGAATGGAAGACACCAGAGCAGAGCAGACCTGAAGAGTGTCTGCTTTTTCTCTCTCTGCGATTATATTATTCTGCTCTACTGAGATTTTGAACTGCTGGATCTTTTCCTGTCGCTCCTGGATCATCTCCAGTACCTCTGCCTTTTTCTGCTCCAGCTGAGGTTGCTTCTCTTCATACTCTACCTCTAACGGGACTGGGTCATGAGCTTTATGTTCTGTTAAACACATGATGCAAATGCACGTTTGGTCAGTTCTACAGAAGAGCTCCAGCATCCTGCCGTGGTCTTTACACATCCTGTCCTCCAGTCTTACAGCATCAATTAACTTGTGCGTCTTAAAAGCTGCATCTCTATGATGAGGCTCCAGATGTGTCTCACAATAAGAAGCCAGACACACCAGGCAGCTTCTCAGGGCTTTAAGCTTAGTGTCAGGGCAGACATCACAGGGGACCTCCACTGGCATGAGATCATCTTGTTTAGATTTCCTGAAATGGGCAGCCACCTCAGAGATCAGAGTATTGACAAAGAGATCTGGTCTCTGCTGAAAAAGTTTTTTACACATGGGACAGTGACAGAACTCACTGCTGTCCCAGTACTTAATGATGCAGGCCTCGCAGAAGCTGTGTCCACATGGAATAGTTACAGGCTGACTGAAGAGATCCAGACAGATAGAGCAGAGGAACTGTTCCTCTGATATGAAACTGCTGGCAGAGGCCATAGCTGGAGGAGAAGAGAACGGAGGGGAGGTTTTATTAAGCCAAATTAATATTGTATTATACAGTAGTGTTTATGCTCTCACTCTGAGAGCAAAAACAATGCACTCAACTCATGATTATAGTCTGAAAACTTGGTACTAGATTATTTAAGTGCTTAATAATAAGATAAATACAAAGGATAGCACTCCAATTTGACTTTTTAATTGCCACACTGATGTTTGTGTGTACTAGCAATTTCCAAACCAAGAGATAGATAGGTCGGTTAAGTTAAGTATAGATGTTAACAAGTGCCGCACAACAGGACTATCTCAGCAGGGGAGTCACAAACTAGATTAGCCTACTAAAAGATAGATCATAGGAACACTCTTCCACAATGCACTTAATTAATCCCACACAATTGCATTGGTTGTGAAATTCAAATTACCAGTGCACATAATGAACAAGACCCCCAAATAAGTAAACTTGGAGTGCTGTCCTGTCTATTTTTCTTGCCATATAAATACGTACAAATATCTATAAATGTAAAATGCAAACAGAAACAACATACACGTTCAAGTACTCCATACAGGAAGTGTGCTATTTCATAACATCCACTAAAATGGAATGTTGAACCAACCTGTTTGGATGTAGAAGCTTCTCTTTCTGAAAATCCTTAGTCTTGGTTTTAAACACCTTCAAAAGAAGGGAGCATGTGATGACTTAGACCTATCTCTGATGTGAAAATGCTTTAAGAATCGTTATAGTTGAGGTTTTAGAATACAGAATCGTTTCTGCAGAACTACAGTGGTTTCGTTTCTGAGAAATGGAGAGATGCACCTCCCCTTCAGAATGATCCTCCTGTTTTCTCTTCCTCATCAAAGTTAACACTTTATAGGGGCAGGCATCATCAGATCCTTGCATGTACCACTAGATGGCAATATTGGGTGAAATAGCCCAGGGGTCTTCCACATTTTTCAGGCCAAGGACCCCCTAGCTGAGAGAGAGAGATGAAGCAGGGACCCCCTCTATATATAGAAAGATATACCTCTTTGCCAAAAATAGCCGATCTGCTATTTTTGGCTAAAGTTCTCCTCAGTAAAGGGATGCTAGGGTTCAAGTGGTTATAAATGTACAAAGGAAAATCATATCACACAAAGATTTGGCGGCCCACCTGTAGTAACTCTGAGGACCCCCTAGGGGTCCCGGACCCCCTTCGTCTGGTTTCCAGGCTATACCGTTGAAGACCCCTGAAATAGCCAATGCAATATTGAGCGTGAGAGAGAGACTCATGATAATGTCCTGTTTTAATATTGAAATGCATTTCAAAGTGCTTGTTTTAATGAGATTGACTAAAAGCTGGGTGATGAGGAGGGAGAAGATGTAAGGAGAAATCAGGCAATCCTATCACATCACATCTCATCTCAAATCATGGAGCTGTGCCAGAGTTTAATTTAATTAATTGCAAGTACGGTAGGTAGCATATAAAGTAGGTATGAATAGGCTTGTTAAAAAAAAAAAAAAGTGTTCAAGTTGTCATTGATTAGTTCAGAATTAATTGACCACCAAGGTGGTCAAAACGTGCTTAGTCATTTAGTGCAGTGCAAAATGCCATTGAAAATGATCACAAGCAAGATGTCTAACATCTAATGTCTTTTTCTTATGCAATATCTTGGCAGCCACTATAAGCCACTGTCTGCCTAGTATAGATGTAAATTATTTCTTTACTTAGTCCACACAATGCCTGGACCGTCATTAAAAAGAACACAAAGTGTTATAATAAAAACAGTACTGTAGAACTTCAAGAATATATTAAAGGTAGTTCACCCCCCAAAAATATTTTCTTCTATCGATTAGTCACCCCATGGATACTTGAATTTATGGATATTTTAGTTTTTTCGCATTCCTAAGCCAATAATTTGATGACCAGCGGACCGGTAGGCAGCGGTTCAGGTAGGAGATACAAAGGAGACTCTCTACCGGAACCGCTGTCGGTCATCAAATTATTGGCTTAGGAATGCAACAAAAAATGAATGAATTCAAGTCTCCATGGGGTGACTAATCGATAGAAAAAGTCATTTTGGGGATGATGAACTATTCCTTTAATGCGAAACTCAGCGTAGGTGTAGCACGGCTTGGGTGCGGAAAGTTGTGCGGTATTAAACCAAGTACTGGGAGCTGATGGTAGGTGTTGCGCTCCACCTCAGCAATCCATCTCCCAGGAGTCTAGTGCATTGTGAAACAGGGATACACTCCTGCACTCTGGCTGATACCGATCTCCAAATGTTTACATAAACAGTACAATCCTCAGTTAATAGAATAAACCATTTTCTCTCACACACTCGGATAATGCTGAATACAAACAAAAGCAATGATTCTTACAGTTCTTGTCACATTGCATTTTAACTTTTTACAAATAAATGTAAAAAAAAAAAAAAAAGCCAGCAACCATAATACATCAACATGGATTTTATTTTCATTTTAGTTTCAGATGAACATTTCACATTTGTTTTTATACAAAATCATTAGAAAACGTCTCACACTCCAACTCCCCCACTGCTAGCCTTCTTTTTAGCGATTTAACCTTTACGCCTCACATATCAAAGGAGAACGGGAAACCATGCAGAATTCTGGACCAAAATGATGAGCCTCAAGCACTACGTGTCAGGCCGGCCAAATTAAAACCCATAGTTCAGCTCCTGCACAGCCGACAAAGAGACCCCAGAATTTCTAAAAAAGCTTGAATCCACAGCATCGCCTGGTAACATGGTCCAGTGGTGAGATATCTTGCCACATCAAGTAAAGTACAGAGAGGAGCAGAAATGTGTTGAGCCTGATTCAAGGGTGATTTATACTTAGTTGCCAATGTTGCGTACCAAAAATTGCTAGTCTACAAGCTCGTAAAGCATCGCACCGCAATGTGTTATGAGCGCGTAGATCTGCTATTTTCAGGTATAAATCAGGCATTATACTTGTTGTATGAGGGCGTTGCGCGCTGAAAATAGCCAATCTACAAGCCTAGCACGCGCCACGTTCTGTTGCGAGTTTGTAGATCTGTATAAATCAAGCATTAAGGAAGATGCGAAGGATAACTCTCAACAGTGCAGCTGATGGGCTTACAACTGCAGCGCTGAGAACTTTCATTTGGGACCAGAGTTCCTTTATGTCCATCTGTCTCATGACTCATTTGATCATCTTCGTGTCTTTCATGTAAGGACACAGTACCACATCAACACCACCATGCATGTTTTCTTACGCATGACAAATGATTGGTTACGTAGATTTAAAAGAAAAAGAGAGAGACAGAGACAGATATGAGTAATAGAGATTTAAGTCAACCAATGGCTGCAGGCCTTATAGAGGGGGAAAAGGGTAGAAAGGTCCACTGTGCCGTGTGGACTGTGCCAACTATAACAATTGAAGGCTAATTTCTAAATGTTTCGCGGATGTAAATGCCCAGTGCGGACACGCACACGCACACGCACACACACACACACACACAGTATTCCATCTTGCATAATCTTTCTCTATCGCACACACGTATCAGCCTGCATACACACACACATTCAAAAGTATTGTATATAGTGTATTCTCTGCCTCATGCCAAAAGGTTCGACAACATTCTTCGAAAGATAAAACCAAAACTTCAGAGTGAGCTACTACTCTCACACACACACACACACACCCTACCACTGCAATACACCTCACTTCTGGCAGGGACGTGTATAGGAGAGGGTGTGTGTGAGGAGAGGGTCAGAAATTAAAACGCACGCACGCACGCACACAGGATTAGAATCAAACTGGAAAATAAAACAGCTTTTATTAGCCAGAGGGAGGAAATCAACCCTCTTGAAACAAAACAAACCATGACGACAGGGCAGAGAGGCACTTATAGGATGACCAATTCAATTTAAGGGAGTGTGTGCGTGTGTGTGTGTGTGTGACTACCTGGAGACAAGAGCTACATTTGCAAAGAGGATGTTGGGCACACAGGCTCCAAAACACTCTTTCACCAGGTGTTCGCATAGGAGCACTTTTGTTTTTGTCTGAATGTTTCATGGGTTGTTTTTTTTAAGCGGTTGGCACATGTACATGCAAAGCTTCAAGTTCACCCGCGCAGGGGAACCGAGGGGGGGGGGGCGGGGGCAAATTGAATCAGGGAGCGAGAGACGGGAGGGAGGGAGGGTAGGGAGAAGAAAGGTAGACATGTACGTGGACAGACAGACTGACGAGACGGGCTCTTGAGTGCTTGAGCGTTTAAATGCTCCACACGCCCACCCCGCCTTTAATCCTGCCCTTCCCTCCCCTTGTGTCACATGTTCATAGCAGCGCCAGAGGAGCCCTCTGATTGATCGCTGCAGCCATCCTTCAGTCAGTCTCCAGGATGAGCGGCGGCTGCTCGTTCTCCTCCTCCAATCGCAGGTCATTGAGGTCGTCCTCCAAGCCTGCCCCTCCCACAGCGCCCTGCTCCTCACAGTAACCTAGGAGACACAGTTCAAGGGTCAAATCCTACACCGGGAGTATACTCTAAGCTCCCAAAGCAACTTGGTACGTAACAACTGACGTTCTTGTTGAACATTATATTCAGATAAAACACAGCAATAATGCCACAAAGTAAGCAAGACATATTTGGCTTAAGCCTAGTCCACACCAGCTCAGTGGCCTTGGGCCTATGGGGCGGCAGTGGCTCAGGGGTAGAGTGGCCGGGTAGAGTGAACTGGAAAACCGCAAGGTTCCCAGTTCGATCCCGGGCTGGGGCACTCCCCTAAAGTTAGTGTCGAAGTGTCCTTGAGCAAGACGCTGAACCCCTAATTGCTCCCGATGAGCAGGTTGGTGCCTTGCATGGTTTCCTCTGCCATCGGTGTATGAATGTGTGTGTGAATGGGTTAATGGCACAATCAATGTAAAGCGCTTCGGATAGAAGCGCTATATAAATGCACCATTTACCATTTACCTTGTGATTAGAGTGTGCACCCTGAGACTGGGAGGTCGGGGTTCGATCCACCGGCTTGGTCAAATCAAAGACTAAAAATGGCACCCAATGCCTCCCTGTATGGCACTCGGCATCAAGGGTTGGATTGGGGTAAGTCCCTGCGACCTACTAGCGTCATGTCCAGGGGGATGTACTTCAAGCTGCCTCACACTACAGAGACAGGAGATAGGCCCCTGCCGTATGGGCCCGATGGCTCGGCAAGGCTTACTTATTACACAGATGATTCGCAACGCAACTAGTTGCAACTTCAACCACTTGCAACAGAAAGCCCAAAGTTGCACCGACATGCAACGGGTTCATTTCAAAATGCTGCAGCTTGTTGCGAATCATTGATGTGGACTTTACGTTTCCTTTTAAACAGGTTACAGTTTGGTTAATGATGAACTTAAATGTAAAGCTTCTTATCTTACCAGTGTGTGACATGTGAGGCATGTTTGCACTATACCTTTAGTAACTGCAGTGCCGTAGGTCTGAGCCACCAGTGGGCGATCATGTGACCCCTGCTCCAAGATCTCGTTGGGCGCCTCAGTGCTGCCATCTAACCTGGACACAACACAAGGACCGACACAGTAATGAGACACGTGTGTGTGTGTGTGTGTGTGTGTGTGTGTGTGTGTGTGTGTGTGTGTGTGTGTGTGTGTGTGTGTGTGTGTGTGGTGACAGTGTATTCATGTTTACACATCGTGCAGAGGCAGTACAGCACGTTCCATGTGTGTGTGTGTGTGTTACCTGTGCTGTTTCATAAGTGTGCATTCTCCTCCCTCCTGAGGGTCTAGGTTGTACAGATACAAGTAGCCATCAGCGGCCGCTACTAGCAACCGTGGGATCTTCTGGATCCTGTATCAGCAAAGACAACCACACACAGTGAGAAACATAAACACACACACACTATGCATACACTCAGAACTTTAGAGTACTTGTTCTAAGGCAAGAACAGACAGTGACCATATGCAGTCTCTACGCAGTGTTTAGAAAAACTAAATCATTTAGGCCTCATAAGTAATCTCTTGAGTTGTCTCTTTTTCTTTCTTTTTTTGGGGGGAGGGAGGGGGGGCGGGTTAGTTAGCATGACATCATCATGGGAAACTGCAAGTCATGGTTCCTGCTGTAGCTACTCAAAATTAGATGAGACGGTGGGATTGATTTGTTTGACTCTCTTGTGTCTGGCGTGCTCTGGACATGCTCTCCGAGACTGGCATTCTTCAGACATGCTCTCCGTGCCTAGCATACTCCAGACATGTTCCAGATATGCTTGGACTACTGAGGTGAACCAGCACCACCGTCTCTTATTTTGTAAACAGCAAATAAACATTTTGCTGCTTGCACTTGTATGAGTGAGTGGCAAATAAACTCTTGAATCTGGAATATAAAGACAGGCCCCTATGGCTACGGTGCGATTCATCTGAAAACACCAACAGTTACAGCATGTCAACCACCTACCTTATAAGGGTGCACAGCCTACAGTACATACACACAACGAAACACTGAAAACATGTCTCACATGGCTATGTATGTTTTGTTTGAGAGATGTATGTGTCTGCAATGCATTTGTGTGTACTCACACAGCCAGGGCACAGATATTCTTGTGTCCAGAGAAGGGCAGTCGTACGGTGGCGAAGGCTCGTCCCTGGGTCCACATCTCTGTGACCTGGGCTGGCAGGTAGGTGGTTGACGCCATCAGCACTTTCCCCAGGTACCCTCCCCATGTGGTGGGCTCCTCCGCTGGGCTACACACACACACACACACACACACACACACACACACACACACACACACACACACACACACACACACACACACACACACACACACACACACACACACACACACACACACACACACACAGTGAGAAACCAGTTTCTAGAATTACAAGGAGCATAAGAAAATGAGTAAGAAATAGCAGTCTGACCGTCTCAGCGACACTTTCAGTAGGATGAGGTCACACGACAGTCTTCCTCACCGAAAATAACTGATTTAAGTGACACAAGCGAGCTACGTGTGTTTCTCGCTTGTAAATCAGTAGATTTCCTGCTGTATGCTTGCTATAATTCTAAGTAAATAACTTGATTTACAAGTGTAAAATGCAACGCACACTTGTACATCAGTTATTTACGGCGGCGACACCATTACACTTAGGCTCAAGTGGGTAATAAAAGGTATACTCACACATACTTCTCCTTCTGCGTCTCCAGTTTGAAAATGTGAACCGTCTCTGTGTTGCTGGAGGCAGACAGGTAGAGGCCCTCCATACTGAACGCCAGCGAACAGATACTCACACACCTAGAAGAGTGAGGACATCAACATTTTAGGAGGACAGAATGTCTATTTCTCAAATTCTACAATACTTGTGCAGACATTTTGCCCTCACAAATAGAGTAATTCAAGTCACACACACACACACACACACACACACAGACACACAAAAACAGCAGGATACACGTCACACATCAATTTTCTTGTGTAAGATCTAAATGCTGAGTAACTGAACTGAGTGAACTATATGAGTCGTCTGTAAATAATTTCACCACCTCTTGACTCCTCGTCGAAACTCGAAGAGTTTCTGTCCCTCTGGGATGGAGAAGACACGAATCACTGTACCCTGAGGAGTATTGAAAGATAGAAAACAGCACAGATGTAACACATACAGTATATTGTCACAACAAACGGGAGATTGAACGACAGGCTAAGTCATACCTTCTCCGAGGCTGTGGCCAATTTGGTTCCACTAGCATCAAAGGCCAATGCAGCTAAAGGACTGTCATGGGCGGGGATCATGTTAGCCGCCCGCTAGAACAGAGAAATGCACAGACAGTCACTAACAGATTACACACAGTGTTAAGACACATACTCCCCTGAGTGTGCGGCTCAATGTCATTCCAATCCACTCCACCTCCATTTGCGCATTCACGTTAAGGGCTCACTACACTGAACGAAGGCTCTCCCACCCGGAAGCAGACTATAAAACCCTCTGACAGCGAGTCTGCATCGATGCCAATTCAACACAGAACACTACCCCTCAACGGAAGTGCACATACAAGAGGATGATACTGACTTAACACACATACAAAGGGGCTTGTGTTTGTGTGTGTGTGTGTGTGTGTGTGTGTTGACCTACCAGGTTGACGGTGTCAAACACTTGTACCTCTCCTATCGTGGCACTGCCAGGGTAGGCAAGGTAACAGTTGTCATTACTGATGGAGAGGGCACACAAACCTAGAGAATGCGAGGGAGAATGCAGAGAAAGGCAAGTTAATTACACTATCACATGTATCTGACCATTGTAGATCATACATTATATAAGGAACTCAGTTACAAACGGTAAGGCATGGGGGTGAGTGTTAAATGAGTGTGAGAATCAGTGAGTGCATACATTTGGGTTCTAGGGTAGCATAGGGTTTAGAGTGACAATCCTGTAATAGAAAGGTCATAGATGCAGTCATGTGTCCTTGGCCAAGACCATATGGCTATAACATAACATCCGTCATGTCAATGTTCATTTATGAGGGATTAAACTACTTGAACCCTACCATCCCTATTCTGGGGCTAACATTCGGTGAAAATGGCAGATCTATAAACTCAAACGCTACACGTGAGCTTGCCGATTGGCTATTTTCGGTGGAAATATTTAGAGTAGAGCAAAAACAGGAGGGGGATCTAGTATAGAGCCCTTGGGTATACAGATATTTTTTCAAGCTCCGAGTGACAGAGAAAACACAAGAGATACACAGGCAGTATGAGATCATCTTGGCCATTGTTGTAAACTCACCTGTGGGGTTGGGTGGGGTCTCTCTGATGGTGTGCAGGACTTTCATGTCCCTGATGTTGTGGATGTACAGTGACTCCTCCAGACAAACTATAAGCCTCTATAAAAGGAAATATAACACCACCATCAAAGACCAACACAACAGGACCATGCCACTGCATTCTGCTCTGCACAAAGTACAGAGGAAAGTCAGGAAACACAAATAAGCAAGCTTTTTTTATGAGAAAGCATCAAGCAAAATGTGTCTAAGTTGTGTTTGATGAAAACGCTTGTTTGTTTCTAACAGTCTGTTGAATTGTGGGCCAGTGTATGCGTGTGTGAGTGACTAATGGGCTTCTGCCTGCCTGTTGAAATAAGAGACCATGTATAATTGTACAAATGAAACTGTATAGGAATGTGTATGCGTGCTTGCATGGTGTATGCGTTTTCTCTCTACCTGTCTATTGAGTTTGACAGCCAGTATGGTGTTGGAGTAGGAGTAGTTACAGATCTCTGTTCCCTTCTTGAAATGACACACTTTGAGCTTCCTGGGCGCCTTCAGACTGACAATAGCCACTAGACTGCTGGAGAACAGACGCTCCACAATACACACATCCTCCGTGTCCGCTGAGGAAGATTGAGACAGACAGACAGACAGACAGTTCATGAATCAAACCCATGACACAGACAAACATACATTTAGTGTGTCATAGTCCACTGAGCAACCAGGACGGCCCAGTCAGTGGGTCTATTCCTAATGGAAAACTTTCTAGTAATGATGGCCTATCTGTAACTAAATTGGTACAATGAAATATTGCACAGAGTGCTGCTAATGTTTTTTTCCCCATTGTCTTTGTACATACAGACTGAGATAGCTTGATGTTAGAGCTCATGATAATTCTGTCAAAAGTAGAAAAGAGACTCGGGCAAACATAACCACTTAAACCCTATATTGTTGACAGGAGTCCCTCAGGGCTATATTTTCTGTTTTTTCTCTACATTAAATATCTTCGCTGAAAATAGTAGATCTAGACTACAAGCGGAAGCAGTGTGAGCTTGATCTGCTATTTTCTGCAAAGGTTTTCCCCACAATACGGATGCTGTAGTTTAAGTGGTTAATGAATATTTAAAGCATTGTGGACGTGCTGCTGATGTGCAGTAATTGCATTTTGGCTTATGAGTTGTGCATTAATGTTGATTATCCATTAACATAATGGTGCACTGCAAATGGCTATGGAAAATGGCCATGAGCAGAACAAAGTTTAACAAGATATAAATAAATTATTGTCATACTCATTCTACCCACACACAGACAAAATATAGCGGACATGCACACAGCAGGGATGACAGCGAAAGAACAAAGCAATGGAAGATACTCACTACATTCATAAATCTGCTCCAATTTGTCCACAGATGAGAGGGAGAAGAACTTGTATCCTGATTTAGTGCCAACAGCTAAGGACCTGTGCAAAGTGATGTACACACACCAGTAGCAATTATCTAACAATGATGCAGAAAGATGACACACAAAGTGTCTCTCTCTCTCACACACACACAGCAAAAATCCTCAAAAAATGTATTAATTTATTCAAATAAGCACTGAGAAATGTCCTGTGTATACATTGCGAATCCCGAGCCTTTAGCATGTGATTGAAGCACATGGAGTCCTACCAAAAATAACACTAGAGAGACAGAGACCTTTTGGCAGTTTCCTCTCCCTGTCTCAACCACGCTTCCCAGTCACTGTCACCAAAGGCTGTGTCATCACATGGTGACAAGTGACCCAAGGCAGGCAGGCTCACAGACGACACAATAACATGTGTTGCAATAACATTAACAAGCATCTCTGATCAAGGACAGTGATCAGCAAACCTAGTTTAACTGGATGTCACTCATACCAACATTGCATTTCAAACTGTACACCAAACACCATGGAAATTCATTGCTGCTTTTTAAAGTGTATCTGCCTTGCCTTGCAACACTTCTGTACATGTAAGTACATGATAAAACCACCAAAACAAAAAAGGTGCTAACGTTAGCCACGTTCAACTGACATTATGATCTCAATATTTCTAACTGCATTGCATTCACTTTTTTACTACATGGCTTTCGTGTTACAGAGCATGACACCTCCTGCGTGTTGTGTTAGTTAGCTAAAGTTAGCGTCTGCTACGCTACGCTGTACATCAGTGCTATCGACAGCTAACGATGGGCTGTATATATAGTGACAATTTGGTGAAATAAAAGGGCTATAGTAGGGGTCTTCAACGTTTTTCAGGCCAAGGTTCCCCCTAGCTGGGAGAGCGATGAAACAGGGACCCCCATCTATCTATGTTGTATAAAATGGTGTTTCAGATTAAACTTTTTTATTTTTTCTCTTGCTCTTTTTTCCCCTCCACACCAATACCTCTTTATCAAAAATAGCCGATCTACAAGCTCACATGCGAGGCGTTGTGAGCTTGTAGATCTGCTATTTTTTGGCTAAAGTTCTCCACAGAAAAAGGGATGCTAGTGTTCAAGTGGTTAATGTAAAAAAGAAAAGAAAAATCCCTGTAGTAACTCTGAGGACCCCCTGTAGGGGTCCCGGACCCCTGAGCTATAGCAAGAGAAATAACACGTTTATATCACATATCGGAGGGGCTCATGACATGCAGTCTGTCTGTCTGTCTGTCTGTGTAGCCATTATTAGCCAAGCATGCTAACGTCAGAGCACCAGGCCACAGTGGATCCCCCATAGAGCCCGGCCTCTCTCCTCATCCTCCCCGGCCCTTCCTTACGTGTTGTCCTGGTTGAAGTTGGCGAAGAGGAGCTGGCTTCCGCCAGCATCCCCGCTTTGACTGGCCAGGTTCATGGGCTCGACACCATTTATTTACGTCGAAGCTCCGGTGAGAAATGTGGCAGCAGTTTAAAGGGTTTGTAACTGTGATCAGAGGCTGAGCAACAGAGGAGCTTCCATCGCTTCTTTTTTAGCCTTGTTCCTCCAGTGATTGTTGTTGTTTTTCACCAGGGCTCAGTGTTGCCATAATCTGTGGGAGAAACCAAGCAACCCAGGTCTAGGAAAACAAAGCCAAAAGAAGCAACACGAGCAATGTTAAAATAGCCGATCTACAAGCTCACAACGCGTCGCGTTGAGCTTGTAGATCTGCAATTTTCAAAAAACTCTGGCAACAAATGTGGAATATTTGGATTTTTTTTGGTACATATTTTTCACTCTTCATACCAGTAACCTGTAAGCTGATTGTATGACGCTCTGTATAGTAGTGTGTATATCTGTCTGTCTCTTATATGTCATCATGATTTGTGTGCATGGGGATCTTAAACAAGCTCAGTGCTTAATGAGTCTTCCAGTTTAGTAGACCTTGTATTGTGAATTTGTACTTCCATGTACTGTAATGTACTGTTGGAAGCAAGCCTAAATAAGCAAGTACATTTAAGAAACAAGCCCAAAAAAACGCAACCCCCAGCTACAAGCATTACAAGCAACTTTACAGAAAAAGAAGCCCAAAGTCGCTTATTATAAGCCGACATGGCAACACTGCCAGGGCTGTTGCTCTTTCCCTACCGCGCATGCTCTGTTGCGATAGTCCGTCGTACCACGGTGTCGCGCTCCAAAAATGACAGATCTACAAGCCCACAATGCGTGAATTCCGAGACGTGTTGTGAGCTTGTAGATCTGCTATTTTGAGCTGCGGCGTGCAATACATTTAAAGGGACAGAACATCCTTTTTCCTCAGACAGTATTGTGTGACTGTGAAGACGATGAAAACGTAGTATCATGTCACCACCCTATGGTCACGACACAGCCAAGTCTATTTGCTTTTTAAAACATATACACCGATGGGAAAACGTGTTTTACTAATCTGAGTATTCATGCTGGAATTCACGGCGGAAAAGTACTCTTTTCTTTTTATTTGTTTCACTTTTTTTTTAAACTTTTTTCATATAATTGTTGTAGTGGAGTAAAAGTATAATATTTGCCTCTAAAATGTAGTGTAGAAGTAAAAGTACTGAAAATTGGAAAATAAAAATAGCTCAAAATTGTATTTAAGTACAGTACTTGAGTAAATGTAACAAGCCAGTGGCTTTTTGGGGCTTTTCAATCCTAGTTGACCTTGTGTTTTGAACTGTACTTCCATGTTCTTTTTTCCTGCAAACTTCTAAATAAAGTATTCAATCAATCAAATTATCAAAAACACCACTGCTGATGGTGCCGATATTATAACCTGGTTATAACTGACCAAGAGGCTAAAACCATCAAAACATGTACAATAGTGACCTCTAGCGGCTTGGAGCTGCTACGTATGAAAGTGACTGGTTCTCCAATGTTGTGAGAAGTGAGGGCTCACTGTCTAATGGGCATAGAGGGAGTTCAAGTGAGTCCAAATTAGAATGTGAGTGTAAGCCCAATTAAGAATTGGGATGTTAGTTGAATTTTAACACCAGTTCCTACAATAGTTGGCCTACAAATTGGACATAATTAGAATGCACCAGACTCTATTAGAGACTCAAGAAAGACATGTTTGACTAATTTGTAGGTCTTCTGGACCTGTCACCTGGACAGAAAAGGGACCCTAACAGTGCAAGTCAATCGTGTGGATTGTGGTCACCTTGACAACAGCCTTAAAAGCACAAGATGGGAGGTCCGGATTGACCGGACAAACTGAATTGTGTTGCATTAAGGACTCATGCCACCATGCTGACAAACTGCCAGCCAGGTTCTGTCAGTGGTGGAAGAAGTATTAGGCCTACTCAGATTTGTACTCAAGTACAGTGGTGGAAGAAGTACTCAAATGTTTTACTTGAGTAAAAGTATCAATACCACAATGTAGAAATACTCTGTTACAAGTAAAAGCCTGGTATTCAGAATGTACTTTAGTAAAAGTACAAAAGTATTGGCATCAAAATATACCAAAAGTAAAAGTACTCATTATGCAGAATGTCCCATTTCAAGTTTTCAAAATGTATAAAAAATCTTTTGAAAATAGCAGATCTACAACCTCACAACGCGTCACATTAAGTGGTTAATGTATGTTTAGTAATAAAAATCTAAATCTAAAAAGTAACTAGTAACTAAAGTTTTCAAATAATTGTAGTAGAGTAAAAGTACAATATTTTCCTCAGAGATATAGTGGAATAGAAGTAAAAGCATAGTAAATTGGAAATACTCCACTAAAGTCAAAATACCTCAAAATTGTACTTAAGTACAGTATATTTACATTTATAAATATGCTTTACACTGCTCAAGTAAAAGAAGGCAAACCACAATGTAGAAAATATTCTGTTACAAGTAAAAGTCCTGCGTTCAAAAGTTTACTTGGGTAAAAATACAAAAGCATTGGCATTAAAGTACCGAACGTATAAAGTACTCATTATGTAGAATGGCCCATTCACATTATTGGATTGTAATTAATAATGCATTAATGTGTTCATCACTTTAATGTTGCAGCTGGTAAAGTGGTTCTAATTTTAGTTACTTTATATGCTGTTGGGTTGGTTAACCTATAATTGCCTACTGCATGTATCACAATTTATCAGTTAATGTAGATTGTTTTGTATTAATAATCTAAATCTGCAAATAATTAATAACTAAAGTAATCAAAAGAAAGTTGGAGAGGTGTAGTGGAGTAGAAGTATAAAGTATTACAAAATAAATACTCAACCAAGGAAAAGTTCCTGAAAGCTGCATTTAAGTTTAGTTTGAGTAATTGTACTTACCATAGTCACTTTCTACAACTGGATCCTGTTCACAACACTTGACTTTATTGTGCTCCACTTATACTGATCCTTGGATGATTGATGATTAATAATCAATACATGGTTAGACAAATGTCAAAATGATTAGTCATTAGGTTTGTTTGTCCGTCGATGCTAATGAAGTAAGCTATAATTTTGCATGAAACAGCCTTTATATGGGAAAAAGAACATCAGTGCTTTTGCTCAGCTTAATTCATTAATTTCCTCCTTGGCAAATCCAAACAGCAGCAGTAAAAGAGATGTATCTGGAAGAGAGAGCTACACATGTTGAAAGAGACAGACAAAGAGAGCATGGCATGGCACACTGCATCAAAACATTAAACAATTGTTTATTTTGTTTAATATGGGTGATGATGAGAAGGGGGTTGAAAATAGGACTATCCAAGTGCACCCTTCTCAAAAAGAACTATCTGTGTAAAGTCTGTAAACTTCAAAGGCCAACATAGGCTACTGTTGTTGGTGAAAGGTCAGCGTTTTAGCCTGGCAATGGTGTCATGTGTGACAAGTTGACCCATCAACTTATTTACTAAACAAGACTCCTGACACTAGCTGGGCATAACACAGTTAAAATATGTAAAAATAGATCACAATAATAGTACAATACAGCAAAACACCCTCTGTGTCAAATGGTTATGGTTATGTTGTATATGGCATAATACTTTCAAAAACAAAAGCACAATTCTTCTGTTGTATCTGAAGTTAGCTTTGAATACTATACTTGATTGCAAAGTTAACAAGCTCTGTTTAGGCTACACGTTTATTATTGCTTTGGCAATGGAAACATTATGCTTTTCATGCCAATGAAGCCCCTTTGACATGAACTGAAAGTTGAGAGAGAGAGAGAGAGAGAGAGAGAGAGAGAGAGAGAGAGAGAGAGAGAGAGATAGAGAGAGGGTGTATGTGTGTGTGTGTGTGTGTGTGTGTGTGTGTGTGTGTGTGTGTGCGTGCGTGCGTGCGCGTGTGTGTGCATGCCTCTGTGTTTGTTTGTGCGCCCGCGCGTGCGTCTGTGTGTGTGTGTGTGCGTGCGTGCGTGCGTGCGTGCGTGCGTGCGTGCGTGCGTGCGTGTGTGTGTGTGTGTGTGTGTGTGTGTGTGTGTGTGTGTGTGTGTGTGTGTAGTGTGTGTGAGTTGTGGTGGGCTCGTGGGGAGGGGTTGGTTGGTGGTGTGTTATCAGCCAGGGGAGGGAGGGAGGGTTTACGGAACATCCTGCAAACATCTGAGTCGGAGGAACAGAACAAACCCCACTTTTTCGAGCTGGATACCAACACCACTCGCATAGTTCCTGACACGCACACACCACACACGCGCACACACATCACAGTGTTGTTGACGCGTCGGGGGCATAGAGATAGAGTTGTATATCGGGTCGGGGGGGAGAGGCCAGTCCTACGTGTTCCATGTGCCAACAGAGGAGTTAAATCAAGTGTTGCTGTGTTAGTAGCGGCTGTAGAGTCTGTGCGTTCGATGCCTGAGCTAGACGTGTGTTTCTGTTGGGACGCACGGAGGGACTGGGACATCCGGCATGGGGCAGGAGCACCGAGATGGACTTTAAGAAGACAACATTTGGAAGGTAGAGTGAACTTTGCTGGGAAGAATGTGAACTGATGTTTAATCACCGTGATGTGCCTGGCTGGCACTCTGTTCTGTACCGTACAGTGTGTGTGTGTGTGTGTGTGTGTGTGTGTGTGTGTGTGTGTGTGTGTGTGACAGCGGCTCTGATGTGAAGCCATGCACACTGATGCGCTGCGGGGCAATCAAACGGATGTTATAGATTAGTGCACTGTTTCCCAGACAGTGGGTCGGGACCCATTTGTGGGACTCGCGAGTGATATCCCTTTATTTTTTGTCATTAATTATTATTATTTTCCTAAAGATTTCCACAAAAAAATCACACATTTAAAAAAATAAAATAAATTCAAACATATAATTTCAATAACACATAATCACAAATAATTTCTGGAATAAAATAATAATCAAAGAAATTCCCTAAATTTGAAAACAAACGTTTAAGAAGTAGTGAAAGATAGCAGATCTACAAGCTCACAATGCTGCGCGAAGCCACGTGTTCTGAGCTTGTAGAGCTGCTATTTTCACTAGTTTGGGTCCCTGGCAAACATTTGATTTCTCTTTTGGGTCTCAGCAAAACAGTTTGGGAACCACTGGATTAGTGCGTGTGCGTGTGCGTATGTGTGTGTTGGGGGGGGGGGGGGGTCGAGCTTGTGTGCGCGCGAAGGTGAAAGAGCAAAATAGAGAGAAAGAGGTTGCAGGGAGTGATGATCAGCATAGGAGAATGGATAACAAATGAACAGATCTGTGATAAACAGCTCCCTCATTTAACTAACATTGGTTATTGAACAGTAGCTGCCTGCCATTATATCCCTTTTCACTTTTTCCCCCCATGACTTTGTTTGAACACCAAACACAAACTCTGTAGTTAGTTTAGCATCATTGTACTCTATTTCAAAAACACAGAGAGCACAGGACAAATGCTAAATGTAATGCAATGCTTGTAAATGGTCTAGTTTCCAGCCTGCCTGCTTTGTTTCTTGTCAGTTAAGCCTTAGGCCATAGGCTACAAATAGCCGATCTACAAAGAAATATATCTACAAGCTCGATCTCGTAGATCTATTTTCTTTTAAAATCAAGTCTCCCTACTGATCGCAGCCCCCCCCCATCTATGTATCTCTTTGTGTCTGTCTGTTAAGATCTGACTGTTAGTATCAGTATGTAATGGAGAGTTGGTGATGATCGTGAGAACCAGATTGTGAATCCCCCCCAGAGGAGGTGAACTTGATCTTCACTGTTCCAAGGAACAGCCCTGGAGTCATAATAGAGACTGTGCACGAGTCCACCAACACACGCACACGCGCACACACACACACACACACGCACGCACACGCGCGCGCACACACGCACACACACGCACACACACACACACACACACACACACACACACACACACACACACACACACACACACACACACACACACACACACACACACACACACACACACACACACACACCCCCACACACACACGTGCATAAGTTCTCCACCAGGATCCAAAGGGTGACGGGTTCGATCTTCTTAGATGTTTGCAATCCCATTAATGTATGGAATGTGCTGTAATGGTTACGCAAAAACATAACACACACACACACACACACACACACACACACACACACACACACACACACACACACACACACACACACACACACACACACACACACACACACACACACACACACACACACACACACACACACACCAATCATGTGGCGGTACATGCCTTCTATAGCACAAATTATGGAAAGAAAAGGGAGAGAAAAAACAGAAAGAAAGTGTGTGAAAGAGAGAGAGAGAGAGAGGTGATCATGTTCTGATTATTATAACAATGGCTCTGTATCCCTTTTCCCTCTGCTTCAGTGCGTCTCTCACTCTCTCTCTCACTCACACACACACACACACACACACACACACACACACACACACACACACACACACACACACACACACACACACACACACACACACACACACACACACACACACACACACACACACACACACACACACACACACACACACACACAGTCCTGTCATAAACTATTAGGCTACATCAGGCGGCTTCATTTAGATCCATTGACAGGCGCACAATACTGTACAGTGTCCACAATGACACCATTCATTATCATGCCGTACACTGTAAAATCCTCAGTGTTCATTTAAATCTAAGTGTGTACAATTGGAAGAGTCTGTTTGTTTAATTTTTACACAGAGTTGAATGAATTTTAAAATGAATACTGTGCATTAGTGAAGGTTTTGCCTTCTGCAGAATTGACCGCAACTTGAAACAGCTGCACAATATTCGTAGAAGACATCATTAAGACATCAACACACCCCACTCTGCAAGAGAGCATGAAACCACACAGTAAAATTAACCCTGAGAGTGTGCAAATGTGACATTTGTACAATACACTCTCAGAGTTACAAAAGGATAAATTGACACTGTATGCATTCTCAGCTGTTGTTTTCCGTACCATGAATCATTAATCATTATGGGGACATTAGTTTCCAGGTAACATTACAGTCAGTGAGATCAGGGAAAGTCAAGTGAAGTGAGAGTGACAACAGATAGAATGATAAAATAAAATACAAAACTGAAAGAGAGACATGGGGAGAAATGTGAGATGAAAGAGAGAGAGAGAGTTCTTTATAGTTCCAAGGGGCTGGAAATATTGTAGGCTACATGTAGACGAAAGAAACACTATCAATAGAGCTTTGATACATCTGTAAATCAGGTGCATGTCACAAATACTGTTGGCTGCAGTCATCGGACACCACATTTAGAATATACTACTGGTGCATATTCTGCACTACTGATGCTCATAAGCTCATTAAAAACTTTGAAACAATGTTTTAATTATTATCTTCACCAGGCCGAAGGCCGGGGACATGGATTATGTTTTCGACCCTGTGTTTGTGTGTGTGTGTGTGTGTGTGTGTGTGTGTGTGTGTGTGTGTGTGTGTGTGTGTGTGTGTGTGTGTGTGTGTGTGTGTGTGTGTGTGTGTGTGTGTGTGTGTGTGTGTGTGTGTGTGTGTGTGTGTGTGTTTGTGTCCAGAACTAAGCTTGCAAACTGCTGTATTGATCACCAAATTTCTTATGCACGCTGCGAATAGGCCAATGAAGTCACTCCATCCCCAATGTTTTTAAAT
>NC_137615.1:27639467-27661967 GCF_963280865.1 Gymnoscopelus braueri
CCCCAGCCTGATGGCTGGGTCTGTGCTGCACTTCCTGTCTGTTGACCAATGGCATTGTGTTACTGCCTGGCTCTATGGGGCGGGACTTACTGGTCTCTTCATCACCTCGACACTCTTCCACACCGCTGCATGGAAGATCAGCCACCTCCGGTGTGTGTGTGTGTGTGTGTGTGTGTGTGTGTGTGTGTGTGTGTGTGTGTGTGTGTGTGTGTGTGTGTGTGTGTGTGTGTGTGTGTGTGTGTGTGTGTGTGTGTGTGTGTGTGTGTGTGTGTGTGTGTGTGTTTATATATCGCCCTACTAAGCACCTCCATTATGACACACAGAGACATATGTTCATTACAACAAAGCCAAAGGGGCAGGACAGACAGCTGCAGCCTGATAATGAAGCAAAACATATCACACTCACACACACACACACACACACACACACACACACACACACACACACGCACACGCACACCTCTGAGACTAACAGATAACTCAGCCATGCAAACACAAAGACAGACTGGACTGTTTTCCGTTCAGACACCTGGGATTCATTATTGTATACAGTATGTCTCCATTATAATTTCTAATGGGAATTTAGCAGTTTCCTCTTCTATGCTGAATCTTGACTTGACTTAAAAGTAAATTTACCCCCAAAATGTTTCTCTCAACCCCATCATTGTTTACCTATTTCGTTTTTGCACAACAAACATTGTGGTATGTGTTTAAAGACATATTCACAGTTAGGATCTAATTGACCTTGTTGCGTGCATTTCTGTATGTGTGTGCATAATACAAAATTATTTGAAAATGATACATAGTTACCTTTTAATAAAAGTGACCATTATTTAAATGCAAAAATAGATTAAAAAATAAAACACAAATGCAAAGTTGAAAAGTGCCCCCATCGAAATAAGCAGAGGCTACATGTCATTTTAAAAATGTACTCTTATTCTGTCTGTTTGACAAAATCTCCTTCTGTCTTTGTTTAGGAGAGTGGAGCAACGTTTTCACATGTGTGACAGAATGGCCATCTACTTCTTCATTGCTTCCTCCTACTCGCCCTGGTACATTTAAGTATAAGACATCTATGTATCTATCTACGTATCTATCTATCCATCTATCTAGATCAGGGGTCTTCAACATCTTTCAGGTCAAGGACCCCTTAGCTGAGAGAGAGATAAAGCAGGGACCCCCCACTACATATTGTATAAAATTGTGTTGCAGATTAAACTCTTTCATGCATTTCATAGCTTCATAGACTTGTTTGACAGCACACGCATCAGTGTATGTTGGGTTCATGTTAATGTGTATTTTATGATATTTAACCACTTAAACTGTCAATACTTAGTAAACGTGACCTTTGGCTCTGTGCTCTTTTATCCCTCTACACCAAACCTCTTTGCCAAACATGTTTGACTAAAGTTCTCCTCAGAATAGGGATGCTAGGGTTTAAGTGGTTAATGTCAAAAAGAATCCTATCACACAAAGATTTGGTGGCCCCCCTGTAGTAACTCTGAGGACCCCCTGTTGATCTAGATGGATAGATAGATGGACGGACAGATGGACAGCCGAACAGAGATAGATAGATCTAGATGTGTGTGATGAATTAGTGTGTGTGTTTGTGTGTGTTCAGGCTGATGCTGAGGGAGCTTGGGCCCTGGGCCTGTCACATGCGTTGGCTGATCTGGGTCATGGCGTGTATTGGATCTACATATGTTTTCTTTTTCCATGAAAGGTAACTCTCTCTTTTTTCCTTTGTTTGTTTGTTTTTTGTTTTTTATAGATTTACTTTTAGAAGATAAGACAGACAGGAGTGTGATCAACATTATGTCCCTGCTGAAATATAAAGAACATGTGCGGTTCTATGGTCAGAACTCAACAGGTTGAGCAACACAGAATCATATAGGGTTTAGAGGCCAACTGTTTTTATCTGTCGGACTCACTGGGTTGATGTGGAATAAGTGCTTAAAAGTGTTTACAGCAAACAGCTTAGAAAGCAGCAACACCTGTTTGTGTAGAATGATGACATCCTGTGACATCATGCCATCACTTCCTGCTTGCAGGTATAAGCTGGCAGAGTTGCTAGGATATGTGGCCATGGGAGCTGTTCCTGCGCTGGTCATCCTGTCCATGGTAAGAAGAGACAATCACGGCTCTCAGGTGGTGCAAGGGTAAAGTCTAGGGGTTTTAATCCACCGCTGTGTATCTGGCTGGGTGGGGGTGGGGGGAAAGTCGGACGGAAGCCAGTAGGGTACAATAGCATTGGCAGAAATGTAAGTGTGGGTAGGGTTAATAATTGGCATAACAACTAAATTGGGAGAAAATCTTTTTCATAGATCACCCTCTGTCCATTCCTTAGGGCTTCCTGGCCTTTTCTGTTGATTTTGTTACTGCTGTTACTGTCCTTAACAACCTCAGTGACACACAGCTGCTCTCACCAAACCCTTTTCTTCTAACGTGTTAAAAATACAGGAACTCATTCTATAAGTTCAAGAGGCAACCACATCATATCCTTTGAGCTGGAAAGTTTAAGTGTGTGTTTGTGTTGCAGGTGGACCGCGCTGGTGTGTGTGAGCTGGCACTAGGGGGCGTGTTCTATGTGGTGGGCGTAGCCTTCTTCAAGAGCGATGGTCTCGTCCCATTTGCCCATGCCATCTGGCATCTTTTCGTTGCCATCGGAGCCGGCATTCATTACTACGCCATCTGGAGGTACCTGTACTCACCTGGGCCACTGCTGCAGACCTCCAGATGACAGGCTGCCCACACACACACACACCTACTGACCAATTACAATGTACTCGGCTATATCTACCTGAACCTCGACGAGACTGGTCTCCTTGTGTTCACCTCGTCTGTACACCTATGTCCACAGGTGGGGAAAATATCAAGATTATCCTAATATCACTGTTGAGGATGTCCCTGGACCAAATTCATCCTAATCGAAACTACTTGTGGACCAAATCCTCAGACTGACTGAAATGAATGAATTAACCACATTAACAGTCTAAACTGAAATTAATAGCTGGACTAACATTGCACAGTAAAATCCTCAGTTTCAATCCAAAGAGTTTACTGTGTAAACGTAACCACTTAAGCCCTCTATACTTTGTCGCACAACAAATTGCGAGAATAGCCAATCGACAAACTAAGCTTGTATATGATCTAGCGTTTTCACAATTTTTTGTTTATTACAAACTTTCTAAATATTGAAAATCTTTGAGAATTTATTTAAATTTTTAACTCTTAAAAAACAAATTACAACTTTGTTCAACAAAAAAAAAAAGGAAAAAAAATGACATGCCCAAATAGGGACACCAGGTTTGAAGTGGTTAACTCACCAACATAAGCCACTCTCAACTGTCAGATTGCAAGGACTGGCTGGACCAAACCTGTATTGACTGATGGCATTTGTAGTAAGCCTGTTGGGATCCACACAATAAATGTATAACAGGAACAACAAACTACAGTTTGTCATAGCCATGCCCTACGTTGTAATAGGCATCAGACAGGCTAGGCAGAGATAAGAGGCGAATGTCTCTAGTAGATAAGGTTAACTACTAGCACTAACAAACATAATTATGCAAATCAGTGGGGACTGACTGGTCATACATATGTGCCAAATCTGCCAATATGAATGGATATGCCTTAGTCTTTGTTTGAAGCTGCTGGAGTACCAGACAGGAGGGTTTTACCACATGAAGAAGCAACATGTGCCACAAAGTTATACTTTTATGACAAGCTGAGTTGAGCTGGTAGATTAAAGCCTTTTCTCCAAGCAGGATATTTTTTAGTGAACACTCTTTCTTCTTTGCAAAAACCCTCTGAAGCAGGCCTGCACTGCAGTAAAAAGTGGTAATGGTGATCAGTCATCAGGTGATAATAACTGCTAAATTCACACTACTACAGTACAACTCGGTGTCGCCATAAGTTTGATAAATTTTTATGTCTACATCTCACAAATACTTCACTTACTTTACTATACTTCGCCAGATCTTAATATTATAAGCAACATCTGGGGAACAGCTCATATGACTTAATGTTGTGTCATCCACACGGTAACAAATCTGAAACAGGGTGACCCTCTCTACATCACTACAAAAGGCATGAACTTCTGACTGACCAACTGTCAAGAGCAGGGCCTGTTTGTGATTCTGTGGAGTGATTTATATGGACAGTTGTTCAACAAATCAGTTATTATGACTTAATAGAGTATGAAGGCTGAAATGAATCTTTCCCAAGATTACCATGGAGCAGACATTACTAGTAACAATGCAATAATATTAAACACATTAGACTGGTTCCTGCATGTGGATTGACATAAGCCTTACACGGAATTCTTTGTCTATGGAGCTGTATTTAAAGGTAGGGTAAGTGATATTTTTGGGTTAAAACAAAAAGTATTTTGTTAAAAGGTTAAAGCACTCTATTCTGATAGTAATCATTGCTATAGAGTGTTTGTTCAGTAACAGGAGTCTCCCCGTCTCTCCAGCTCTTTAATAAACAGAAAATACATTTTCCGGTAGGTGTCAAAATCTCAGCCAATCAGGAGAAAGTACCCATTTTTAAGCTTCATTTTTATAGTGTTCCAGTTCCAATTTTGCCTGCTCATTTCTTAGTGTCATCACTTCCAATTTCACTTGTTTAATCTATATCCTGATTGAGTTCTCTGTCCTGATTGGATAAAATTATAAATGCATTTTCTGTTTTATAAAGAGCTGGAGAGACGAGGAGACTCCTTTTACTGAACAAACACTCTATAGCAATGAGTACTATCAGAATATAGAGCTATTTAACACTTATTTTAACCAAAGAAAATCACTTACCCTACCTTTAATATCGGTCTATGGAGATATCTATTCAATAGTACACTGCTCAAAATAATTAAGGGAACACTTTGATCCCTTAATTCTTTTGAGCGGTTTTTGTTAGCAGTATGTACACAGTTCATGAAAACTCAAAATAATTAAGGGATCAAAGTGTTCCCTACGTTTCTTTGAGCAGTATAGTTTATGGAGATGTGTATTTCATGTTTTAGTTGAGGGCATTGATAATTGTCTCTGAAAGCAGGATATACCCTCTTCAATTAGAGCACTTTGAACAGTAGTAATATAGAGTATATAACATCAAAAAAGCATTAACTTTCCATAATGTGTGTGTATTAAACAAATCCAACAGGGAGAACATCGATACATCATACATTTTTATTTTCCTCTACGCTTTTAAAGAGGTTTGCAAATGTGATAATTCTGTAAATTCTTGCCTAGTAGGTCCTACTGTTATGTGTTTTCCAATCTTTTTAAACTGTTTATATTGTCACTCATGCAGGAAGTGTGTGATTTATATCATAGATTTTATTTTGTATAATTATATTTCAGAAAAATCACTAAATTAAAGAAAGAGAGCTATTATACAACCCTGTGAGTGATTCCTTCCCTGTGTACTGTATATACACGAATGCAAACGCATGATTAATAACAGCAAATTCCTTCAAATACCATGTTTATTTAGAAAACCCTAGTGCAAAATATCAAGAATGATTCATTCATGTTTGGGTGTTTTTTGATACTTATATTTATGCCTTATATTTATGGACATTGGAGGAGGGTATACATACAGCACTGCTTCTCAATGTCGGGTCTGTGGACCACCAGGGGTCCAAATGGATCCTTAAGGGTCTGAAAGGGTCCTTTTGGTTCCATTTGTACCCGCTCAGAGTTAAATAAACACTGGAGGATTGTACAATGTAGATTGGGGTCCCAGAGATGAAAAAAAAAAAAAAAAGTTATCAAATGGGGGTCTATGACCTAATGCATATCAAACTGGGGGTCCATATGTCCATAACCCATTAAAACCGGGAAATCTTTGTCATTTTAGTTTTTTGCGTTGGCTATTCAAAAAAAGCACACAAGCTCGCAGCGCGGCACGAAGTGACCCGCTGTGAGCTTGTGTATCTGCTATTTTTGAACATTTTAGAAAAATCTTGAAAGTGTGAGAACTACTGATTTAGAAGGCATTCGTAGAATCGGCCTCGGGTCTGAAATGGGTTCAAATTCAAAATGTTGAGAATGACGCGTATGTTTTCATGTGGATAGATAAGTGGAGGATGTGGCTAAGGTGTGTGTGTGTGTGCGTGCGTGTGTCTCAGTGTGGGTGTGCGAGGCTGGTGAGCGCCCGCAGTCTCAGTGGCATGGCCACGTTGGAGTCTCTGTGCCACTGAGGGGTGGTGACGCAGGGAGGCGGAGTCAGAACACTCTGAGCCACACTGGGAACCTTCAGCAGCGACCAAAGCTCCTCCCCCCGGGTCACTATGGCAGCTAGGTCCTCCTCGTTGGAGCACCAGGCAACGGAACCGCCTCTGGTCCCAGTCCGTAGCTTGGACAGGAACAGAGACACCCTGAAAAACACACACACGCACGCACAGGGGCAAAAAAGCGTTACATTAAAATACTACATTCACATGCCTAAACCTAACCAACCCACTCACACTGTGATTATCATGAAGCCATACCAGACATGCAAGTCTGCAGGGCTGAATCTATCGATTATTTTCTTAGCGATTATTATATCGATCACTTTTTCGATCAATCGGGACTTTTTTATATATCCTTTTTATATTTTTTATATATCAACAAATGTATTAACCACTCAAGCTGTATTTTATACTCCATTGCACAATGTCATGCTAAAATTGTGAAAATAGCTGATCTACAAGCTCACAATAGCTATTTTTACTATCATTAATGTTTTTTAAACATTTGTATTTATAATGACATGCCCAAAATAGGGATAGATTATTGATCCATTATTTCATTAAATTATGGATTATTTTTTATAATAATTCAAATTGATTAATTTGATTAACTGTTGCACCCCTACATAAGTGTTAATCACCTGGGTATGAGGTCATGTGATCGCGATGCCAGCTTGGCGAGGGCACTCATCAGAGAGGTGATGACCCTCGGGGCGGGGCCAGCCTCTCCGGAGGGCAGGGCAGATGAAGTAATCTCAAATAGCACCGCCTCCAAAGCCTCGAAGCAGGACGTGATGAGCTCAACGGAACAGCGACAGTCACAGGACACAGACAGGTACTCCCCCAGCACCCATACCTGGAAACCACACATGACTGGTGTCATTTCAGCTTAATGGGTGACAGGGTGGCTTGGTTCTTCTAAATGCTAACAGTTTTCTGAAAAAGTTAAGTTGCTGTATCACCAGAAGCAAAGATTTGAGTTAAAATCACGTTTAAAAATATATTCAACGATTTGCAAAAATGTAAAAAAAAATCTACAAGCTCACCGCGCTATGAGCATGTATATCTGCTATTTATGAATAGCGAAAGCATAAAATGAAACAGATGCTTTGTCAGTTATAATGGGTCAAAGGACCATACCGCCGGTCTGGCATGCTTAGCCAAAACAGTAAAATTCTCTGTTATAACTCAGTAGAGTGTACAAAAGGAACCGTAATTTGTACATCTTCTGAGTTCAATTAACACGATGGGTTCTACTGTGCATTACCTTTGACTCATTGTATACTTGACATTACTGGCAACCATTTACCAAAGCATACCGAGATTAGTTCGATTTTGGCATAAGCCACTGGAATCAGTTCATTTCAGTACGATATGAACATCAACAAATACTTTTGGCCAACACTGATTCAATTATTTAGGTAAGTTTGGTAATGCTTTAATAACGTAACAAGAACTCTTAAAATAAAGCCATAAACAGGAAAATGGTCTATGTTTATGTACAATAATATTATACCTACTGTATTATATATCATATGGCTGAAGCGATGTTCAATGAGATATGAAAGCTTGACTGAGATATGAAATGCAAAACATACATTTAACCCTCAGCACTATCTTTCTCTCTCTCTCTCTCACTTCCTCACACACATACAAAACATAGACAGCCCCTTATACGTACACACATACAAATCTTTCTTACAACGTGTGTGTAAATGTCTTCTTTACTGTAGACATTGGCTGTGGTTCCAGCGAACTCCAACAACTCGTGGGATTGGTCCACCACTAGAGATGGGTGGAGTTTACACAACCTCACCAAGTGGTTGCTGAACACTCTATGGAGAAGGAGGGATGAAGGAGAGAAGGATGAATAGAGGGAAGAGAATAAGAACTAGAAAGATGCGTTCAGTGGAACCTACACTATATACAGAAATTAAATCAAAAACTAATCTCAGAGCCTCCCACAGCCCACTAGCGCTCTGCTTCCTAAACAAATAGAACAATTGTGAAATTATGATGTTTTGGTATTATCATTCAAAATCTATGTTCCTCCCGTTTTACACAGCCAACCAGTTGACAAAATCACACTTTGCTTTTATGAAATATACGAGACCAATAGGGTTTTATGGAAGATGCTTCTGAACTTGCAGTTCATTGTGAGTTTGATCTATTCAAATACTGTTTCATTTTTAAATATCTATTATTAATGTAGGGAATGACTTTACCAGCCACATTGTTAAAAGTTACAAGCCAAGAGAAAGACATGCAGACCTCTACAGCAGTGTTTCTCAAATGGGGGTAGGTGTACCCCTAGGGGTATATAGAGGTACTACAGGGGATACTTGAGAGAAACTGTAAAATGGAACAATGCATTTTACGGTTATGTTTAATGATAAAACATTGGATTCCCTGAAGAAGACCTTGCTAGGTCGAAACGTTGGTAAATAAATCCTGCATCGTGGCTACGAGTGTGCAGCCTTTTCTTTACTCTCATACTTATTTACCAAGGTCAGCAGCACCTCGCCAATACTGGTGTGCGCCCTCCTCCCTTTAGTTTAATGATAAAACATTAACACATGTGTGTGTACGTGCTACTCTGTAAATCTTTAATCCAAAATTACGCCAAAAAAATTTACTAGCACACCCGTTACTGAATAGAAAGAAATACTTACTTGCCGATATGCTGTTTTATTTTGAACATATTGACATAACTGGACTTTTGATGTCAGTATATACTATTTTATAATTTGCTATAGTTGCTGTCGGGTAAAGGGGGTACTTGGATTCAGAAATCAGGGAAAGGGGGTACTCAAGCCAAAAAAGTCTGAGAAACACAACATTCAAATGACTGAAATCAGTCGTGGCGCTTGAGACCTCATTTATGCATATCTCCACCAAGCTGGGTCGGTAATACATATTTGTCTATGAATTCTGTCAGCTATGTCGTATCTATGACTATGACATATGACTTCATGTTTGGGCAAGGTAGTCTGATCCAAGTGCCATAGACTTACATTACAGTCAAAGTCAAAGTTAAATATTTCTAAACATATTCACAATGTGTGAAAAGGGTACAAGATTAGTTAGGGTGAAAAAAAACATGGATCTCTCCCGTGCCTTCGGCTTGGCGGAGATAACAAAAGCAGTGTGTGTGTGTGTGTGTGTGTGTGTGTGTGTGTGTGTGTGTGTGTGTGTGTGTGTGTGTGTGTGTGTGTGTGTGTGTGTGTGTGTGTGTGTGTGTGTGTGTTTATGTGTGTACAGTAGTGTGGTTACCTGTGTATTTCCTTGAAGTATTTAGGAATATTAAGGAGAAGACTGCTTCTCTCCAGGAGAACCAAGATCAACTGAGCTAACAGCTTCTCATCAGCTACCTGGAGTACACACACACACACACACACACACACACACACACACACACACACACACACGGTGACGGCATATCCCACCAACTATTCCTAACATTCACAATGACCTGTCATCCTATGGTCGATGTCAGGTGGAAACCTTGTATGTCCAAAACGGTAACTTTTTCAGGAAATGGAACAAAAATTTGTCAGAAATAGTGAAAATAGCAGATCTACAAGCTCGCAACGTGTTGCAATGCGACACGTTGTGAGCTTATAGATCGGCTATTTTCACAATCTTTGCTTGACACTCTTGTGCAACGAAGTAGGGCATTAAGTGACGAAAAAACATAAGAAGTTGAAATATGAAGATACAAGATTTCTGCTTGACAACCAAATAGGTTTTTAAGATTGTGATTTGTCATTACCGTGACAACTGTGTTGAAGTAAATGTGCAGCAGCACAGGGACGGTCTGAGCGCATTGGACGACTCTGGGCCAATCAGCAGCCTCTGCCAGCAGCTCATGGAGCGTGCTCAGTCGGTCAATGGTGTCGCCTTTAATGATGATGAGCGAAAAGGACACTGATTCAATTACCAATACGAAATAGCAAAGCAACAGTGTTCTACACACAGTAGAACTGTAGTTACACTGTGGAATGAACACCAGCCAAATGCTGCCAAATTACAGTTGGACCCAAGAGTGCAGTCTGGGCTGCCAGACAAACTGGCAGGTGTCCAGTCATTGGTTGGAAAGACCTTTTCACACTACCTGAGCCAGCCTCCCCTCGAAGTAGGAAATGGAACAGTCCTCTGTAGGAGGGGCTACGGAACGCCTCCAATGACAAGAGGCCACGCCCGCCCGGATCAGAGATGGGGAAATATGTTGACCTATAATACATGCATACATGCCCGAGTTTACATGTGTGGTACATATACAGTATGTGACTCAATAATGTACTGTAGATCTTTCTGTTTGTCCACTTCTGGTGTCATGGGTAGTGGTACCTTGAGATTAGACCTAGAATCTATGTGTATGCAAAATAACACATATGATTGAAGTTATTTATTTTAACATACAGTACATGTTTTAACAAACCTTGCAGGCCAGTAGATGTAACCACTTAAACCCTATACATTATACATCAAATAGCTCACTTTTGTCATTTATGACATGGCCAGAATAGGGACGCTAGAATTCATATGGTTAATATTGTTTTATTATACGTATTGCCAAAGCCATACTGTATCTACATAGCTAGGCAGTTTACTACTGCATACTGCATTGTGTGTGTGTGTGTGTGTGTGTGTGTGTGTGTGTGTGTGTGTGTGTTTACCTGAGCTGCAGCATCAGTGCAGCAGTGAGACAGGGCAGGTCCAATAGTGAGTGGAGCAGCTCCACTGCAGTACCAGCAGTCACCAGTGAGGGCAGCAGATCTACAAAGTCATCCACCACCGCTGGACTGTCCCATGCTAGAAACTAATGCGGAGATCACACAGAGAGACAGAGAGACACAGAGAGAGAGAGATAGAGAGAGAACACTGTCTTTGTGTGTGTATATATGCATGTTAACTGAGGAGGGGAGCATCTATGTGTGTGTGTGTGTGTGTGTGTGTGTGTGTGTGTGTGTGTGTGTGTGTGTGTGTGTGTGTGTGTGTGTGTGTGGTCCAATCATCACCTTGAGCAGGTTGGGGAAGGACTGGGTGTACTCGGGCACGCGGAGCTGCAGATTACTGAGGTTCTGTCTGAGGAAACGCAGCAGCTCGTGGGCCAGGAGGGGTTCGTTGAACAGCTCCGCAGGCAAACGACCAAACACCAGCTTCCACACACACTCGCAGTCCACTGCCGCCATCTCACCTGAACGCACAACAGGGCACATGCAGGTACAGGTCAGTTGAGAAGTCCCCCCCCCGGGGCGCTCAGGCGGTGCAGGGGTAAAGTTCCTGTGCACCAACGTGCATGTAGAGTAGACTATTGAATTGAATTGAATAATTGCCCAAAAAAACTAAAAGGAAAATCCCCATTTTAGTCATTTTATATATTTGCTCTTATTTCTATTTTCTTCAAGAGTATTTTCACACACTAAACAAAGAGAGATGGATTAAAATGAAGATGCTGTGATCGGGTCAGTGCCTGTGTCATTACAGTATGTATACTGACTCACCAGGCTGCCTTAAAGTTTATTTTCAATTAAATTCTTAAGTTCTTAAGCTACTAAACTCCTGGGAGAAGAATGAGTAGGAAATCCTACAGTAGCCTAGTAATGTCAAATACATAATGACACTGAAGAGAACTTATGTTACAGTGACCCCTGGACACGCCTCCATTTACAGTCCTCACAAGTGAGCCTGTTGTGGTAGTAGAAAGGTCAGAAACAATACTGCATGGGCGCGCGCGCACACACACACACACACACACACACGCACACGCACACACGCACACACGCACCATGGTTGAGGTAGAACTGTGCGATTGGTAGCAGAACCCTGGCGAAGGACAGGTCAGCGTTGAGTCGTCCGTACAGTGCCTTCACACAGGGGAACGCTCGGTACACCAGCGACGCGTCCTCTACACACACGCAGTCCAGAATACACACTGCTTCCACCAGACACTGACACACAGAAAGAGACACCGTAGATGCTTTGACAATTCACACGTGTCCAGGGACATCACGGGCTCTCAGAAGGTGGGGGGGATGGACTTTCGGTGGACTATACCCCTTACTTTACACTTTGGCTATTCAAAAATAGCAGATATACAAGCTCATAGCGCGGCACCGAGTGCCGCGCTATGAGCTTGTAGATCTGCTATTTTTGAAAAAGCGTGAAAAACATTTGTAACTGTCAAATGTAAACACATTTTGTATTTTCAAAATGTTGCGTTTGTTAGTTTGTTGTTAGTTTTTTTTCGTGTTTTGGTTACTTTATTTTGGTTTTAGGGTTAGGTTATTTAATTCTTATTTTTGCCTGATTTTACCGATTTATTATCAAAAAAAAGAATATATATATTTTTTTTTTAAAGTGGGGGGTATGAAATCACGGATCTGTGAGAGTGAGGGTGTCGCGTCGTACGCACAGTGAATGGCCGTGACGCCCCTGCACGTGTCTATGCTTAGCCCCAGGCTAACATAAGCCCCAAGCTAACCGTACCCTGGGGCTAATGTAAGGCCATGCACATTTTTTGCTGGCCCAGAGCTTAGTACAAACCCTGGCTGAGCTGGTCAACAATGACATATCTACAGCTCAGCCGAGCACGGAGCCGCATTCACAGTAGCAGCCATTCAGCCACCATGTTTTCAGTAACTTCTGGGGCTAACCGTGAAAGTTGAGTCCTGAGCAGGGCCAGCAATGGCCAGCAAACCCAGGAGCTAAACACGGTGCTAGTGTTATAGTGTGAACAGTCCTTTTAGCCATAGGCCAAAATGTCACTTAGCCCGGTGCCATATATACGTACAGTGTGAAAGCACCCAATACATATCAGTAAAGTAGCAGTAAATGTGTATGCATTTATATTTGAATGTTTGAATTCGATAATGTGATTTATAGTGTCATTACAAAACATTATATTTGCACTCAAGTACTTTCATGCCTGATGCTTTAACTTGTTTTGCAAAGAACATTTAAATTTTAAAAATTTAAAATAGAATATAGAATACTTTATTGGCAACGATTAAACACACTGTTTCACCAAATAAAAGCGCCATTGAAAAAGGCAAAGCTTGTTTCCATTGTGGTCCATTATAAAACAACACCCAACAGACTATACAAACACCCAAACAAAAAGACAATAAATACAAATATAGAGGGTTAAGAACAATACACAAATACACATACTGTAGGGCAAGCGACTCAACAAAGGCACACCAAAGAGTCTCCTGTGCAGGTGAGAGCAAGGGGGAGTCAAGCCAAGGGATACGTTTATCTAAGTCCAATTAGTTCATAATATAATAATAAGTTAATTATTAATTAATTGCTATTCCAAAAACACTTAAATTCCTGCACTGTCAGTACTGATATGGGATATTACATGTATATTTCGCTCACCGCTTTCTGCAGCTCTGTATCGGTTCTCTTGATTGCCTCTGAGAAAAAGAGAATAGGTGCCACACATTAAAAGTCTGATTTATACTTTATCGTACGATGGAGTCCTACACAAAAAATAGCAGATCTACAAGCTTGTACATCAGATTTATGATTCATTTAGATGAGCTCTAATTAAAATGATTGGATAAATCCTGTTTATCGACATGATAAAGACTGTTTCTGAGATGCACAAACAAAGCCACAGTTTGATCCGAATATAATAGCCTTCTCCTGCAGTTGCATAATTAAATGCATGGGCAAAGGCCAGCCCTGGATGAACTGCAACAAACGTACCCCCCTTAACACGTACACAAACATTATTGCCCCATGGAGCTGCCCTGCCTCTCCCTCACAATGCTGCTCACTCAGCTCTCGCCATTTGACTCATCTCGTTTGCTCCACTTAAAAGCAGTTTGTGGGTTTTGGCAGTGTTAACTTGCTAAAGAGCCTCCTGGAGCCTCCAAGAGTTTTGATTGTGAAATATGTGGCGACATTCTGTATATTAGTCAAATCTTGTGCTTCCTCTTTCAATCTCTATTGTGCAATTTTGCTTGACTTTTGTCAGAAAACAGCACGGGTGCTGTTCGGAAATATGTTGCATTTGAAGAGAAGGAAATGCAAAGGTTACCAGCAAGCTTACCGTATACAGGTCTGCGTGCAATGCTACAGAGCAGCACCACTACGGCTGCTGCTAACATAACAAATTTAGCACATTTGTTGCACTACTTTGCAGTATAGTACGAGCAGGATAATGATGATATACTTTTTTTTAAAGACATGGCAGGTACGTTTTGAATGTCATTTTCAATATTTATATCTGGATGTTTCTGTGCAGGTGACAATGTGAATTGCCATTTGGGAAGTATATTATCATCATACCGCAAAAAATAAAATACCGTTTTCAGTCATCGTAGACTAAATAAGATAAAATATAAATACAAAATAGTGGGTAACTATAGTTGTATAACTTTTCTCAAATTACGTATTTTTCTTTTTACACAAAGATCTCTGAAATGTGTGGTTAATCGATTTGCATCTAGCATTTCTAAATGTAACTAGAATTGTATTGCTCACTGCGGTCACTCTGTTCAATGATGCGCTGGCAGTATTGGAAGGCCTTTTCTCGAAGACGCTCCTTAGGAGGAAGCAGGCGACTGGAAGAGGATGTCGCAGAAACCATGGAAACCACTGAGCCATCAATCTCTGACCGGTCATCTGCAAGAGCAGTTAAGAGACTAGAGTTCATTATCAAAAGCATGTCACAAAAAAAACCAAAAGCAAACAAACAAAAAAAAACTTTCCATAGGGGATCAGTTTGTACCTAGAAAAGAATAATCAGATAATTTCGTAATTTTCGTATGGTCCCATTATCAAAGGTGCATTACTTATATTCAGTGTTACGTATTAGGAAGGTTATATTAGACCTACTGTGGTTTACACCCCCTTAGATCAAAAAGCACAAAACATTTGATAGATTCAGAAGCCAATAAGATTTAGGCTGCTTTCTGCTCAATCCTGTCCAATGAGGCCAGAATCAGAATCAACTTCAGTCACATCACTGGTTTACAGTGAAAGTCGTTTTTGCGTAAGCTCCATCATTCTTTTGTTATTATAAGGGAGAAGAAGAAAAAGGAGAGAGGGGGGTAGGGAGAAAGTGTAGCAGATCAAAAATCAAACATTAAATAAGCATGGCAAACTGAATTGGTAAATGGTTAACCAATCCCAGTTTAATTTAAACTCCACAAATGACTAGTCTGACCGACGCCAGAGTTTTGGGTCCACTGGCCACCGATTACCTACTGTATGTTTTGATAGATGTTTTGTATTTGTATTGTATTCAAATCAACTTATAAAACGTAGATTTGATTAAAGTTTCTATTTGAGAACATTAAACAAATGGACCCCCCCCCTCAAAAAATATAATATTTTGATAGATAAAATGTTTAAACTAAGTATATTATTATATATAAAACGTATAGAACTATTCACTTTAATTATTTAATGAACAAGCAAACAAGCTCAAAACACAGCGCATTGTGACATGCTGTACTTTTGAAAATGTTTATTTAAAATATTAAAATTGGGACGTATCAGCTGCATGATGTAATCAAAACAGTTACATAATGGCCAATATTTCGGCCAAACAGATATACGTAGCAGTCGGGCTCTACAAATGACCACGTTCACAGTGTTAAGAATGCATACGGGTGATCAGAAGATCTAATCAGAGGTATTGTGGCTTATTAGTCACTCACCACAGTGGTTCAGGTTTATGTATTCAGCTTTAGATTTGAGGGAAGACAAACAGTGACAGTGCAGTAAAAGTTTAAGAGCTGTGGGTTATGATTAAGCATTATTATGAGTCAGAGTAGGGCTGGGCAATATACTAAATTCTCCAATATGAGAGATCAATTTATGAATGATATGATCTAAGGAGGGACTCCCTCATACGGTCTTCAACACACTTAACGTTCTGCTCTTTAATGAATGATACAAAAATGTTATATTATTGAGACCTCGAAAAACATATTTTCATTGTATTTTTCAACAGAGAAAAACTAAATAACTCACAAAAGTAATCTCCACTCTATCTCTCTGTTACTTTCCTGTCAACTTGTGTTATACACAAATCAAACTTCACTAACTAAAAGGCATATACTGTACTGTACTGTACTGTATTTAAAATTAAAATGTGTCTATATTTAATATTGACGTCTGGCCCATAAATAGTGATACCACTTTAAAGTAATATCGCCCAGCTCTAAGTCATGGTTTGGCGAGTTCGCCACTGCCACCAACCAAGCGAATCAGAAGCGGTCAGAAGTTAGATTTCATGCAGTTTGTCAGGCTTCACTAGCTGACATGTCTTACCATTGGAGAGGGAGTGGGACAGGGACAGACTGAGTTGTAGTTTGTTGGCTGCTGCTGATGAAAGCACAGAGGTGATATGCCTGATTTACAGCCTGCATCATTTGCAAGTTCTTTGCGACATATTTTCCTCATTGGACCATGACATTATTATTATTCATTTTTTATTTATCAATTGTCCACCGACCAATGACCTTGAGTGTAAATAATACTTCCATAAAGGCCGAATAGAGAGGTTTATTGACATTGGCTGATAAATGCAAATGTGTGAGTGTTCACTTTCTGACCAAACTGCAAAGTAAAAGAGAAACACTATCAGTACAGGACAAAAACTCCAGAACAGCTTTATCTGAGTTAACACTGGAGCATACGGACATCAGGCAGACAGGCAATAAAACTCAGTTGAGCCAGACTGATGTTTCAACGGCTGGTGCGTCTTCATCAAGGTCAGGACTCTGCTGATGCATAGCTTTTATACTCTATTCAAGATCGCCCTACCGTCCGAGTACCTGATTGGCCTATTACAGCACCCTGTGTTGGCAGTTGGAGATCTTTAAAAAAAAAAAAAAAATCAGTAGAAGGGTGGGGAATAGTGGGATGATTAAGACTCCTATGATGTTATAATGATCATTTGCAGTTTTACATTAAGTGAACACCCGGTCAAGGTCAGAGACGAGGTCACACCTGTATCCACTGTGATGTTTCCACCGGAAGAGTGGCACGTGAGCAGCCAATGGCGAAGCATGGAGAAGGAATGGACGTTCATCCATTGGTCCTCTGTGAAACCCTGGCCAACACACAGCACTGTAAAGAAATCACCCGACACCGTCCCGTCCAGCTCTGCAATAGGCCCTGGCTAGAAGATAACACACACACACACACACACACAAGTGCACAATTCTAAGTGGAAACATCTACATCTAAACGTCTTTATGTATGTCTACAGCACACATCACACAGACATCAGCTCCTTACCTGACGTAATCTGGGCCCTGTAAAGAATCCTCCTACTGATACTCCTCCCCCCTGCTGCGTGCTGGCATAACGCAGCCAATCAACCATCTTCTTGCTGAGGAGGGTCACATGATCTACAGCAAGCCAGAAATCGATTGACAGTTGATGTGAAGAAAAATAAAATAAAACTCTGATTGTTACATAAAATGTATTATCGGCCCACAAATGTATTATCGGCCCACTGCTATCACTGACCAGGGATTCACATTTCAAAGCCCTTTTCTGACCTCAACCATTGGCCAGGAACTGTTTCAAGCATCGCTCTGAAGGTACCTTACCTTCAGTAAGGCACTCTGGGCAGTGTGAGAGGATGCTGTTGAGGATGGGCAGAGTGTGTGTGAGGGAGTGAGGCAGTCCTTCGGATGACTTGCCCTCCAGGCTGCGCAACAGTTGAGCGCAAAAAGACGACACATCAGTCCTGGAGGTTGTCTGGAGGAGGGAGGAGCAGAGAGAAAAACAGAGAGGAGAGACAGAAAGAGAGAGAGTGTGAGTAGTCTCTCAAACCAGACTATCTCTTCCACAATCTTTGAATGCTACATAGACAGTCTGTAATTCCATCTGGTAAAGGTTAAGAAGATGAAGCTGTCATCTGCTCTTCATAATCATGACAGTGTTCAGAAGATTTCCATTTCTGCTAAGCAGCTAGCTAGGCTAGGAGTAATTCTTTTTCCAGTAGGAGTTACTGTATGTACGCGACTGCACAGACAAAAATGAAATGGGGAAAATGTGCAACATCTTTATTTTCTACTCATTTTTTAGAGGTTCTGAAGTACAGATGGGTAGGCGGAAGCATTTGAAAATCAAAAGAGACAGACAACATGTCCGTCTTGAAAGACTAGGGTGTGAGAGACACAATAAATCAGCCTAAATTTTATATATATATATATATTTAACTGTTTTTACACAAACCAAAAAATGGATATATAAGGCCCGATGTAAGTATTAACTCCTGTGAACCTGTGAGAGTAGTAGTGCAGCAGCATGGCTGTTTGGTGGACTGCTGGGTTCCTGCACAGTGTAGTTCCCTTCCTGACCAGTAGGGGCCAGTGTCTCCCTGAGCACAGCAGAGCTCAGCACCTGGAGTTGCTCCACCGAGGTGGACAGAAGTAGAGCCAGCAGTCTCTTCTGAAGCTCTGGAGGTAACCTGGGGTCAACAAGGCACAATACTGTAAAGAAGCGGTTCTCAACCTGTGGGTCGACCACAGGTCAACCACGAGATGACAGTGAAGTTACAATTTCAGGACTTTTAAAACATTTTTAATACAAAGAAAATGAATGAAAAGAATACTATAAAAAACGGTCAAACATTGGCCAAATTGTCAAATAATGAAGAAATAGGCGATCTACAAGCTCAAAAATGCTGTGAGCTTGTAGATCTGCTATTTTCACAATATTTATCTGTGGAAGGGAGTCAAACTATATGTAATGCCTCAACTCCTACAATTCCAAGTGCTTATCAGGGTGGGGGGGTCCCCAGTTCAAATATGATTATTTTGGGGGGGTCGCGGCTTGGAAAGGTTGAGAACCACAGCTGTAAAGCCTGACTCATACTTAGTTGTGTGCCAGTGTTGTGCTCCGTAAATGGCAGATCTGCAAGCTTACAATGCGTCATGGTAGTGACGTGTTGTTGATTGATTGATTGAATACCTTATTAACAGTTTGCAAAGACAAGCACAGTTCAATACAAGGTCTGTTAAGAGGATTTTAAACCCAAGAAAGCACTATGGCTTGTTTCCATTGGGGTCCTTTGTACTCAATTCATCTAAAAATGTTTTGTGAGCCTGCAGATCTGCTATTTACGGCAGACAACACCAGCATGCAACTGAGGCTTATATCAGGCTTAAAGGTATCATGACATCCATTTTCACTTTTTTTATTTTCAATGTTTTATTTGGGGTTTTATGACTTCAATTACACCCAAAAAACCTGAACTTAGAACATTCAGTGGATTTTCTGTGGTCTGGGGTTTTCTGAATAATTAGGCTGAAAAGTAATCTGAGCTTGGCCCTTCGACAGTGAGGTCACAGTCGATTAATCCCGCCCACTCTCCTCCTCGCCCCTCCCCTCCCCTATCCTTTCCTTTGGGGGGGGCGGAGCAGAGGCGATGATTGACAGGCAAAATCCCTCACCAGCGACACCCGCAGGCAAAGATTTCTTTTTTCATTGCAGTTGAAAAGGCTTTAGAAATGTGAGAGAAAAACACCTGCCATTGATCACTGGAATGGAATTTTCACTTAAAACTTTTTGTACACTTTTGAGGGACCAGGACAAAGACTTTGAATGTGGTGTAAAAGTGAATGTCATTAAACCTTTAAGGCAGCAGTTCCCAACCTTTTCTGGATCGGGACCCACTTGGAAAATATTGAAAGCATTCCCGGCCCACCCATCTGACCACTTAACAGAGTGGTCAGATGGGCCGCGTGCATTTTCAGAGCATGTTTATTTTAATGGTCAATCAATCGATTGTGTTCCGGCTTGGATTAATGCAGCCAACGCGGTATCCACAGGTTGGAAACCACTGTTGTACAGGCAAAGGACAGAAAGGTTATAATGTAGGTTAATGGTTAATGGAGGGTGGCAGTGGCACAGGCGTGGCACAAAACTTTCCTGGCTGATGACAAGGTAAATATGTCTCACGCATTATAATCCCACCCCTCTCTATGACACACAGCTTCTTGCTGTCAGAGTCATGAGGATTGTCTTTCAGTAACATTTCTTAGGCATTTTCATTTACAAAGAATAGACATTCTATTAGCTTAGATTATGGTACTATTGACAGTGTTGTTGGTATAATCGTGTTGGCTGTTTGTGAACTTCAAGTACAGCAATTGTAAATTCTGATCAGTGGAAAAAAGCCCGTTACAAGAAGACAACCAGAGCGAGAGTGTGTTGAGATGAATGGTCCTTACGCTCTGGTGTACTTGGTGGCAGAAAGGATGAGATGCAGCCTCTGTAGGGAGTTGATGGTCTCATGACTGAAGTCCTTTCCCTGGAGAAATTTAACTATCCTACTGTAGAACTTCTGGAGCTCAGCATCCTGAATCTCCCTGGAAAAAAGGGCACAATACGTTGTTGACAGTAGCACTTGTTGAATTAGTAAAATTTTTGAATACTTTTATTGTGTATACATAATAACGGACACATTCACCGCCAATAGGGAGAATTCTCCCTATTGCAAATCCACCTTTTCACCGCCAATAGGGAGAATTCTCCCCTTTTTATAATTTTTTTTAATTTTGTTTTTGAATTTCTAAAATGTTTCTCTAATTTTTGAGTATTCAATTTTTTTCGTTATTCACAACGAATTAGGAGATATATAAAAATCCATTAACTTCAATGTTAAAAAATAAACGGACAAATAATTCACATTTGTTCTATAAAGAAATCATTAAAATGGCTGGCAGTGGGTGAGTACATTATGAATAAATTCTGGCAGTCAATGTGTTAAGTAACGGTAAAGTCACAAGTTAGTCAAATGTATGAAAACATATTATACAGTGGGCCTGCAGCCCACTGTATAATATTGGAATGTTCACAAAAATGCAATAAGATAAGAAAGATGTTTGTGTTTCAAACGTGAAAAGCCTTTCTGAGATTCATAAATACAGAAAGTTACAAAGCACGCGAACAACATATCGTATGGGGTTTTGCAGTTTGATTACAATTATTATGACTGATCATTCATTGTAATTGACTTAACTGAGTGGACTTCATAATCACCATATTAGCTTGATAAGTTAAGCTAGCCACGTTTCAATCTCTCCTTTTTAGGTTTTCTTACCTTGCTTGTTTAATAAGACTTTCAGAACCAGGCGAATACATTTTGGAGAAGGATCAGACATCACACTACTGCTGTCCAAACATAAACTTCACTCAGATCATCATAAACAAAACAACTCGGTGCTCTAAAGAAGACGTCCGGGTTGAAATCACATGACCATTGTAGTTCCGCTAGCAAGCTAGACCACAGCTGCGCCAGACCACAGCGTGGGCTCTGCGCCAGACGACAGAATCTTCAACCTGATTGGCCAACTAGGCTCTTGGCTGTCAGGCAGTAGTAGTTCAGTTATCTGTTAATAACGTGTCCACTTTCACTTATATGCCTCATATGCTCTGCTATTGTCTGTAGTAAACGCACGCAGCAATGAGAACATATTCCAGGGAAGTTTCGTTACTGTTTGTCAGTGGTGGAAAAGTACTCAAATTCTTTACTTAAGTAAAAGTACCAATACTGCAATATAAAAATACTCTGTTACAAGTAAAAGTCCAGAATAAAAAATGTACTTGAGTAAAAGTACAAAAGTATTGGCATCAAAATGTACTTAAAGTACCAAAAGTAAAAGTACTAAATATTTGAAAATAGCAGATCTACAAGCTCACAACGCGTCTTGATGCGACGCGTTGTGAGCTTGTAGATCTGCTATTTTCAAATAGCCTAGGTATAAAATAGGTTTAAAGTGGTTTCATTATATCATAATTTATATCTGAAAAGTAACTAGTAACTAAAGTTTTCAAGTAAATGTAGTGGAGTAAAAGTACTATATTTGCCTCTGAGATGTAGTGGAGTAGAAGTAAAAGTATTGGAAATTGGAAATACTCAAGTAAAGTACAAATACCTCAAAATTGTACTTAAGTACAGTACTTAAGTAAATGTACTTAATTACTTTCCACCACTGCTGTTTGTTTTGAAACTATATTGAAACATGAAACCCCAGCCCAGCCAGTATAGCAGCGATCTACCGACGTCCCTGTCTACTATCTATCGTGACGTCATCACACCAAGGGTCCCCTTTGGTCGTTGGGAGGTGTCAGAGTTATGTGTCAATGTCAATGTCATTAAGATATGCAAATTAAAGGACCTCAAACGGGACAATAAACAACATGACCCAGGGAGAATATGCTCTCCCCCCAATCAATTTGTCCCAATCAGTGCAAAATCAGTCAGAGAAACACTC
>NC_137615.1:27664467-27881967 GCF_963280865.1 Gymnoscopelus braueri
GTGTGTGTGTGTGTGTGTGCGCGCGCGCGCCTGCGTGTGTGTTTTTGTATTTGGTATAAGTGTGCGCGCGCGCGTGTGTGTGTGTGTTACATGTGTGTGTGTGTGAGAAAGTTAATGCTGCAGTTTGTGGTTGGCTGTTCTAAAATCAGAACACCTCATGTGTAGAAAAGACACACATCCACGTATGCATGCACGCACAAATTAATGAATGAATGCACGCACGCACGCACGTGCGCACACACACGCACGTGCATGTGCATGTGCATGTGCACGCACAGACATACTGTAGACATGCAGCCAGATCAGAGATCTGATGAAATTCATGGAGGAAAAGATCTGCAGACCACAACACATTGAGAAGACTGCACTGCATAGTGGTAGAACTCATGAGTTCATTAATACTCTGTATGTGTAGTGACAGAACTCATTAGTTTATTCTAGTACTCTGTACTGCATAGTGACAGAACTGAGAGTTCATTCTCACATCTGGCTTTAAAAGAAGGAAGTGGCTACAAGCTTTTCTCGGTAATGAACTACTCCCAAATTAGAGAAGAGAGAGAAGGAAATATGGTTTTACTGTCTGGGCGTCTAAATGTCTATTTATACATCTGTGTGTATATAGTATGTTCTTCTATTATGTCTGCATGCATGTGCATTCACGCATGTGTTGGTTATTTTTGTTCAGCATGTATATATAATTAAAAGATATACAAGAAATGTTCCGAAAATATGTTTTAGAGAAATACAGAAAAGACAAATTGCATCAAATAGAACCAGAGGTTTTGTTTTTCGGTACTATTTGTTTTAACCACTTAAAGGGCAAGACCACTTTGGTAGAGGTTTGGGTTGTGTAGTTACCTTGCCATGATGTAACTCCAAAGGTGGACAAGAAATCAAAAATAATTGCTCCATTGATTAGAAATTGATAATTCTAAAATTGCTTCTCATTGACTTACATTGTACGGTAAAACAGCTCTCAAAGTCACTCTTTTAGCACGTAAACGAACACGAACAAAGCTGATTCAGACAATATAGAACATCACCAAACCCAGTACTGTTTGTTTTTTTAATAAAAATGTTAACTTCCTGTTGATTTTACTATTTGAAGATCCGGATCCGGATCCGCGAATCCAGTCCGGGTTTTCTTCTTAATAAATATAGCAATGAAGCCGATATTTATTTCATAGCAAAAATAGCAGATATAAGCTCACAACGCAGCGCATGGCCAACATTTTTGGCAGAATTTTTGCTTTAGCTTTTTAATATATATATCTTTTAAATGTCACCTATAATTGCATTCCCAAAATAGGGAGTCGGGACAACAGGTTGAAAGTATGTAGAATATATTACATTAAGTATTCTATACAAGCGACAGCATGGTGTTGTTCAATTTGGCAGAGTTTGATTTATTCAGCAATAAAGTAGCTTCACATCTAATGGATCTCTGAGTAAATACAAATGTAGACTTTAACTTTGTGTGAGATTGCGTGTGACACATTTGGCATATACAGAAGTTCCCACATACAGTATGGATGAAGCAGATAACAGTTTTATGCAAAAGTGTGTTTCTGTGTGTGTGTGTGTGTGTGTGTGTGTGTGTGTGTGTGTGTGTGTGTGTGTGTGTGTGTGTGTGTGTGTGTGTGTGTGTGTGTGTGTGTGTGTGTGTGTGTGTGTGTGTGTGCACGCGCGCGCGTGCGTGCGTGTGTGTGTGCGCGCGCGTGTGTGTGTATATCAGATAGGGTTGATTTGCTTAGCTGTCGGCTAAAAGTCATAAAGTGTGATTATTGGACAGCGCCCACTACCCAGACAATATTCAAATGTGGCAGAGACACAGGACTATGTGTGTGTGTGTGTGTGTGTGTGTGTGTGTGTGTGTGTGTGTGTGTGTGTGTGTGTGTGTGTGTGTGTGTGTGTGTGTGTGTGTGTGTGTGTGTGTGTGTGTGTGTGTGTGTGTGTGTGTGTGTGTGTGTGTGTGTGTGTGTGTTTGCGCGCGCGCGCGTGCGAATGTTGAAGCAGAAGCAATGGGAGGGAATGAGGACAGTGGGAAATCAGTGACCATGTGTGCTTTTTTGGTGTGTAAAGTTAACCTCTTGAACCCTAACATCCCTATTTGGGGCATGTCATAAACATTCTGCGAAAATAGGCAAACATTTGGCGAAAACAGGCAAATCTACAAGCTTACAACATGTCACAACGCAACAGTTTGTGATCTTGTAGATACAGATCTCCATCGGAGAGATTCGGTGTAGAGGGTAAAAAAAGGAGGGGACCAAAAGTGGGTGAGAGTGAACAAAACGGTATGTGAGCACGTGGACAGCGAGAGTCAGGAAAGAGTTAATAAAAAAGTTTATGTGTTTATTATGGAAAAGCGAGGGGGAGGACAATGGAAGCATGGAATGCAAATGGAGAGATATGGAGGGAGATATTACAAATATTCAGCTCGGGAACCAAATGAGAAGTGTGGGGGAGATGGATGACGCTGTGGAGGACACCTTGTTGTTTGTACAATATTCTTTGAAATGAAGGCTAAGTCTAATATTTTCTCTAAAATATAGTATGTAGTTTTACAGAGACCATAATGCCTTACAGATCTTCATAGTAACACTTGCAGGAAGTATATTGTAGCAGGTTCTGGTTTTAGTGCTAACATGTTTATCATTGCCCACAAACTGCTATACTAAGTTTACAAAAGCATATTATCCTACAAATTATACATAAAGTAAACATGTTCACAGGATACTAAAGAATAAGATGAATGTGTTTTTAAATGCACTTTTTGTCAACTGTTTTGGGGGTGGAGGGGGGGTTGCAATTTCTTCTTAGTGTAACACTAAACTCGAAACTGCTACAGTCTATTGTTACTAGGCATTATGGTCTATCTAAAAACCACAGAATGGGCTTTGACAGGGTTAGGTCTGGTTTACTTTATCGGTGTATCTTGCTCGCCGAAAATAGCAGATCTATACCACCTCACACCGCATTGCAATAAATCAACGTTTAAAACAATGTTTACAGAGAAATGGGAAAATACTGTATTTTGGGTCGGATGGGTCCTGATTTGGACAGTGCAACATTTGGGTCCCAGTGGGCAGCCACATGAGAGCCATTGTTTTAGGTTGAAAGAGCAAAGAACAGAGATGTGACATGCTCAATAATACCATGGCACTTTGCCTGGTGCTTATTGTGTCTATTGTAAATGGTGTGAGGTGTACTTTTTCTGGTATCTCCTTTCAGTTTTATTTGTGTGTGAACCCATAAGCATGCCTGAGGTTGTGTGTGTGTGTGTGTGTGTGTGTGTGTGTGTGTGTGTGTGTGTGTGTGTGTGTGTGTGTGTGTGTGTGTGTGTGTGTGTGTGTGTGTGTGTGTGTGTGTGTGTGTGTGTGTGCGCGCGTGCGTGCGTGTGTGTGTGAGGGGGGGGGATTATGCAATTCAAAACGGATATGAATAATTTATTTGAGATAATTTATGCCTGTGTGTTTTTCTTGTTTGTCTCAGAGTTGGCGGGATGGAGAATGGCAGCGGGGGTCCATCTGGGTCGTCCGAGGAGGCGGAGGCGATGCTGTGGGAGAAGGTGGAGTGTAAACGGCATCAATTAAGCCGCTCCATTTCGCCTGCTAAGATCACCCCATACCTCAGACAGTGTAAAGTCCTGGATGAGCAGGATGAGGACGAGATCCTCAACTCCATGCTGCTGGTGTGCAAGGCCAGCCGCACAAGTAAGCAAAGACAGAGTGTGAGTGTGAGTGGTGTGTGTGTGTGTGTGTGTGTGTGTGTGTGTGTGTGTGTGTGTGTGTGTGTGCGTGTGCGTGTGCGTGTGCGTGTGCGTGTGCGTGTGCGTGTGCGTGTGCGTGTGCACGCGCGTGTGTGTGTGTGTGTGTGTGTGTGTGTGTGTGTGTGTGTGTGTGTGTGTTCTACAAACCTCTGTGGTGGGTGGTAGGTGGTGGTGAGGCCAAAACTGTCTGCCCGGTTCTCCTCAGTGGCTGGAGCAATTGATCTGAATTTGCACACAGCCATTGACCATTATCATGCCCACGGAACTGCGAAGCTCGTTTTCCGATTTCACCAAACGTCAGCGTTTATTAGCGTTTTACCCAGCTGTGGGATGGCCCCGCGAGCGGTGGGATGAATGATCAAACTGAATCCATAGACCCACTGTCTGCCACAAGCACACACAGAGAGCGTGTGTGGACCGCGGGGGGAAGCGGGGGGGGGGGGGGGGGATGCGCCACGGGACGGGACGTGACGGGACGTGACGGGACGTGCGGGGGGGGCGGGCACGACGGGACGCGCAATAACCCCACGTTTGCAACTATTTCGCCTGCGCACTTCACCGGGTATGGACTAGTCTGAATAACAACTAGCAGATTCACACGTGCAATGTTCGAATCCACGTTGTGTTATTAGCAGTAGCACACATAGCTTAGCTGAAACAGCTTAAACATCAACTTCCCATGGTTGTGGGACAGAGAGAGCACATCACCGCACAACGGAGCAGAGCGTCGAGTCCGGGGACCCTCGCGAAGCATTCGCTGGGGGTCCGACCTTTCTCCATGCCTGCCTCACGGCTGCTGACAAACACCTCTCTGTGTGGAGCTGCAATGTGTGTGTGTGTGTGTGTGTGTGTGTGTGTGTGTGTGTGTGTGTGTGTGCGTGTGTGTGTGTGTGTGTGTGTGTGTTGTAACTGCCAGGCAGACATCGACTTATAGGAACACATGCTGATACATGTCGGCTCTGTTTGTGGTTCAAACCCAACATATTACACATGATGTCATGGTCTAAACAAGCTAATGAAATGAGCTAACCTGGCCTTAGGGTAAACTGACTTAAGGTAGACTAGTAATTCTAGATAGAGCTAATGTGACACCAACTCATAACCTCTGTCTCATCAAAGTCTCAACGATCTCTCATTATTCACACCATTATCACATATCTCCATTATGCAACTATCTATCTTTACATTTCGCAAAATTCAGCGCTTCCGTGTGTCCTGGTTATCACCTTCCCTTTTCATTCATTGTCTCCGCCAGGCCAAAGGCATGGCGAGAGAGTATGTTTTACCCCCTGTCCGTCCGTCCGTGTGTCTGTGTGTGTGTGTGTGTGTGTGTGTGTGTGTGTGTCCGTCTGTCACCAGCTAATCTCCGGCACCGTTGGCCCGGTCGCTCCGAAACTGTGCACACACACTCCCTGGATGCCAATTCAGAACTTCTGCCCCAAATCTTTCACATGGGCCTGTTATAGCGCCACCAGGAGGCCGATTTGTGCAAAACCCATTTTTTTATATTACTCCTACAAATTTTATCCAAACGTCATGCAAATCAGTACACAGTATCACTATAGTCATGTGATCAACATGGATCTGTCCAATTTCCCATATTCTATCCTCATTGCCTAAGGTTGGCTTCCAAAGTTTGCAGGATTGGTCCGTTTTGAACAAAATGCCTCAAAGTATACACACAGCTTGCGATTTCCGTGAAATTTCACACGCACATTCCCACTAAGCCGAGGAAGAAATGCCACCCTTCTCACATTGGCCTGTTATAGCGCCACCAGCAGGTCTAATGTAGCAAAACACATTTTTGGAACAAAATGCCTCAAATCATGAATGCAGAGTGTCAATGCAAGAATAAATGGCACGGTTGGCACCCTTTTCACATTGGCCTATTATAGCGCCACCAGGAGGCCAGAATAACGTACCTGACCTGGCGGAGACCTGTGCTCCGAGGAGCACTTTTTCTAGTTTATTTTCTTTCAACAATATTTCGGCCCCGTACGAACCACACCGGAAGGGAACACCGTTAGCAAGAAATAGCCAAAATGGCTAATAATGCCTGGATGCCAATTCAGAACTTCTGCCCCAAATCTTTCACATGGGCCTGTTATAGCGCCACCAGGAGGCCGATTTGTGCAAAACCCATTTTTTTATATTACTCCTACAAATTTTATCCAAACGTCATGCAAATCAGTACACAGTATCACTATAGTCATGTGATCAACATGGATCTGTCCAATTTCCCATATTCTATCCTCATTGCCTAAGGTTGGCTTCCAAAGTTTGCAGGATTGGTCCGTTTTGAACAAAATGCCTCAAAGTATACACACAGCTTGCGATTTCCGTGAAATTTCACACGCACATTCCCACTAAGCCGAGGAAGAAATGCCACCCTTCTCACATTGGCCTGTTATAGCGCCACCAGCAGGTCTAATGTAGCAAAACACATTTTTGGAACAAAATGCCTCAAATCATGAATGCAGAGTGTCAATGCAAGAATAAATGGCACGGTTGGCACCCTTTTCACATTGGCCTATTATAGCGCCACCAGGAGGCCAGAATAACGTACCTGACCTGGCGGAGACCTGTGCTCCGAGGAGCACTTTTTCTAGTTTATTTTCTTTCAACAATATTTCGGCCCCGTACGAACCACACCGGAAGGGAACACCGTTAGCAAGAAATAGCCAAAATGGCTAATAATACTTACACATTTGCTACTTACTATGTCTTTGCAGTCACCGTGGTAATGTCCCTATTACCACCTTATTCACACCCCAGTCACATTAATTATGTCCGTAATTTTCAACCAGGTCTATAAAGATTGGCTTATAATAAGCGGACATTACAACACTGAGCGAGAGAAAACAAGTCTGTTAATACTTTGACTGCACACATCCCCGGGTATGGACTAGTATACAAATTCTTTATATCAAAACAAGAATTTGCAGTCATGATTGGAGACATTTCTTTCCTCCTTTCTCTTCAATTTGATTTTAAAGTCATACTGTGTAACATTAACTTTAATAGTCCTTTTGGCAACACCTCTCGTAGCCTCCATTACTACAGTGTTTGTCTGTAATGATATCCTTGTCATTGTGTTTTATTCATAATTCCATCAGGTCGTCTGCTGGACATCCTCCAAACTAAAGGTGAGAGGGGATATGTGGCGTTCCTGGAGAGTCTGGAGTTTTACTATCCTGAACTCTATAGGCTGGTCACCAAGAAGGAACCCACTCGCCGCTTTTCCACCATCGTAGGTGAGACACTCGCAGGTGGACGTAGGTTTGGACGGACATACACAATCAACATGACACCAAGATGACATGATTACACACACGCATTCACGCACACATACACGCACGCATGCACAGATGGAACAATTCCTACTATTTCCGCTGTTTTAAATGAGATCTGTGTGTTTTTTTTTCGTTCTTCTACCATAATACTTTCTTTCTCTCCGTCTCTACTTTCTCTTTCACTGTGCCATCTCTATATCGCCCTCTATTCCTTTCTTTCCAGTAGAGGAGGGCCATGAGGGTCTGACCCAGTTCCTGATGAATGAGTTGATGAAGCTTCAGCAACAAGCCAAAGCCAAGACACTGCAGCAGGCCGAGCTTGATAGAAAGAACTGCACCCTAGAGGATGAGCACAAGAAGCTACGGCTAGCTAACCAGGAGCTGCAGGCCTTCCAACAGAGTAAGACACAGCTTTTCTTTGAAGCAAGATACTATGGTTGCTCAACTACTCACCCACCTGTACTGTAGGCCTGCCCTCCTTCCTGTCTTACCTCTCTGTACTAATATACTGTAGCAAGTAAAGCTGAAAGTCAATAAATCAAAGTCAATGGGCTGAACATGCCAGAATGTTGGTAAGGTCACTGTTGGTATAAGTCACTGAGATTTACATTTTGTTGGTAAATCAATGTTGTCGCCAGGAACATTTGCGGGCAGCGGTGGCCTAAAGGTTAGTGGAGCACCCTTGTTCCCGGAAGGTTGCCAATTCGATTCCCCGGACCGGCAGGAATATCTGAAATCCGCTGAATTGCCCTTGAGCAAGGCACTGAACCCCTAACTGCTCCAGTGGAGCTGCTTAGTGACCAACAGTATAAGACTGTGGTTGTACTGGTCAGCTCCCAGGTTTCTATGTGCAGGGCGTTGCTGAAAATGAGCACTTGTGCATGGGTAAATAAAGAACAAGAACATTATAATTTGGATCAACCTTTCATATCAACCTGTGCTTTAAAATGCATTAACCATACATATACGGTATACTTTGGAAAATGGTCTGAGATAATGTCAAGTATACTGTGGGTTAAACATGCCAGACTTCCAGTATGGTAGATTCTTTCACAGATTTGTTTTTGTACTGACATGCCTTACATACCGGTAGATGTATTACATACGCTTATTGAGTCAGGACAGTGAGGAGGGACAGGAAGGTGCTGATGGCACACAACACAGGACTTTGAAGTACATTTGAAACCAGGTTGTTTTGATCATGTGGTCAGCGCAGTAAGAGGTTTTCTCCCCAGGGGGCTTTTGTTAGGTAAGACAGTGGTGGAAAATGACAAAAGGAGTTGGATGGCACTGAATGCAACACAGATCACACCCTTCATGACTGGCACAGATTCTAATCCATGACATCAAGGAGGCCTGCATGTTTGTGGTACTGTATGTGGTGGGCTAACTGAGCCCACCACAACTGAGAAAAACAATGTTATTCCACAGAAGTATCATGGTGCAGCAGGCAGCACAACCACAGCATGCATATCATGTACATGCACTATTGCGTCAAATCCGCCTTATGACATTGTTACATGTCACTAAAAAATAAATCTGGTTTGAAATGACCAATGATGTCACTGGTAGGCAGGTTTCTGAACTGTTCATAGCCCTCATACAGAAATGGTGCCATCTTACAATAAGCATTAGTGAGGAGTAGGACCAATTATTTGAATATTGGTTGAAATGGGTGAAGTGGTTTTTTAACCACTTTTAAACTGGTATCTCTACTTTGGGCATATCATTAAGAGGAGAAATGTTTCACAAACCTTTTCCAAACATTTTCTAAAAGCCATGTGAACCACGTTGGTTCTTTTGTGGTCTTCCAGGGTACAATAAGTTGAGAGAAGAGAGGAACGGCTACAGCGACGAGCTGCTGAGAGTGAAGGATGAGAATTATAAACTGGCCATGAGGTACGCCACACTCAGCGAAGAGAAGAACATGGCTGTGATGAGGAGCAGAGACCTTCAACTGGAGGTATATGGGTCAAACACACACACACAAACACGCACGCACACACACACGCACGCACACATGAAAATCTCAAATAAAATCGGGTTCCAGTGTGAAATCCATGGTTAGTACAGAGTACATTAAAGGGATATTTCACTTTCAAAAAAACTTTGGGTCATTTTATCGTCTACTCAGGCTTATGTGAGCCCCCCAGACCGTTTTTAAGTTGCTTGATTCAGTATTTAGATATTTGATATTCATTTTATCAGACACGCCCCCTTCCTATACAAACCCATTATAACTTCAAACTCCATTTTTAACATGTTAGATTCATCAAAAACACCCGTCCTTGGTTCTGGTGAATCACCCTGCCCTCCTAATACGCGAGGGGGCCGTGTTTTTTCGATTATTTTTTTCATTTATTTTATACATTTTTTTTTGTATTGAATTTTTTCCATTTTCCCAAAAAAATATTAAAAATAAATGAAAAAGGTAATCGAAAAAACACGGCCCCCACCCATAGGAAGGGGGCGTGTCTGATAAAATGAATATCAAATATCTAAATACTGAATCAAGCAACTTAAAAACGGTCTGGGGGGCTCACATAAGCCTGAGTAGACGATAAAATGACCCAAAGTTTTTTTGAAAGTGAAATATCCCTTTAACCTCGTAAATAGGTGAGTTGTAGTCCAGTGAGTGCTCCGCTGCTCAAAGCTGCTCAAAGCCAGCAGCTGTGCCCAGCAGAGAGCTCACAGGCAGGGAGGAGATATCTCTGCAACTTGTTTGTAAAAGATTGATATTTTTGGATTCTTCATTTTCCCTGAAGGCATGTGACAAAAACAAACATTTTCTATGAATTCAATGCATCATGGGGTGAGTAATTGATTGAAAAACTAATTTTGTGAAGTATTCCTTTTAACTCAAAAGGGTGTAAAAATTCTACAGGTCCATTTGGGTCAATTTGTACGCCTTAACAGAAGATTTCACTAGATAGTGAAAGCAGAACTAAATCTCAGGACCAAATCACAGGGATCCATTCACCTCATTGTTCATTTGGTGTGTTTACCTGAGTGTAGATAGACCAGCTGAAACACAGGCTCAACAAGGCAGAGGAGGAGTACAGGATTGAGAGAAGACAGAGCCTGAAGCTGAAGAACGACATCGAGAACCGGCCCAAGAGAGAGCAGATCTTTGAGCTGGAACGGGAGAACGAGGTCCTCAAGTTCAAGCTCCAGGAGCTGCAGTCCATCGTGCAGCAGCAGGTACAGTACCGTGTGTGTGTGTGTGTGTGTGTGTGTGTGTGTGTGTGTGTGTGTGTGTGTGTGTGTGTGTGTGTGTGTGTGTAGATGCTGACGATCGACAATGCTGACGATCGACAATGCTGGCGATCGACAATGCTCACAATGCGACGTGCTGCGTCGCATTGTGAGCTTGTCGATCTATTTTCAGCTAAAGCTTTCCCCACAATAACAGAAAAACTAAAATACACTAGTATTGAGCCCTGAGGGACTCCGGTTACCCATATGGGGTTTAAGTGGTTAAATATTGACGCTGTCACACTTTTTGGAATGATTTGTACTATACATGCATAGCATGAGCATTATTCGCAACTACTGTAAGAGACGTCAAGGCTCTATACAAATACCAGGAAAGAAAGTCTCTGTTGTGTAAACCCTTGCTTGAAAACATTTGATTTAAACAAACATTTAAGATGTTTAAATGTTTTGAGCACCTTATGGTTAGCCTGACACTCGTTTCAATTGTTCATTATTCTTTATACCCTGAATCGCCAGAATATATATTTTTAATGGCCTATAGGCTAGTGATTCAGGGGCTGGAGCCAGGCTATCTTATGGTAAAACCTGGTGAAACTCTATTCTATTGCGTACATATGATGTGTGTTTTGTTTGTATGTAGCCTGGACCCCTACCTGAATCAGACAAGGCCATTGTGGACATTTTGGAACATGACAGACAGGAGGCAATAGAGGACAGGCAGGACTTGGTCAACCGCCTCTACAACCTACATGAAGAAGTCAGACAGACTGAGGAGTTAAGGGACAAGGTACACACGCACACACACACGCACACGCACACGCACACGCACACGCACACGCACACGCACACATGTTGCAACACAAGCTGTGCCAGTGCCCTTGAGACCACATGCCCTGTCTAGAACACCCAGCCTTTCAACACTTCCTCTCCTCCTGATCTGTCTGTCTGTCTTTATCTCTTTCTTTATCTCCAGTAAACTGCACTGATAAAATGCAGACAGTAACCTGCATAGCTTCCCATCACTCCACAATAGGTGTATCAATCTGCTAGACACATTTCAGCCACATAACTTGCGTATGGATTGGAAAAACATTTTATTTATTATGTAAATACAGGTGTGAATATTACATTTCATCTTGGCGTTCAGGCTCTGCTACATAATGCTGCCAGCTCAGCACAATCAGAAGACAACCATTTAAGTGCAGAGAGATAATATCACAAACCCCCCCCCCCCCCCCCCCCCCATGGGAAAACAAACCCCGCAGGGGAAACAGAGCCTACAGGTGGAGTTGGGGAGGTGGTGAGGGCAAAGAAGCACATACCAGTGTGCAGTGGTATGTGACAGCAGGAGGAGCAACAGTGGAATATGGTGAGCTTAAATGTGCCGCCAAATTGGTTCGCTGCTGAGACACATCTCAGTTACATACTGTACTGCAGTGATTCTCAGAGTGGTCCTTGGGGGGGGGGGTTCCAGGGGGTCCCCAGCAAAAGTAAAGTTAATTTAGCATCACAATAATTTTAACCGCTTTATACATATATGTGTTGGCTATTCAAAAATAGCTGATCTACAAGCTTGTACATCGGCTATTTTTGATTATTTACTTTTTATTTTTACATATCAAAAATGATTTTTTTTAAATTATTATTATTATTTTTTTTTTACACAAATCTCTTCTGGGGGTTCCTGGCAAAAACCTTTTCAGATGGGGGTCCGTGGCCAAATACATATCAATTTGGCTTGAAAATGTCTGAGAACCACTGCTGCACTGTACCCACAGAGTGGTGCGCATGCATGTGACCCACTTGAGTATATCTGCCTAAAATAGCTTGCAAGCTACGCAGAATTACGGAAACAGCCTGTGTCAAAGTAGTTAATGACCTTATAATAAACAGACTCCTCCATTTTTGTGTTTTTATATCTGAGCTTGGCCTTTGATACTGTTGATCATGACATCAATTGATAGATTTGATAATCCAGTTGGCCATGTTCTTAGCTGGTTGTACTCTTTATGTAAAATACTCTCTTGGTCATTTCAAATTTCAATAGTCAATATTTTCTGTGGAGTCCCACAGAGCTCAGTTCTTGGTCCACTGCTTTTTAATACACAAATATAGCCTATACTGTATATGCTTTAACTTGGTATTCTTACTTTCCCCATATACATATATATGTTAATTGCATAGATTGTATCAACCACTGGGTGTCCCAAAACCTTCTACCGCTGAACAAAGCCAGTAAGGTTCAGACGTGGGAGAGCCATTTCTATTTGCCTTCACTGTCTGATCAGGTCAAACACCTATATGCATGCACAGCATACCTCATATCACGAAAATATTACTAGGACAGTTATTCATCATTTCAAAAACATATCCAACTTATCCAAAATGGATACTTGACACTGAAAAATGGGTCCATGAATCCATCTCCAACAGGTTAGATTATATGACTGTAATGCCCTCTCCGTTCCCTTCGCAAAAACACTGGGAATACTGCAGCTCATTCAAAATTCTGCAGCCTGCTCACTGGGACAAGAAAATGTTGAGCCCTATACTTAAATTATTCATTTTCTCTCTACACAATACATTTCAAGGTACTACTTACTGTTTTACAAGCCTTTAAATAGTCTAGCTCCTGAATACATCTGTAACCTGCTCCCTACTGTGTTGCAGTATTGCATACTATATACACGTGTGTATGTGTGTGTGTGTGTGTGTGTGTGTGTGTGTGTGTGTGTGTGTGTGTGTGCGTGTGCGTGTGCGTGTGCGTGTGTGCGTGTTTACGTGTGTGTACGTGTGTGTGTGTGTGTGTGTGTGTGCGCGTGCGTGTGTGTGTAGTATCTGGAGGAGAAGGAGGATTTGGAGCTGAAGTGTTCCACACTGCAGAAGGACTGTGAGATGTATCGTAACCGCATGAACACGTACATCATCCAACTGGATGAGATGATGAAGGAGAGGGACCAGGTAACGCGTACACGCACACATGCACGAGCGCACGCACGCACGCACGCACGCACGCACGCACGCACGCACGCACGCACGCACGCACGCACGCACGCACGCACGCACGCACGCACGCACGCACGCACGCACGCACGCACGCACGCACGCACGCACGCACGCACGCACGCACGCACGCACACACACACACACACACACACACACACACACACACACACACACACACACACACACACACACACACACACACACACACACACAGGACGTTGTCAGAACTTGCATTCACATTTCACAACTTGCATCACACCTGTATGTTACTGTGACTGGCTCTTTGGTGGTGGACAGACGCCAGCAGGATTCTTGGTTAACAAGTTCTTTATTTCCAAGTAACTACACACGGCTTGTCATGCCTTAGTTAGTGGTAATTATACCGTAGTTACTTAGCCATAAGCAAATAAGGAGTTACAGGGCTTGTCATGACAGAGGCTCTCTCTGTGTGTGTGTGTGTGTGTGTGTGTGTGTGTGTGTCTCTTTCTATCTCTCTCTTTGTGTCTCTCTCTGTCTGTCTGTCTGTCTGTCTGTCTGTCTGTCTGTCTGTCTGTCTGTCTGTCTGTCTGTCTGTCTGTCTGTCTGTCTGTCTGTCTGTCTGTCTGTCTGTCTGTCTGTCTGTCTGTCTGTCTGTCTGTCTGTCTGTCTCTGTCTCTGTCTCTCTCTCTCTCTCTCCCTCCCTCTCCCTACCTCTGTCTCTCTCCCTCCCTCTCCCTCCCTCCCTCTCTCTCTCTCTCTCTCTCTCTCTCTCTCTCTCTCTCTCTCTCTCTCTCTCTCTCTCTCTCTCTCTCTCTCTCTCTCTCTCTCTCTCTCTCTCTCTCTCTCTCTCTCTCTCTCTCTTGCACTGAGTCTACAGTAATTAGTTTGACTCAGGGCAATTGTGACTGCTTAAATGCTTAAACCTTATATATTTCGTTAACCAGGATTTTCCCAAATGTCTTCACCAAAAATAGCTGATCTGCCATGCATATATACATATATATATATAATATACATATTATATGTGTCCAGGCGTTCAAATCCAGGGATGAGGCCCAGCATCATTTCTCTCAGTGTCTGGTGGATAAGGACAAGTACCGCAAACTGATCCGAGAGCTGGAGGAGAAGAGTGATGAGCTACACATTGAGATTGCACGCAAAGACTCAAAGTTGGTGACCCTGGAGTCACGACTGCGACGCCTATCCAAAGACAACTGTCTGGACCAGGTTACAACCGTTACATATTATACTGTAATATCAGGGCAACTATCAATTATTTACTTAGCGATTATTCTATCCTATATTAAAATGTCCTTGTGGTTGGACGTAGCCTGGTTCCTGCCCCTCTTGGTCTGGTGTTGAGATGTGAACCTAGGATTTATTCGGTACAAAAAGTACAGCCAATGAGAGTCGGAGGTGGGGGTGGGTCTAACGACAAGCCAATCAGCGAATATCTGCTAAAGCAAGCTGTGCGATGACGTCAGATGTAGGCAGATCCGTGGATCTCTTGTGATTGGTTTAGGGAAATTCAAATCCCCTCCCCCTCGTAATCGCAGACACTGGAGCCAATTTCAGACTGAAGCTCCACCCAGCTTCAGGCTGATAATCAGGCTAGGGTGGACGGTGAGTGCTGGGTAACATCTGGACATAATTCGGTGACCACTGCTCTGATCAGCACAATATAGGACTTGATTCTTGAATAATCAAATAATCTTGAAGTGTGAGGCAATATTTTATAGATTTTTTATAATGAACTAAATTGTCTAGTCAATTATTATTAATATTATTGTTTTTAAATAATTGATTAAATAATTTAGTTCAATTAACTGTTGCATGCCTACACTGTAAAACCTTGAGAGTTTATGAGAGTGCACAAATGTAACCGGAAGGGTTGCATTTGTACACAAATGTAAATGTAGCTGGAAGGGTCCATTTCCTTATATTTGTTTTAATTTCTTATCTCCTTCCTTATCTGTTTGTCCCTCTGTTGCTGTTTTATCTCATTTTATCTACAGTGTACTGTGTGAGATATTTCTCTCTCTGCCTCGCATTCCACATATGTATTACTTTTCCCTCTCTCCCCCTCCCTCCCTGACAATTCAATTCATTTCAAAGGGGTTTTATTGACTAAATAAAACAAAAAATAAATGTATGTACAGTTAAGGCCTACTAGAATTAGGACATATATTAACATACTACGTAACGTCGACTTTGTAGTCAAGTATAGTAGGTGCAAAACTAAAATAATAAATATAATTTAAAAAAAGGATAAAAAAGTTTTTTTTAAGAAAGAAAGAGAAAATACAGCAGCCATTTTTTCAAATATATTAAATGATATATATGTTCTGTTTGCAGTACTGGGACCAGTATGGTGCAGATAGTTGCCTGTCTCTCAATCAGTCGTTTTGTTTTTCAGAGTTTGCCGAGGGACCTGACCCCAACCATAATATATCAGGGGGAGGAGTTTAAACCTTCCCAGGGCCAATCGGAATGCTCCAGCGATGACTCACCACAGTCCTTCTTCTTGCCTGAAGAGCCGCCTCGCCTCAGACGCAGGCACAACCTGAAACAGGCAGGGGTCAGCTTAAACAGAAACACATTCGCATCCAATCATTCATATATTTTGATTCTCACAAAGACAAAATTGAAAACAAAAGCATAGATTTCTGGAAGATTGCCGGGGTCAGGCCGGGGTCTGATCAGCCTCGGTCGGGTCGCCTGGAGGAGGGTGTCTGTTGCAAGACCCGAAACACCCAGTGACTCCAGGTAAAAACACTGATGATGTGTCCAAGTTTGTGCATCAGTAGATGTATTAACTGAAAACTCTGGTAGTGGGAGTACCAGTGACAACCAGGAACAGACTGGGTGACGAGACGACCACGAAGAGTGTGGTGACATCTGGAGAGTCAGAGGACGGCCGGAGAGACGGCGACCCGGGGTGGAGAGGATTGGCAGCCCAAACCACTTCTTCCGTGAGGAAGAACCCAAAAGCTAAAGACTGCGGTAAAACCTGCAAGGGTTTAAAATCCATCAAGTAGAATGAGATGTTTGCTGTTCAGCAGCAACGATGACACAACGAACAGAAGTCACTTCTGGTCAGACGAAGGAGGAGCCAGGCCCGGAGGCAACCCACAGTGCCTAGAGCCTCCTAGTGTCGCCAACACCTACTGCTAACATCTCACCAGCCACCCTAAGCCCCCAAGAGACAATGGGGGCATGCCACTTGGACACAGGCCGGGGTCTGATCAGCCTTGGTCGGGTCGCCTGGAGGAGGGTGTCTGTTGCAAGACCCGAAACACCCAGTGACTCCAGGAAACAACACTGATGATGTGTCCAAGTTTGTGCATCAGTAGATGTATTGTATTAAAAGCTCTCCTCCTCTAAAATAACTTGAAACCAAATAAAATTATATCGCCAAGATTTGACAACCAACAGCATGAGCGACCGTCGCTCCAGATGATGGGATCCAAGATATGTCCAAAATAGATCTATCCCCATTCCGACGTAGGACAGTGATATAGGCTATTAATCCAAAAGACGAATTTCCCCAGTAATCAATAAAGCTCTGGTCCATAATCTATCCGATAACAGCCTGCCAGTGTGCCCTGCTGGATTACCTCGGTAACGGTGAGCAGTGCTCAGTAGAAAAGGCTTATATAATGTCCTTGTTTTATTAGCCTATTATTTGGTGGTGGGGTTAAACTTTGTAAACTTCTTATTCTCATTTATGAGAGCATTACATTCAGCTAATCCATCGTGCAATCGAGGGACTCGCTTCCAGACAGAACAGATATACAAGTTGTCAAGGCGATGAGACGCCGACGAGATCTGTATGTTTTTGACGAGAGATGAAGTTGAACTTCTTTAGCACGTGAAGTTGGTTTGACGTTAAGTGTTTGAAGTTGGATATTTCCTGTTGCCTTTTGTGGTGTGAAATGGGGCGTGGAACAATGCAAATTAACTTCTCGGGAACGTGCTTGTGCTGATTTTAAGATCAGCTGGCAGCCGTCCGGATTCATCATGACATACACCTGTGATTCGCACATTTCAGGGCTACCTCGCACGTCTTTAGTCACTTTATTTCCACGTTATTTGCGATCAGCTTCGTGAATCATGCCCATTGTCTTTGGATGCCAGAAACCAAGTTGAGGATCCTCTCTATTTGCATGTGTGCGTGCAAGTGCGCATGCACATGCACATGCACAAGCTCACACACACACACACACACACACACACACACACACACACACACACACACACACACACACACACACACACACACACACTCACTGGGCTCACAATTCTTTTGTGTTTTGTTGTTCAGATCAGGGACAGAGTGAAGTCTCCAGTCTCTGCTCCCAAAGTCCTGGATCTTCAAATCAACTCTGAAGTAATTTCACCTGCAGGTAACACAATGACGCTGCTATACTGTAAATATAATATTACTGTACAGTGCATTCAAACACTGACCCTAACCTGTTTCACTTACTGTTTTTAGTAGCATATATGTACAATTTAAAGGCTGCACTTATGCCTTTTTCCAATTTGTTTTATTCATTTGTAGTATTAAATTGAATGCAAATGGTTCAAAACAGTTTGGTTTGGCCGTAATTTGGAGGGAGCACACCACACGTTTCAACAGCGACACACATTTGGTTACTTTGGCATTTTGTTCATATACCTACTTTAATTCATTGTCTCCGCCAGGCCGAAGACGTGGCCGAGACTAATCTCCGGCACCGTTGGCCCGATCGAAGTGAAACTGTGTGCACACACTCCCTGGATGCCAGAGCAGAACCTCTGTCCAGATATTTTCAGATCGGCCTGTTATAGCGCCACCAGGAGGCAGATTTTTGCAAAACAGATTTTCTTATTTTACTCCCGCAGATTTTGTCCAAACATCACGCAAATCGGTACACAGTATCTCTATAGTAATTAAACCAAACTGATCTGTCGGATTTTTCATATTCCATCCTGATTGGCTAAGATTGGCTTCCAAAGTTTGAAGGATTGGTCCGTTTTGAATAAAATGCCTCAAATCATGAACGCACCGTGCTATTTCTGTGAAACTTTGCACGCACATTCCCACTAGGCCGAGGAAGAAATGCCACCCTTTTAAATTGGCCTGTTAAAGCGCCACTAGGAGGCCACAATAACCTACCTGACCTGGCAGAGACCTGTGCTCCGAGGAGCACTTTTTCTAGTTCTATTTGCTGTTCTGTTGCTCTGCTATCATGTTTTTTTGTTTTAGTTTTTATTCTCGATGAAATGTAGGCTACACAAATGTACATCTCAGTGCACATGAGATGTATACTTAGAGAATTAAATTAGCACTCATTGATTTGACTGTGTATACATTATATTCTGTGCTTTTCCAACTTGTAGCGTTGTCAGTGAGCGGAGGAGATCCTTCAGAGATCCACACATCCAAATCTCATGTCAACAACATCTACCCTCCTTCCCCCCTGCCCTCCCCTACTCCCACCCACCCACTCTCCTCTGCTCCCCCCTTCCCCTCCTCCCCCTCGCCTCTGGAAGAACTGTCCAACAGGGCCAATATGGTGAGCTCTTCAACATTCCATATAACCACCCAGATTAACTGTACACTGTAAGATTACGGGTCCATTATTATGCTTATATTAAAATGTAATTGATTAATTAATTAAAAGCACGTGTTGCTGAATGCTTTTAATATAAGCCCCATTTTACACTTTGTCATATGACGGTGTGATGTGATTCGTGGTTGAGTAGGTAGACACTTTTTTACATTGTATTTACATTCTTTTGTCTTGCAGACTGTCAGAGATATGACTAGATATATTTCTATTTTATTTATTTTATGTCCAGGTGCGTTGTCGTAATGACAGCATCCAATCCATGCTCCCCGAGCCGCCAGAGAAGGCCTCACTGTACCGCAGAGAGAGGGAGAGAGAACATGACTTCCAAGTCCGCAGGTATCTATCTATCTATCTATCTATCTATCTATCTATCTATCTATCTATCTGTCTGTCTGTCTATCTATCTATCTATCTATCTATCTATCTATCTATCTATCTATCTATCTATCTATCTGTCTGTCTGTCTGTCTGTCTGTCTGTCTGTCTGTCTGTCTGTCTGTCTGTCTGTCTGTCTGTCTGTCTGTCTGTCTGTCTGTCTGTCTGTCTGTCTGTCTGTCTGTCTGTCTGTCTGTCTGTCTGTCTGTCTGTCTGTCTGTCTGTCTGTCTGTCTGTCTGTCTGTCTGTCTGTCTCAGAGTGTTAATCTATTCTAAATGGTCTGACCATGAGCTCTCAGCTGCTTTAGAACATTTATCAGTGCTTTGTTTTGAATTCCCTGTAGTGAGAACGTTTGTATGATTTGTGTGATGTGTGATGTTTGGTCTCTTCCAGCCTTTCAGGTGACAGTGACAACATGGAACTGGAGTTTGGTAAGAGCTTTTTGCACACTAGACTAGAATTGTGCCTGTACAGTGCATGTTTCCCTGTATTTCTTGTCTCTGTCTGTATGTATCTGTCTGATTCTCTGGCCCTCTGTCTGTCTGCCTGTTGATTTACCTCCGTCTGTCTTTCTCTGTCTCTTTTTTTTCTCACAGAGTAATTTTTTTCTCACAGAGTAATTTCTCAGAGTCTGTCTGTCTGTCTGTCTGTCTGTCTGTCTGTCTGTCTGTCTGTCTGTCTGTCTGTCTGTCTGTCTGTCTGTCTGTCTGTCTGTCTGTCTGTCTGTCTGTCTGTCTGTCTGTCTGTCTGTCTGTCTGTCTGTCTGTCTGTCTGTCTGTCTGTCTGTCTGTCTGTCAGTCAGTCAGTCTGTCTGTCTGTCTGTCTGTCCCTCTGAATCATAATCTATGCTCCATAGCACGACGGTGTCGTGCGCCGAAAAATAGCAGACCTACAAGCTCACGTCCTCACCGCGTTGTGGGCTTAGAGGTCTGCTGTTTTCGGCCATGAATCGGGCCTAACTGTCTTTCCATGTGTCTGTCTGTCCGTCAGAGAACGAGGGTCCTCCGTCTGTCCACTCGTCCTCATCCTCCCATCAGTCGGAGGGGATGGACACCTACGACCTGGAGCAGGTCAACAACATCTTCAGGAAGCTCTCTCTGGAGAGGTACACACACACACACACACACACACACACACACACACACACACACACACACACACACACACACACACACACACACACACACACACACACACACACACAGTGTACCAACACAAAACATCTGCAAAACTTTCACATCGAGTATTTTGTGTGTGTGTGTGTGTGTGTGTGTGTGTGTGTGTGTGTGTGTGTGTGTGTGTGTGTGTGTGTGTGTGTGTGTGTGTGTGTGTGTGTGTGTGTGTGTGTGTGTGTGTGTGTGTGTGTGTGTGTGTGTGTGTGTGTGTGTGTGTGTGTGTGTGTGTGTGTGTGTGTGTGTGTGCGTGCGTATGCAGGCCGTTTCGCCCGTCCCTCTCCTCCTTCTCAAGAGTCAGCTCCACCCTGAAGCCGGTGCAGGTGTTGTCGTTGCTAGGCGACAGCCTATTAAAGGACATCAGCATGGTGGGAGGCAATGACAGCGGAGTCTTCGTCTCATCTGTCCAATCAGGCTCCTGCAGCGAGCAGGCGGGGCTACAAGCGGGACATCACCTCCTATTGGTGAGTAAAGCCCGTTTCATACTTCGTCACACGACGGTGTCGCACAAAAATAGCAGACTTACAAGCGCTATTTTCAACATGTGACATCATCATGCGACATAGCATAAATTGGCCTTTCAATGGAGTAAACATTTATTGGCAAATTATTTTAGTACTTATTTTTTTCCATTTTTACCCTGGCATCCCTATTTTGGGTATGTCATTATAGAATAAATCTATATTATATTTAAAAAAGCTTGAGTTTTTAGATCTGATATTTTCACTATTTTCAAAATATGTGGTGGTTAAAATTTGCATTTACTGCAGTTGTATACCCGAGACAAAGAAGTCAATTGCAAAAAATATCACCACTGTTACAGTAGGTTTGTGCAGGATACTATTGCTGGTGAATGTACACTACTACAGTATGTACCTGTGTTTCAATCACCTGTTCTTCACTGTGATTGGTTGACCAGCTGGAGGGGTGCATACGTGGGGAGAACCAAAGCATTTCATTGGATACTAGTACTCAGGAAGAAGTCCATTGGACTCTGCAGCATTGCACGGGACCAGTGCAGTTGCACTACCGAGCCAACTTTGACTGTAAGATTAATACTCAGTTTAATTTACATTGTTTTATTAAAATCATGTACCTGTTAAATTGAATCTGTGTGTATTTGTATATGTCTGCGTACCATCTATACTTGATTAACCTATATGCATTTAATTATATATGTATATATGTATATATATATATATATATATATATATATATATATATATATATATATATATATATATATATATATATATATATATATATATATATATATGCACGCACGCACGCACACACACACACACACACACACACACACACACACACACACACACACACACACACACACACACACACACACACACACACACACACACACACACACACACACACACACACACACACACACTGTATGCCTTTGTGTACTGTATTTGTGAATAATGTTTATTTGTATACGTGTGTGTGTGTGTGTGTGTGTGTGTGTGTGTTTGTATGCCCCCAGGCTACCGTCGTCTCCAGAGGGACTTATTGGACGGCACGATAGCGTCCGGCGACTCTTTCTACATCCGGGTCAACCTTAACATTTCCGGCCAATCAGACTGCTGCTCTCTGAGCGTGCTCTGTGATGACGTGGTCCACGTCCTGGACACCAGGCACCAGGGCCGCTGTGAGTGGCTGTGTGCCCGCGTTGACCCTTTCACCAGCTCAGACCTGGCCGACCGCGGCACTTTACCCAGTAACTCACGGTACAAAGACTTATTTTGAGCGTTATTAAATTAAATCAGTGATTCTCCACCGGTGGTCCGGGGACCACTGGTGGGCCGTGGGGGTATTGAAAGTATTCCTAGATACAGTATATGATAATATAACATATATGTTAAAATATTTCATGTTATTTATTCTTTACAACTTTGAAAATTGTGTTTTCATTGTGATACCGATAAATAGGAACTTAATGTTAGTTCCATTGATCCAAGCCAGAACACTAAAATATAGGTCAAAACATTTAAGTTCCTTACCTTTGTAGTGGGCTGACATCCAAGTGAGAGAATCAGGTGAACTTAAGAAGAATCCAAGGCACTCGGTTCAGTTGAGTTTAAAAAGCCTTTATTTTGTCATGGCTTGGCAAAGTTAAAAAAAGGGAAGTAACTTAAATGTTTTGACCTACAACTGAACCCTCTCCAAAGAGCACGGACCCACACAGCACTTCCTTGTCTCTTAATTCAACTCAAATAAACATGCTCTGAAAATGCACACGGCCCAGCCATCTGCCCACTTTACCGTGTTAAGTTGTCAGATGGGTGGGAACCACTGAATTAAATAATGGATGGAAAGACATTTTTTGTACGTTTCCATATCACAATGGGAAGAGACAGAACTGCACGGAGCGTGTGGCTCATCCATCAGTGCAGCAGTGGTTTAGCAAGCATATGCAGTACCTTAGAAAGTTACACAATACACATACTGTATGTGGAAGACTGCCTAGTGACTAAACATAACAGTAGTTGCAAGATAGCAGTAGAATGAACTAATGACCTCAGCCTTGTACTGATGCATGATTCAATCAGCAGCATGCTTCTACTATTGCTAAAGAGCAACTAAATTCAAGCGGTGGAATTTGCCAAATCAAGCCTAGGCTGGGGTTACCATGGCAATCAATTGGCTCATTTGGGCCACAGCCAGAGCCTTTTCTGGCGGTGCTGGCTATCCGACCGTCTCGACGCCGGGCACTGCACTCCCTCGGAATTTGAAGTCGGGTGGTTGAACGGTTCTCGAGATACGTGGATTACAGACGTACATACATACAGAGATTCGGTGCATTTATTGTAAGATAGCAGATCTACAAGCTCATAGCGCTGCACTCAGTGCCACGCTATGAGCTTGTATATCTGCTATTTTTGAATAGCCAAAGAAATCTAAAAAGATACAGATGCTTTCCCGGTCTTAACGTGTTAAAAAATGTTGAGAATCACTGATATTATGCTGCAGGTATTATGATGTGGGGACATTTGCCGGTGTGAATTGATTTGTTTTTGGGCGTGTGTGTGTGTGCTTGCGTGTGTCTTCAGGGCCCAGCAGCTGCTTCTGGTGAAGATTCAGAAGTTACTGTATCGAGGAGGACGAGAGGAGAGCGAAAGTCATCGCAGCCTCACAGTCAGTTACATTCCGTCCAAAACTATCCTTTGATCTGTTCTCTTCTCCTCAAACGGCCATCTCATGTGTGTCATTCTGCTTTATTTGTACACATTACACACACACACACACGTCGACATTCTACTCTCAATGCTAGATCATCTAAAGCTGTGGTTCTCAACCTGGGACCAGGGGGATCCCCACAGGGTTTTGGGGGAGTCCCCAGATGACAGTGAAGTGACAATTTAAGGACTTTTAAGACCTTTTTAATACCTCAGAAGGGAAAGAAAGAAAATAAATAAGACCATTACTGCATCAAACCATTACTGCATCAACAAACTATGCTATAAAAACTGGTCAAACTTTGGCCAAATTGTCAAATAATATACTGTAAGAAGATCGCCGCTTGTAGATCTGCTATTTATCTGTGGAACCAAGTCAAACAAAATGGAATGCCTCAACATTCCAAGTGCTTATCCAAGGTCCCCAGTTCAAATATGATTCTTATGGGGGATCCCCAGTCAAAAGATGATTATTATGGGGGGTCACTGCCTGAAAAGGCATGTTTATGACCTGTCCTGGTCTGTTTTTGTCTGGACAGAACTCCTTACAACCAGAGGACGGCAGTCATGTAGCAGATCCTAAAGCCAGCCCACGCATGTCCAGAGCCAGTGTCTTCATCACACAGATACTACAGGTAACACACACACGCGCACACGCACACGCACGCACACGCACACGCACACACACACACAGACACACACACACACACACACACACACACACACACACACACACACACACACACACACACACACACACACACAGTACCCTAACCCATACAGTATACATACACACACGCACAGGAAATGTACCTATAAAGAGTTCTATTGATCTGAATATCATGTCATCATGTGTGTGTTGGTGTGTAGTTTGTCAGCAGGGTGGATCATAAGTACAAGAGAATGAACAGCAGTGAGCGAGTGCGGATCGTCAACGCGGGGAACGCGTCTCTACCCAGACAAGGCTTGGAGACTCTCAGACCAGAGGGTGAGACAGAACGCTAAACCATATCTGTAACTAGAAAAAATATTTCATTCTTCTGTCACAAAATTACAAACTTCTTTAGTAGAACAAATATTTCTTTGAGATATTACATGTGATATTACAAGTGTGTGTGTGTGTGTGTGTGTGTGTGTGTGTGTGTGTGTGTGTGTGTGTGTGTGTGTGTGCGTGCGTGTGTGGGTGTGCGTGCGTGCGTGCGTGCATGTGAGTGTGCGCAGTGGTGGAAAGTAACTAAGTACATTTACTTAAGTACTGTACTTAAGTACAATTTTGAGGTATATAATACTTGAGTATTTACAATTTCCAATACTTTTACTTATACTCCACTACATCTCAGAGGCAAATATTGTACTTTTACTCCACTACATTTATTTGAAAACTATAGTTACTAGTTACTTTTCAAATACAAATTATGATGTAAAGAAACATACATTACCCACTTTAACCCTATTTTATACCTAGGCTATTTGAAAATAGCCGATCTACAAGCTCACAACGCGTCGCATCGCGACGCGTTGTGAGCTTGTAGATCTGCTATTTTCAAATATTTAGTACTTTTACTTTTGGTACTTTAAGTACATTTTGATGCCAATACTTTTGTACTTTTACTGAAGTAATTTCTTATTCTGGACTTTTACTTGTAACAGAGTATTTTTACATTGCAGTATTGGTACTTTTACTTAAGAAACAAAGAATTTGCATATGTGTGTTTGAATCTTTGAATCGTTACGAGTAATGCCCTCACCTCACATTCTGCATACAATGTCTGACTTATTATGATGTTGTGATCAGACGCTGCAGACCCAGACAGTGATGTGAGCAGAAGTCTCAGTTTAATACCCTACAGTCCTGTCACCCCCCAACGCACCCAGAGGAAGAGACCGGTCCTTTTCACGCCCGCCACCATGGCCAAAACCGTTATCCAGAAAATACTCAATATGGGGGGAGCCATGGACTTCAATATCTGCAAACCAGGTCTGTGGGTCACTGTGTGGTTGTTTGTATGTACAGTATGTGTGCACTATAGGGCTTTCACCAACGAGTAGTTATTTTTTATATTTTTTTAATGCCATAGCAATGTCCCATCTTACTATTATTATTATCCTCCTGACTTAATTTTTATCAAAAGGGGGGTCAAAAGTATGCCCAATAAAAGCCTATTATTGGGCAATGGGGATCCTTGGAGACGCTACTGTGGTGCTGTGCTGCTGTGCCAGAAGCGCTTCCCTTAAAACGCCATAAAAATAAGGGCAGGAGGATAATAATAATAGTAATATAGTAGTAGGATGGCATTAAAACAATTTTTATTTTATTCTTTTTATTTTTTGTAAAAAAAAATTTAATGTAAATTTCGACTAGTCGACTAGTCGACTACCACTGGGTCAAATTAGTCGACCTGTAAAAATCTCTAGTCGTGAAAGCCCTAGTGTGCACAGTTATATGCATACAGTACATGTGGATGTTGCTGCGTACAGCATAAAGTCCTGAGTGTTCATTTAACTCTGAGTGTGTACAAATGAAACTGGTTACATTTGTTAATTTAACACTGAGGATGTTCTGTGTATGTGTACATATTACAGAATTAGTACATATTGTACATAAGAACAGAACAGAACAGAACAGAACAGAACAGAACAGAACAGAACAGAACAGAACAGAACAGAACAGAACAGAACAGAACAGAACAGAACAGAACAGAACATGAGAAACGAGTGGGCGAGAAATTAGAGAGCTGGAGAGAGATGAGAGAGAGAGGTGAGTTGAATTGAATTGATGGCAGAATCAAAGACAGACAAGAGGGGAGACGACTAAGAGAAGACAATTGGGATTGGGAGATGCCATTGGGATTCAGGTCAGCCATTGTTCGAGTTTAGGTATAAATGGTAAGGAGTGTAACCAGAGAGAAGGCAATACGCAAGAGAGACAAAGATGGCCTAGTTGATAAGCATGACAAAAATAGTGACTTCACTGTGACATCATTGGTGTGGGTGTTGGTGATGAGGATGAGGATGAGGATGAGGATGAGGATGAGGATGAGGATGAGGATGAGGATGAGGATGAGGAGGATGATGGGGGGTGGTGGTGGTTGTGGTACACAGATGGTATCATGGTGGAAGCTGTCCTTGTGTGATCTATTGCTGAGTAATACAGAGATCAAACCTCACGTGTTTACTTGTGTAATGTTGTGTAATGTGTAACTTGTGTAATGTACACCAAGTGTATGTTCACTTCTTGAACCAGATCAGGGGTGCTCTGTAAGACATTGGATCAATTAAGGGACATGGCACACCATTTAAGGCATTATTTTACAGCCTTTTACTGGAATCTCATTCTCTCTCTGAAATATTCATTTACATACTTTTCTTCTCCAGACAAAGCTCTCCCCTCTACTTAGACACACTGTGGCTTGACTAAAATGGAACAATAACATATTGTGTTGCTTTGTATTGTGGAGCACAGGGTCGGGTCAGGATGATATGTGCTGGGTTTTGCTGTTGATTGCTGTTGGTTGAGTTGAGTCGAGTTATGTTGTGTGTTGTGTTGCGTTGTACTGTGTTGAGCTGTGTTGTGTCGAGTCGAGTCGAGTTGTGCTGCGTTGTGTTACGTTGTGTTTAGCTGTGCGTTGTGTTGCCATGTTGTTGTCATGGTGTGTTGACTTATAGTAAGGTACTGTATTGTATGCCAATCTACAGACATTCTAACCAAGGAGGAGTTTAATCTGAAGCAGAATGTTGAGCCCTTCATTCACTACAGAGAGAAACAGGCCAATTTTGAATGCATCACCCGAGAGAACATTGAGGCTGTGGCTGCCAAGGTATGTGTGTGTGTGTGTGTGTGTGTGTGTGTGTGTGTGTGTGTGTGTGTGTGTGTGTGTGTGTGTGTGTGTGTGTGTGTGTGTGTGTGCGCGTGTGCGTGTGCGTGTGCGTGTGCGTGTGCGTGTGCGTGTGCACGCGCGCGCGTGTGTGTGTGTGTGTGTGTGTGTGTGTGTGTGTGTGTGTGAGAGACATTTTTTACATTCCTAAATACGTGCACATCATGCATGAATCATGGTGTTGAATTTCTAGTAAAACAATATTAGCTGTCACTTCTTTAAAAAATATTTCCCAAATGAGAGCTCCACCATGACCAAACACTTACAAAATGATACATGTTACACTGACCATATTCACACAATAGCCAATTCACTCTTAGCAAAATGGCTGCCGTGTGAATATGGTTAATAGAGGACTTTATTCCCCCCCCTGCAGAAATAGATAGAGCTTTTGAAATTAAGTTCTTGGTCACGTATTCCCTTGAACAGGGCAAGCACTGTCTACTGGAAGCTGAGCTTGGCTGCATCAAAGATCTTCTAAGGAGAGATATTTACCCCATCATCATCTACATCAAGATCTGCGAGAAGAATGTGAAGAAGCTACGGTACATTAAAGCACACTGTGCTACTAGAGATGGGCTTTTAAAAATGTGTTCCGATACTACCAAGTAAAAATGAGACCCTGGCCCTTACTGATTATCAAAAACTCTCATTGTGCAAACATTTTGTTAAAGCAATAGTCATCCCCACAATGTTGTCAGAATATTGATATTGAGGTATTTTGTCAAAAGTATTTGATTTTTATCCATATCACCCAACCCTACTATTTTGTTCAATAGACTAGAGATCATTTTTTGTTTAAAAACAAAGTTTAAAAAAACGTTTTTTTGCTGGTTCTTGTCACTGTGAATTACTCCTCACATACAAATACAGTGTACTTAATGGGTTTGTACTTGTATACTCACTCCCTTACCTGCATTGTTCAAACCTTCCAGCAAATACACCATGCACCAACCGCCAAATTTGCAATTTAAGTAGTAAGCATGAACCATAGTCAACAGGGTAAATAGTCACATATGTAGAGTGCAAAGACAACAATGTGGTCAGTGCCACAGCTAACTAGGAAACCAGTTCAACATTGAACCTACAGTAGCATCTGTCCTCAGCCAGGTCCTTTTGACACCAATTACAGAATGAGCTGCTAACCTGCTGTGTATCAGTGTAAGTTAAATATGACATTATCATTTTGATCTTCAAGTTCAGTGCTGATTGTCTCGAAAAGGGAAATCTGGCTTTAGAGTAACAGAATACATGTTCAAAATCAACAAAATGCACTGTACACAGTAAAATCCTCATTATTCATTTAGCTCAGAAAGTGTACTACGAATTACATTTGCACACTCTCAGAGTAACAAATGGATAAATGAACCCAGGATTTTACGGGAACATACAAGACACAGTGCAAGGTACTGCATGCAAACATTATAATGATAATGATAATTACAACAGATCATATAACACGTTAACAATAACAACCGTATATGTGTTGTATTTCCACTCCATAGGATAAACAAAACAAACACATTGCACACATTAAAACAGCATGGAAGAGTAGTAGGTGGTGAATTTAAATGTGTGTGTGTGTGTGTGTGTGTGTGTGTGTGTGTGTGTGTGTGAGTGTAACCTTTTTGGCAAGGACAACAATACTGCAGGGTGTGATAGTGTGTTCAGTGTTTGGTCACACGTTCCTAAACCTTCACACATTACCACGACTCACTGACACACGACTTCCTTCCTGTTTCCTGTCCACACAGGAAACTGCCTCTGCGTGTGGAGTCGGAGGAGGAGTTTCTGAAGCTCTGTCGGTCGAAGGAGAAGGAGCTTGAGGGCGTTCCCTGCCTCTACGCCAGCATCGAACCAGACGCCTGGACAGGAACCGAAGACCTTCTGAAGACCATCAAGGACAGAATACTGGAGGAGCAGAGGAAGGTGGTCTGGGTGGAACAAGACCTGCTGTAGAGAGCGAGAGAGAGAGAGAGAGAGAGAGAGAGAGAGATAGAGAGAGAGAGAGAGAGAGAGAGAGAGAGAGAGAGAGAGAGAGAGAGAGAGAGAGAGAGAGAGAGAGAGAGAGAGAGAGAGAGAGAGAGACAGACATGGATAAACACATACACACATGCATAAAGATGCATGTGCACATATTATACACACATGTGACTGGATAGGCATGTGCAGTATACAGTAGACGCACATTCATGCACAAACACTTCACATCATAAACGTGTGCATATATCTATATGTAATCCTGTAAAAACACATATTTAATGCACACGCTCTTCCTCAGATTTAAACACACGTTGATACTCAAACTGTTATGAGACTAATTCATTACATTCTGTGAAGTACGTTATTCATTTTATTTAGCCAAATAAAAACATTATAGACATAAAGAACCAATTGTATTTTTCTATTTATGTTTAAAAATTTACTTTGTAATCTACAGTTGAAGTATTGATAGTATATTTATTTTACTTGGGACCCAGCTTTAGAATTATACCACGTATGTTGCACTCTGGTGTCATCTAGTGGCAACAGCTTTACATACAGTAGAACAAGAACAGAAGAGAATTTTGACAGTCTACTTTATTTTTGTTATCTTGGCTAGACAAGGGGGGGTGCAAAGGGGAGCTAATGTGTTCTCCTCTGTTTGTTTGTTTGTTTGTTTGTCCGTGGATAATCTTCCAATCCGTTGGACCGATTAGCGGCAAATTTCTTGTGCATGCTGCCAAAGAAGTTCCTCTTTTCACATATTGTGTATATATATATTAAATATTAAACTTTATTTTCATAATAGGGCTCTACAAAAAAAATGGCAAATGAGGTTATCGGGCTCTGATCGGGCGGAAACCTTTTTCGGAAAGCCCAAATTTGTAGTCATGCGTCGTAGATATGTCATAGAATGACGTCACAAGCTGGCCACATTCACAGTCACATCTGGCCTTGATCAAAAAGTATTTGCAAATGTATTCTGTGGTTTGTTTAAACTGAACAATTTGCATGCCAGATGGGTGGGGCAATTCAATCAGTGGCAGAACCTTCATACAGTCACAAAGCAAAGTATTTGAAAGCCAATTTAACATACACACAGATTGTGACAATTTAAATGACTAACTGGATACTGGATTGTGCTGATATGTGTAAAACTAAGACTGGGGACCACCAGGGAGTCCAAATCGACCTTTACAGGTCTGTAACTTTGAGTTTGCACCAAACGGGTCCATTTCAATCGACAACTGATAGAAGGGACCAGTCCAATGACCCAGAGCCCGTCTACACAAATCGTTACATTTTAAGAAATGGGAGGACATTCACACAACTTGTGAGTCACACACAAAGGCACCAGATATCGTCCCTCCCAAGAGCAATTTAGATTGCATGTTATGTAGACAGACGCCAGGTCATTGTAGACCTGGCATCCTATAGTGTGTATAGTTTCAATGTACAGATTATTGCCTTTTTTTTGGAGATTTTACTTTTAGACTGATGATAGGTTCTTGGTTTACCTATGATCCTAGATTACTATTTCTATGCATTTGATGTATTACCTCTTGTTGTCCTTGCTTACTGTAAATCGCTCTGGATTAAGAGCGTCTGCTAAATGCCCAAATTGTAAATAGTAGCATACAAGCTTTACCAGAAGTAATAGAAACGTGTTATTGTTTGATGTGTTTTGAATGATGTTTGATGATTTATTTTATTTTTTTATATTATCTTAGAGCGGTCCTCTTCAATCTGTAAGAAACATCATAATTCATACTGTTATGCAATGATGCTTTATAAAAATGTTTAATGGAAGTTGGTTCCATTTGCACACTCTCAGCGTTAAATGAACACTGATAATTTTAGTGTAGATTGGGGTTGCCAAAGAAAAGTCGTTCATATGTACCCTCTCAGAGTTACAGACCCTTAAGGGTTCCTTTGGACCCCTGGTGGGCCCCGGACCAGATGTTGAGAAACAGTGGATTAAACCAGATACTAACAATTATCTGTAACTAAATACTTAAACCACCACTTATCTGCTTGGCATGGCATGCAGTGACTTCTACAAGGCAGATAGTTTACTGGCTCCACTCCCTGCTTCTATCACACCAGTGGATTAGTGCCAGTGGTGCAAAGTAACTAAGTACATTTACTAAAGTACTGTACTTAAGTACAATGTTGAGTTATTTTTACTTAACTAGAGTATTTACAATTTTTTATACTTTTACTTCATTTCACTTCACCAAATATTATACTTTTACTCCACTACAATTATTTGAAAACGTTAGTTACTAGTTACTTTGCAGGTATAAATCATTATATTATAAAACATACACTAACCACTTTAGCCCTATTTTATATTTAGGCTATTGGTACTTTAAGTATATTTTGATGCCAATACCTTTGTACTTTTACTCAAGTAACATTTTGAACACAGGCCTTTTAGTTGTAGCAGAGTATTTTTATATTGTGGTATTGCTACTTTTACTTTAGTAAAACATCTGAGTACTTCTTCCACCACTGATTAGTGCGAACTGCAAAGTGCCATGACCTGCCTGCTGCCAGCTGTTACATGGTGTGATTAGTAGAGGGAGGGATGGTGACATACATTACAGGGACACTATCAGGGAATAATGCTCCATTTGCAGCCATAAAACTGAGCAATGTGTCTCTGAAATGCCACCGAAGTTGTGCTGAAACATTTGCCACAGTGATTGTCACTGGGATGAAATCTGCGAAAACTGCTACACCCCTTCCTGTTTTGTAGGTGCTACCCTCTTCCGTTGTGCTTACAGCAAAATAGTAGGGTTGGGTGATATGGATAAAAATCAAATACTTTTGACGAAATACCTCAATATCAATATATTCTGACAACGTTGTGGGGATGACTATTGCTTTCACAAAATGTTTGCACAATGAGAGTTTTTGATAATCAGTAATGCCATATAATAACTAAGGGAAATCATAGAACAAGGCAGATTGAACCTTGACCCTTGAACCTTGAACAGGTAGAACCATTTACTAAAACAGTCCGGTAAATTCACAAAATGTCATGACTCTGTAATGCAGCCTTTTAAACCAGGAAAGACAACATTATGCAATATCACAATATTATCCAAACTCCTGGGTCATATCCAGTCTTGTATCATGATATCAATATAACAGTGGTCCTCAAAGTGGGGTCCAGGGACCCTCAGGGTTCCTTGAGGGGGTTCTAAATGGACCCTTACCGGTCTGTAAGTCTGAGCGGGTACAAATGGAACCAAAAGGATCCTTACGGGTCGATTTGGTTCTATTTGTACCCTCTCCGAGTTATGGGGGTCCTTGAAATTAAAGAACCAATGCAATATCATTTCAATTATTGCCCAGACTTACACAATAGTGATATTGAACCTATTCAATCAAGTTGGTTGGTTGTAGGCAGCCATAGACCATATTGGGAGAGCGAGGTCGATGCCTGCCCATTAAATGTCTTACAAGAAATGTAGGAAGACAGAGAAAGCCCAAAACATACTGAAAGGGGAATTTTAATTGAATCAATATGGACTGTATGATAAATATTGTTGTTTCTGTAGCCTATGATAACCATCAACAATTAACTGAAATGCTGAATGCACATAAAAAGCATGATAGTGTCCCTTTTATGTACTGTGTGTTCTTACTACACACATCTGTCACAGTATACTGAGTAAAGCCTGATGTTGTTCCATTTCCTTTGGTGTGTGCCCTTGAGCATGTTTCACAGTCCTCTGCTGAAAGGGAATTTGCCAGATTTAATCTCACTCACACAGTAAATAGATGTCTAACACTGTATTGCTCATTTGCCATCCTCTGACTTCCTGGCATCTGCCACAGAAGTCAGAGGCAAAATCTGATGAAGCTCAAAATCTAAATAAATAAACAGAGACATGGGAAATATATGCCTCTATGTAGCCTATTTGTTTGTTTATTATATTAATGAATATATTAATGATATGTTATATTTTGCTTCTAATCTATAGCATTCCATTTTTATCTTTGCATCATCTCTAATGCTGTGGTAGGCTTAGCTATAAGGGAACATGAACTGCTGGGCAGATAACGTTATTCACAGTCCTGTGGGATAAGGGATAGAGGGAGGGAGGAGGGGGACAGAAAGGGGGGCAGGCAGAGCCAGGGGGGGGGGGGGGAAGAGAGAGAGAGAGAGAGAGAGAGAGAGAGAGAGAGAGAGTACACGTACATAAATTATCCCAGACAGGAGACATGCTCAAACAAACTGACCCAGAAATGTGAGAGTTTTCTCTAATCCCACTCTGCAGAAACCTGACCACAAACTCTCGCGATGTCTCGCGTGCTGCTCCGCTCAGAAAACATCCTGCTCGTGCACAGGGTTGCCATGTCTGATTTTTATAAGCGACTTTGGGCTTCTTTTTCTGTAAAGTTGCTTGTAAAAATTGGTAGTTGCAGGTTGCGTTTTTTTGGGCTTGTTTCTAAACTGTACTTGTTTATTTAGGCTAGCTTCCAAAATGTGTAATTATTATTTAAACCAGTGGTTCTCAAATATTTTCATGAAAACGTGTTGTGCCAGGGAGCCCTGTACCAGATGTGTGTTGTTAGAATGTTTGAAAAATATTCCACATTTTCTTTCAAGAGTTTTTGAAAATAGTAGATCTACAAGCTCACAACGCGTTGCGTTTTGAGCTCGGCAGATCGGCTATTTTCAAATAGCCAATAAAATGCTCATGTGGCCTAGTTGCTTCTTTTGGGCTTGTTTTCCTAGACCCGGTTGCTTGTTTCTCTCTCAAAACCTGGCAACACTGACACACTCACACTCACACTCACACACACACACACACACACACCTCGCACGTTACGCACACACACACCTACACACATCCACACACACGAGCTCAGCTGACGCGGCGAGGAGGAAAGCTGGCGGGCCCCGAAGAAGAGGTGAGATTGTCCTGTCTTTGGTCGTTATCATTAATTATCATTTATAAGTGAATTATTTGACAGAGATATCTATGACATGAACCCTGGTCCCTGTGTGGACACAGGTCTGCTGCCTGGACAGATAATCACTCTGTAGCCACATGATAAAAGCATGGACTGTCCGGAAGCTTGTTGTTCTCCTCCAGTTAGATACATATAGGTATAGGCATAACATTAATTAAGCAATTAAATGCACAAGTTTGTACATTGATTGAAATAATAACACGTTCTTCTCGTTCGGAAGAACAGTTCGTTCCGAAGCGAGGAGCTGCTCCACCACGGTGCAGCTCCCTGTGAAAGGCTACATTGTATCAGCTAGAGGAGCAGAGCAGACAGCTTGGCATCCGTTACTATACGGGCTGAGAGGACTATATTATTATTATGATCTATCTGTGTCTGGGTGATGGCACTCAACTGTTATATGGGTTTTATCTTCTGTTTTTACTGCTAGTTTGACTGTGTGTTGTTTTTTGATAAGTTGCTGTCTAGCTTTGTGACTGATACGCGGCCACAGAGCGGGTTTGTTGCTGTGAAGAGAGAGTGAGACAGAGAGGTGAAGTGTGTAGAGGAGGGGAATACCAACGCTCGCCCCAAAACACCTTCGCCCCGGGCCGGGGCAAATGTGGCAGTATTCACCTGGTATTCCTAAACGTAACCTCACGTAAACTATGCCTAAAGCTAAACCTAACCTTATTCCTAAACGTAACCTCAGTAAAACAGTGCCAAAACCTAACCTTCCTAAACTTAACCTCAGTAAAACTATGCCTAACCCTTAGCTGTAGTATACAACCCTCGTAGACGTATTTATGATTCTGACGTCTTCAAGAAGACGTCAGAATCATAAATGCGTCTACGAGGGTTGTATACTACAGCAGCTAGCCTAACCCTAAACATAGTTATTTCTAACCGGCTTATCCTCAGTGAAACAAATACAAGAATACAAGAACCATATGGTCCGCGAATGGGGGCAAGCGTGTTTAGGGGCGAGTTGTCCGGTTACCCTTGGCATCCGTCACTATACGGCCAACCGCCAGAGAGAGGACTATATTATGATCTGTCTGTGTCTGGGTGATCCTGTGCCACCGTTGGCACTCAACAGTTTTTATGGCTTTATCTTCTGTTTTTACAGCAAGTTTGACTTTGACTGTGTCGTTTTTTTAGTCTATCTTAGCTTTGTGACTGATACGCGGCCACGGAGCGGATTTGTTGCTGTGAAGACTGAAGAGAGTGAGACAGAGAGGTGAAGAGAGTGAGACAGAGAGGTGAAGAGAGTGAGACAGAGAGGTGAAGAGAGTGAGACAGAGAGGTGAAGAGAGTGAGACAGAGAGGTGAAGTGTAGCCAAGTGTGTACAGGAGGGGACTGGTGTTGATTTTCAAAACTACTCTAGGCAAAATATGGAAATAATAATATAAAGAATGTTGCGTGAGAGTTGAAATGTAGTTAAGTCTGTGGAATGGAAACATGTAGCTCTTTTAAACAGAGGGGGGAAAACTACAACAAGTTATATTTACCATGCAGTATCTCGAAAGCCTACTGTATTATTTATTTTTTCTTTGTAAGAATGTAGTTAATTTGATGATTAGCCTGTACAATAGCATAGGGCTGGCTGCAGGATGCATGCATGCAGGTCTAGTGGGAACCTAAACCTTTAGGCACCTCAACGTTGAACGCACTCGACTGTTCTAGTTGTTCTATTATTCGCATTTACCCACATTGTTATTATATAGGCATTACTGATGATTAATATATAAAAAATCTTATTGGTTAAATATCATCCCCACAATATTGTCACAATATTGAGTTGAAAGTTATTTTGGTCAAAAATATCACGATATTTGATCTTATCAATATCATCCCAACCACTATAGTGTGTCTTTCTGTTTTATTTGATACAGTCTGCTGTAAGCAAGCAGATAAGGTACCCAACATCTGACTGCCACTGACTCGTCTTCAATCTGTCCTCCTGGCAGGCATTACCTTGTTACATACAAGCGACACTACAAACCCGTCTTTGTTAAAAGGCTCTAAAAGCCAAAATGTGGTGAAACTGGCGACAGGGCGCTGTGTGTCTAAGGCAAGGGAAAGGGAGCCTTTGTTAATCCGGGGGGGAAATTCCGTTTCAGCTTCACCCAGCTGACGGCTGCTCAGATGGTCATGATGAGCGCTCTGGGGGGGGGGGGGGGGGGGCTGTTAGGGGTTAAGTGTCTTGCTCAGGGACACTTCGACGCGACAGAAATGGGCGGGCCGTGAGGCAAACCGATGACCTTCTGCTTACCAGACGCCGGCCTCTCTACCCACTAGCCATGGCCGGCCCAAGAAGTACAGGAAAGGCTAGTCTCGTAAAGCCACCAACCAGACGATCAGAGATCTCCACCTACTGATACGTCTGCAGTGCTAACATCTAAATTAAATATACTGTACGGGCTAAAACCGGGTGGAAACAATTCTGAAATGTAAAGAATAACAGCATTACAGAAGAACCAATCCAAAGACTTTAGGGCAGTCCTTCATGGACCAGGATTGGCTATGGGTTTGTTTGTTAGCGCTGTTCAAAACCATGCATTGAATTTAGATGACCATCTCTGATTGTCTGGCTGCACTAGGCAAAGGCTGATTTATTCTGAAAATAGCAGATCTACAAGCTCACAGCATGTCGCCACAGTGCGACGCACCGGGAGACAGGCGCGTGTAGATTGACTATTCTCGTGCTCAACACCGCTGTACGCCACACACAATACGCTGTGCAGTGGAAAAAGCTTTGGGGGAGGTAGGGTACAGAGGCTATGATTTATGATGCATAGAGTTCCCCAGCATGCAGGCATTTGACAGCTACCTGCGAGTTTACAGCTGGGAGTGGGACTCAGGTCAACTCCCATGAGGATGGGAGAAAAAGACCGCCGCCTCAGCCAAAAACTCAGTCGTCCAATTTGCTGCCAGGCGAGGCTGCCTCAGCCTACTTAACAAGCTGTTTTCATTAACCTGAGGAAAAACTGTCTCTCACTGGAACCTTGCTCACATTATAAGCATTTCCTGTCCTTTGCCTAACTCTGTGTGTGTGTGTGTGTGTGTGTGTGTGTGTGTGTGTGTGATTTCTGCAACATGATTTGTGTCAGCAGCAGTAACATATCTACATACATAAAGTCATTTGAGCTGAGTCATATCTCATATCTAATTAACCCATCTGTGTCATTTAAAATTGCTGCGTTGGCCATTAAAAAATAGCAGGGGTGGGAGGTGTAACATACACTTTTTTTGTATGCTTTTATCTTATTGACCTTGTATGCGATTTGAAAAATACCAATAAAGAAACTTTGAAAAAAAAGAGAGCAGATATTATACAAGCTCACAGCGCGTCAATTTGTGCCGCGCTGCGAGCTTGTACATCTGCTATTTTTGAACATTTTTGAAAAATCTTGTAAGTGTGAGAACTGCTGATTTAGAAGGCATTTTGCGGAATCGGCCTCAGGTCTTAATGGATTAATGGCACCTTTTTTCATCTGACCACTGAAGGCCTTATAATCTGTATACATTATAGGAACATGTGCTGTGTAGGTTTTCCCAGCATGCTCAGCCTGACTGCTCTGTCTGTGTGTATTACTTTGTGTCTGCAGGGAGCTGCTGTCATGGAGCAGAGGTGAGAAGAATTAACCCCCGGCTGGCCAGTGCAGTACAGTACACTCCACAACGCTGTGTGACACCATGATGAATGAACCCATTCCCGCATGAGACCCTGTCGCTGTCGCAACGCTCCTCTGTCTGGCCATCCATCTGTCGCCATGGTGACCCCGTAGAGGACTCTGCTATCTTGAACCTGTTACCATGGCGATGACGTAGAGCAACCCACAGCACCCTTGTCGTCACCTCCAATCTGTTACCATGGTGACTCTATAGCGCAACCTGGGGGGGAACGATTGCAATCGGTTGCTATGGCGACCCTGTAGCGAGACCAAGCCAGCACCGTCCCTTCACAACTACAACAGTGTGGCATGTCATGGAGGTGTTGTAGCACATAATCAAGCCCTTCTCCCCTCCCCACACCCCTACTTCTTCTGGGAAAAAACGCCTGTCACCATGGTAGGGCTGGGCAATTAACCCCAAATATATCCAAACCCATATTTAGAACCAATAACCGACTTAATCTTGCTCATGTAGGTTAATCGAATAATCGAGAAGCAGGTTATTTTTTTAAGTTTAAAATTTGTATTTCTTGTACATCAACTTATCAACAAACAAATGTTATATAATCGACGAAATTGATTAGTCTGATTAACCCTGTAACCCTGTATTAGACTTAATTGTACAATGGTGGCCTATGGAAATAGCGAAAATAGCCGATCTACAAGCTCACAACGCGTCGCACCGCGACGTGTTGTGAGCTTGTAGATCTGCTATTTTCACTTGAACAATCGTTCATTAGTCGTAATCGTGTTCTAAAAGTTTGAAACAATCGTCATTTATTGATTTGAAGTCATATCGCACCAGCCCCTAACGCCATGGGGACGTCCAGACTGTTCCGTATCTTCCTGCTCCTGGGCTCTGCCTTCATGATCCTCCTGATCATCATTTACTGGGACGACGTTGCTGCCTCGCACCTCTACCTGCACACCCCCATCTCCCCGGGCCCCAAGACCCCGCACACCCCTCAGCAGCAGCAGCAGCAGCCCCTGGCCCAGACTTCCAGGACGCCCTCCTTCCTGTCCGACATCGATGCCTTCGTCAACCAATTCCTCGAGCCGGGGACCGGCGAGCCCACAGAAACCGCTCCTGCCGACAGCGCCAACCAGTCGGAGCGGGCGGAAGAGCGCTACGTGCCGCGGCGCGAGTGGAAGATCCACCTGACGCCAGTGGCAGCCGAGCTCCGCGAGAGACAGGTTAGATTCTAGTTATAAACGTGATTATTATTAATGAACAGTCACCTTTCATGTGCATTACACGAGCCCATAACTAACTGTGTTGATGTCATGCCTATTATTATTGTTGTTGTTGATGTTGATTAGGTGGTAGAGGTACATTATGTTTCGACCATTGACGAAAAATAAATATATCGTTGTTGTCAGGCGGAAACCTTTGTATGTCTAAAACCGTTACTTTTCAGGAAATGGAAAAAATAACCTGTGTTCCAATGAATGCAATGTAGTTATTATTTAGTCATAAGCTCTTGTTAATAATGTTAATCAGTCAAATATTTATAAAACCCACAGACAGACCACTTTGAACGTGGAATCCCTATTTTGGGCATGGCGAAAACTGTCAAAATGTTGTCAAAACAAATTGCATCTACACACTCACAACGTGTTGTGAGCTTGTCGATCGGGTATTTTCGCTACTTTTGAGCAACTTTGTCATGCTGAAGAAGGGCATTCATTTATAAAAACAGCGACAATATGTTAAGTTATGGACAGCTTCAGAGTTGAATTGTAGAGATAACTTCCCTGAACTGAATTGACAGGAGCAGAGACGGCTTCTGCTTAAGGAGATGTGCAGTAACGATGGCTTGGCGTTCCCTGGGAAGAACCGCTCGTTCGATGACATCCCTAACAAGGAACTGGATCACCTTATAGTGGATGACAGGCACGGCATCATCTACTGCTATGTTCCTAAGGTACATGTAGCCCTTATGACAGGGGAAGTTGGTCATTCATCTTAACTGGCAGTGCTGTAGCAATAGGGAAAGCTGCATTAAAAAAAATAACATATTAAAATAAAAGCTCCATGCAATTCATTCCGATGAAGTCTTGTAGACCTCTGCCAAGGCCTAAAAATCTCCAAAGGTTGGCCAGATGGTGGCGCTAAAGGAGAGATCATGGGGTCACTCTTGGGAGCATGAAAGTGCACAGCAGAATTTGTGTCTGTGTGACCTTGGGTTCAGCAGATATACACTTATTTCAAAATTGAAAGTTTGGCCTGATGGTGGTGCTAGGGCGTAACAGGGTCACTAAAATCAATGGATTCTTTCCTTCTTTTTGGGAAGGAAAGAACACTTTTTGAAGCATAGCAAATTTCCTGGCAATCTGACCATTGCTTTTCGAGATCTATTGGTCACAGACAGACAAACAGATGGGCGAAAACATAACTTCTTTGGTAGAGAAAAAAAAAAATCCAATTTAAATAGAAATGCAATAATGACTTTCTCCTCAGTTTTTCTACATTTTTGTTCATTCTTATCATCATCCAGAACACATTCCACTGATGAGAAGTGGATATATATATATCTCCAGCCAGCTGGTTGCTAATTGGCTGAAATCAATACATCAATTGTAACACATTTAAATAAAAGATAATTGGATTGTTTCACGTAATGCAAACATACTGTATACACACACGCACACAAACATTTTAAACGGTTCATAATTTGAAGCCATTATATTGAATCGTTACATACGGTACACATTCTTACAGTTCTTTCAAAAGGAGAGAACATTTACACATACTTAAAGCAGTCCCTGCTACACCGTCTGGCTACCTATTACTGCTTTGACAGGTTGTTTTCTTCCCTCGTTATTTTGGCCTGTTTTTGGGTCTGCACAAAAATACACACATAAACACAAGAACGTTTTAATAGGTATCCAGCAGGCACATACATGTGTGTAAATGCGCACACAAATACATACATATACACACAATCCTACACACATACAGTAATAATGATGAGTGATTGTCTAAAAGATTTGGGTCTTTTAGACCCCAATCACCCCACTTTGAGTGATTGTCTCAAAGTGGGGTCCTGGGACGCTCAGGGTTCCTTGAGGGGGTCCAAATGGACCCTTACATGTCTGTAACTCTGAGAGTGTCAAAATTATGAAACCAAATGGTGGGTTTCATTCGTACACTCAGAGTTATGGGGGTCCTTGAAATAAAAAAAAGGTTTGAGAACCACAGGTCCAAAAACAACCCCACTGTCCCAATGTCTCCCCCAGCGATTGTATCCACCTACTGGGCTCTCACTACCTTGCTCTCTCGTCTATATTCTATAATACTGCAGCTTTCTCCGGAGGGACCCTGATTGCACAAACATATTTCATGCTTGCAGGGCCAATTATCCGTGACCGGTAAACAGCAAAGCATCTGGCTGTCCCATCACAAAGAAAGTAATTGGTTGTATGGATACTGTAGGCCCTGTTTTTAATGGGCCAAATAATGGCCTATAAATTACATTTTAATTGGACGTTGGACACAGTACACTCCACAACACTGTCTGACATCATGATAAAATCACTCCTGCATGAGACCCTGTTGTAAGTCTGTCCTTACATCTATCACCATGGTGACCCCAGAGAGAACTCTGCTATCTTGAACCTGTTACCATGGCAACAGCATTGAACGGCCCAGAGCCCCTCGCCCACTCCAATCTGTTACCATGGTGACTATAGTGCAAACTTAGGGGACTATTGTAATCAGTTGCCATGGGGACCCTGTAGCGAGACCAGCCCAGTGCACCATTCCAAGAACTACAGCATTGTCCCGTGTGACTCTGTGACCTCAGTCATCTATTGGCTCTTTTTGACTACAATGGGTAACCCAGAATTTTCCAGAACCTGAAACTTTCCAGAACCTGTGAAGTCCTGTGAAGATCTTTCATGTAATGTTTCCATTAAACCTCTCCTGAAGGGGGAGGTACGTTATAAAGCAACCCCATAAAAATGGGGAAACAGCCAATCTACAAGCTCACAACAGGGTAAGGTTGTAAGGTTTTGAAAGTAGAAGTTTTGGGGTTCCCGGAACTCAGTGTTAGTACTACCTCCTGTGCAGGATTTTTTTAAATAACATTTGACAAATATGGGCATCTGAACTCACTACATGCATGCAGGCACTAACTTCACAAATTAGTATTTAATGTATCACACATGCAGTTTAAGGCAACTTGCAATATCATTGTCATCAGGACAGGGGAAACAATAAACAAGCTTAGAGAGTTATGTCAAAAAACATCTTTCACTTAATGTCACACCGTTGTCTCGTCACTGAGACACACACACACACACACACACACACACACACACACACACACACACACACACACACACACACACACACACACACACACACACACACACACACACACACACACACACACACACACACACACACGTGCATGCTTGCTGCTAATCCTAAATCCTTAGAACTAAAATGACATCTAAAAGTTTGCGGTCCTACTCCTTGCGCACCATCTACTGTAGGTGGCGTGCAGTAACTGGAAGCGGGTCATGATGGTGCTGAGTGAGAGTCTACTGCAGGAGGGTGCCCCCTACTCAGACCCACTGGCTATCCCCAGAGATCTGGTCCACAACAGCAGCATGCATTTCACCTTCAACAAGTTCTGGAAGCGCTATGGCAAGTTCTCACGCCACCTCATGAAGGTATGTCTTTTCAGAAAGCTTTGACCATTGTACAGCAACACAACGCAGTTCCACAAATGGGTATAGCTGGTCTAATACTAGCGTCAATAAAATAAATAAATATCAATATGTTACATTTATTAAATCACTTATTTGAAGGAAGAATATGTTTCTGTAGCTTAATTACATAACTAAAAAGAGCCCCATTTGACTATCCAGGTTCAAAGTACAGTTGTCACTGAGCTATCAGTCCTTAATTTAAAATAATATGTAAAATGCATAGAATTTCAACCCTGATGACATTACTGTTTTGTCAAGAATAGAGCATCTCATGTGCGCTGCATTTTTACAAATCCTGTCACCCTCTCAATTGCATTCTGTGACGTTTATTTCTCAAAGGTGAAGCTAAAAAAGTACACAAAGTTCCTGTTTGTGCGGGATCCCTTTGTGCGCCTCATCTCTGCCTACCGCAACAAGTTTGAGCTACGCAACGAGGAATTCTACCGCCGCTTCGCTCAGGTCATGCTGCGGCGCTACGCTAACCAGCCGACGCCCCCTGCCTCCGTGGATGATGCGTTCGCCACAGGGCTTCACCCATCCTTTGCCCACTTCATCCAGTATCTCCTGGACCCCCAGACAGAGACGGACATGCCGTTCAATGAGCACTGGCGGCAAGTGTACCGGCTTTGCCACCCCTGCCAGATCCAGTATGACTTTGTGGGCCATTTGGAGTCGGTTGAGGAGGATGCTGAGCAGCTACTGCGTCAGCTGAAGGTAGATAATGTGGTGGAGTTCCCCACGTCGCACAGGAACCTCACAGCCAGCACCTGGTTGGCTGATTGGTTCAGCACTGTGCCCTTAGAGGCCCGGAGGGAACTCTACAAGCTGTATGAGCCTGATTTCAGGCTCTTTGGTTATGACAGACCAGACTCGATCCTTAATGAATGACAAGCACTCCTTGAGAAATGACATCTCCTCCATGCTCAGATGAAAGTGTGGCAAACTGCTTTGTATGTGATTTAAAAAAGAACAAAAGAATGCACATTATTGAGGTCTTTGCACATGAAGTCCAAATGTTACACTTGAAAACTTCAAGTGCGATGAAATAAATAGAAGCTCATGTGTTGCGGATTATTGTTAACTTAAAACCAACTCCAATATTGTCATCCGTCAAAATTACTTTCAGAACAGTTCAGAATAGATTTTATGCATTTTTTCACATCAGTCAACAAGATTGTTGGCGGCTCAGTGGATAATGGATATGACAAAATGCATATATGAACATTTCAGACTTGGTGTTCAAAGACCTTTACAGGAGTGACATCACCCCTTGACGCGGGCTTAGCAGTTGTGTAGTCTAGTCTAATCCAATCTAGTATTCAAAGGGAAACTCTACCTTCTTAAGTATCTGCATTCCTGACTTTGATGTCACACAGAACCATGCCTGTAATTTGTGATGTCACAGGGTTTTTTTTTTGTGGCCAACTGTGATGTTGCACAGGGCCTTTGTAGCTTGGAGTGTTCTTCAGAAATCTCTCCGGTGTGATGTCGCAGATGTCACTTCTACCTGTGACATCACAGAAACATTGTAGCCGTATGTGATGTCAAAAGAGACCCCACCCCTGTGGTTGCGATGCCGCTACTGATGCAGTCGGAACAGGATATAGGGACGTTGTTTTTGTATTTTGGGGCATTTGTTTAACACCACAGTAGTGAATTTGTTTTGAAAGGTAGTTGCACATATTTTAGTTAAGTAACTTATTTGGATGTCTCAGTGCAATGTTTATGTTAAGGTTAAGCATGTAGGCCTAAGGGATTTACTATGTTCAACATTTTTACATGTAAGTGACGGCTGTCAACATTGGAAAGCCTCTATGTAGAGGAAGAGGTATGCTTCTATACCTCATAATCAGATTTAGCATTTATAGTTGCGTAACATTACGCTGCTTTTCCTTAATGAACAACCACATCCAACCAAAAACCTTTTTGCTTCTTGGGTCATCAGTATGTTACATTTCTGTAAAGATAAGTTTACTATTACTACATCAGTAGAATGGTTAATGAGAACATTATAGCAGCTCGTTTTCTTTCATCAGTATTCCAAAGCATGCCGTTAAAGACAATGCCATAGCATCAAGATATGTAGTTCTACTAGGTATGTAAGGAATAGAGTCAGTTAGAGTAGTGGCATTGCCTGGACTGAACTTAAGCACAACAGTTCCGTTGAACTTCAAGGCTGATATATCTGGAGAGCATACTGTAGCTATATTCTTCAGAGGAGAATGAGGGAAAAAAGTTGAGTCTCAACATTCTTTTGTCTTTATTGCAGATGAGTGAAAGCGTCTGTATGTGTTAGCATACAGTTGTTGTTTTTTTTCACCAAAGGGAATATTTTATTTATCATTATTCTCCGTCCTTGTCCCATTGCTTCCATACGGTGTTATAGTTTGGGTATCATTTGTGATAGTCTGTGTGTACGGGTACCATGACTTACCCATTGTGGCAGTGTTTTCAGATGATCGTGGTTAGTTATCTTAGCCAGGTACCCTTGTTACCTTAGCGACAGTGTTTTTCTGTAGTTATTAATGTCGTACGTATTCTGATGTGTAACCATGGGTAACACAACAGCCCAGCTGTCCAGAACCGTCTGCCGAGAGTCAGTGTTTTGCAAGGATGAGATTCGATGCTTCAGCCGAGCGTGTAAAATATACCGCAGACAGCCACTTTAAATGTATTGATTATGTGCATTGATGCTTCACTGCACATGAGCACATATCACTCCATATGTTGGGGGTGTCTTTAGGGGCCAGTTATAGTAGAGTAAGAACAAATGATGTTAGTGCAAAAAACATTAGGCCAGTATTAATGTCAGAATAAGCGGAGTCTTAGGTTGATCAAAGTTTAGGTTCAGAATTAGTGGAGTCATGATTTGAAAGAGGTCAGAGCTTAGAATTTTGCTCAGTCATGGTTAAGTATGTAGCAGTGGGAAGATAAGACAGTGCCTTTGGTTGCTAATGAGACAAAGTTTACACAGCAAAAAAAATAGTATTTTTGTAAGAGAATTTAATTTTCACTTTGATCACCATACAGTGTTTACGTATGATGTATGACCAACAAGGTACAGTATATTTGATATGCCATTGTTCTATTGGGCCTCATGCACCATGTGTGGTTATTTTGTGAGGCCTGGGACATGATAGGGATTACCAGTCTGGAACTCACTGGGGAATATGATTTTTATGACGAGTTTCTCTGTGGACGTTTTCAATATAAAGAGTTTCATTCCTAATCCACAATTGGGCGGAAATTACATCTGAAGAAGAAGGGAATGTCCACACACGATATACTGCTCTCATGTCTTTATTTAACCAACCATCTTGAACAACGTTTTGCCCGTGTAGGGCTTCATCAGGTTGGGAAATGACACGTGCACAGTGTTCCTGCTAGGAAATTATTCCTGATGCGAAAGTATTAGTTATGAGTCAATAATGTCATGTGGAGAATCTCTTCCTAAATGGATGTGTTGCATTCTGGAGTGAAACCTTTCATGTTATTTTTAGCAGGATAATTTGCAGTGGATTCCTCCATGTACCTTACCTTCTAGTTTGCAATTTGATCGTGCACACTGACTGAACCTCTGTGTGAATTGTACTGTATCAGTGATTCCCAACCTGCGGTATTTTTTATTTAAAAAGAATCATAGCGATATCAATAAATAAGAAGTTAAAGTACACTACATTGGTTCCATTGATACAAGCCAATCGATTGATTGATCATTAAAATAAACACGGCCCACCCATCTGGCCGCAAACGGTTTCAAGATTTCCGAGTGATCCAGAAAAGGTTGGGAGCCACTGCCATGGGTCTTGATCTGTGCCACATTGTTGTATGTATGGTGTCCAGGCGTTCCATGTACACTCCATTGTATCAGTGTTGCTGTCCCATTGCCTTTATGCTTTGTTTGATTGATTTTGTAAATGTGCAGAGCACTTTGTAAGCACAGTAGGCTGCCTGCACATGAGATTGTACTTTGACCCATTACAAGCATAATGATACACCAGGAATGGTCAAATCTATACCACTGGACTGGCTCTCCCAAGAGCATCTCATTGACAATAATTCACACAGTGGCAATTTTGCTTTTATGTTACTGTCAGGGGTTGAGACATTTCTTGGATCATTTTTAGCCCATACACAAATATGCAGGGTTTACACTGAGAGTGGAATAACAGTGGGTTACATATTCACCCCCACCGAAAGGTTCCCATTCAAACGGCATGTTTTTCCATCACTGGTGAACCATTATGACTTTTATGTGTTTTCCCGTCAGCACAGCAGATTATAACAGTAATACTTACTGTGTAATGTTAGCAGGCATCACCACCAGCACAACCACACAGATTGCCCTTGTGTATCTATTGGCTTATGGTAGCATAAATATTACCCCAGTGCCTATTGTATTAATGGGAAAGCCAGCATTGAGGTGATATTGGGCCCTTATGGATCAAAAACAAGACAACAGATGAATACCAGGGTTGTTAATTCGTGTTCAAGCTGCGAAGTCATCATAAACCTGATTTATACTTGTTGAATTACGTATAAATTAAACATTAGTTTAATTAGTTTTTCACTTAAAAGAAAACTGACATGAAACCAAATTAACCCTGATGTTAAGCTGACTGGATAGCTTTTGTCCAACTCTAATGTTAATGTTAATGTGAAATGTAAAAATAATGTGTTGATTAGCCTTTGAAGATAAAAACAGATTCTGTGGCTCGGTCAGAAAATGATAACCAAGCATCCAGGAATGGATGTTTGGAGAGTTAACAGATTCATTCAGCAGGGAATCTGCTGTTAAACCAATCCATTTCTCCTCTCATTGAAAGGAAGGTTGCTGGACAGGAACCATTAAATTATTGCAGTGTCATATTTCATACGTATTATGGTGTAATGCTTCATTTGGTCATCATATGAAAGAAATAAAGTTTACTGGGCATGACAGAAGATTTATTGCTCTAATTTTTCATCCTTTGCTTCCTCTGTCCCTCTCTTACCTCTCATCACAATCTGATTCTGTGCAGAATGCTGCACTCTGGTGGACAGAACACTATACTTAAGTGTTGTAGTGAAAGTGGAAGACAGATCAGAAAACACATGTTTATTGTTATTCATCACAGCACCAGAAAAATGGTTGTATGCTTTACAATATACAGTATTTATTCATACTCAATTGCTTGTTCATACTACATATTTACAATTTTACAAATAAAAAGAGACAAGAAAAACATCTGTCAGTACCTTCTGGCAAACTTGTTTAGCACCAATCATTGAAGTATACCTGAGTAGTGAGTAGCATGTCATTCCTCCTCTGTGCCCTTGATTTACCATGAAAAACTATGGAACACCTAATCATAATTACTACATTCCACTCCTTTTCATTTATTCAACATATAAACTACAGTCAACACTATTGCAGCATTGCATCAGAGAACGCCATTCTCTCTCACATACTATATAGTTACTGTATATGGACAAAGGTTTTAGGTTTTAGCACCACCAAGTTTTTTGCACCATACTGTACACTACTTGGCTTGTTACAGGCTACATAATTGGAATGATAATGAGGGTTCTGTTGCATGATCTCATTATTGAGCTGATGCTGAACAAGCCCCAAGCATACTTTGGGAAAACCTTGAATCTTATCCGTGTATTTAATTGTCAAAATTAGAAACTGTATCCACTTTAATTATCATGTCCCTGGGCTTATGTTCATAATTTGAATGTTTGAGAGGTATATTAATTCGTTAACATTACTGATTTGATCCTGGTGATTTTAACAAACTAAAATGTAATCCCCTCACACTCAAGTATGCAGTCGAGGGAAAATCTCCCTCTGACGTAGATAAAAAGAAATAGTGATGAAATAATCTACTGAAGTTTTTGTGTGTGTTGGAAGGGTCTCATCTCTCCCTGGTTTACATCAGAGGCCTTGCTCAAGACCTGATCCACGCTGACCCATGTTAAACTGTGTTTTATTCAAGCTGGCACACAGTTTTACACATAAGTGTCTGACAGAAAACTACAGATCAAACACAGGCTGCACCAAACCCAAAGCCTGGCAGTCTTAAGTTCTTAATTCTGAGCTCTTACGTGCTTACAGACAGGGTTTCAAGTTAATGAGAAGAATTTAATATCCTATAAACCACCCATCTCTAGACCAGTCAGACTGAGTCACAAGACTTTATTTTTGGAGACATTAAAAGCCCTGTCATAAACAAAAGTAGTGTGGGAGAATGATGTTTGCACTAGGAATTACACCTAAAGTCTTCTTGGAGGATCAAAGCACTCCGCTATCATGTTAAATATTACTCAGTTGAATTGAGTCCAAAATATTACATAAGACTTTTCTGAAAGAGGTCTCAATAATTTTAATGCTGTTAACTGTGCAACATGGGATAATCTTTAGGACCAGCTGAATGACTTCAGGTGATTCAAGCACTAAAGAAACAGAACAGGAGAGAACAAAATGGCTATGGACAGAGCTCTGGTGGTCTGCTGTCTTTTTCATTCCTAAAACCATGACTCAACAACAATTCTAATCCCCTGCCAACAGCCTCTCCCAATGTCTGACTCCCCAATGTGCTCGTCTCTCCCTCACTCCACGGTGGATTTAATGAGGTATCCGTTAAAGGTGATGTAGATGTCGACGTCGTCGCTGTAGACGGCGTTCTCCCTCTCCCGTTTGTACAGGCGGACCCAAACCTCATCGTTGAGCGCCAGCTCCAGCATCAGGCTCTGACTCTGCATGATAGAGCGCTCGCTGGGCTGCGCGTATACGATGGCACGCTCCTGGTCGTTCTGCATTATGTGCAGGTATGTCTCCTTGAAGTTCCAGGTGTGGATGTTGACGTTGAAGAAGTAGATCCCTGGGGTGTAGCAGTAGAACTTCCCCTTGAACATGTTAAATTGGCCGTGGAGGTTGACAAACTCCGTGTCAAACACCAGGGCCTGGTAGTATTCCAGACTGTGGAGGGATTTGCGGCGGCCAACGGAGAAGGCGGAATGCTGAGTCTTGCAGGGGTCGCCCGGAGGGCCTGCCTGGCCATTAGTGCCTTTAGGGCCCATGGGCCCCATGGAGCCCGCAGGGCCCTCCTCTCCGGCTTTACCTGGTGTCCCTCTATCACCTCGGTCGCCCTTGTCACCTGTGGGGCATGACAGGAAACATAACGTATTGTGCACATGACTTCAGAAATGGACAAGAAAGGTTTCTGCACGACAATGACAATGTGAACAAAAAATAATAATAAAGTCTGATTAGTCAGGTAAGGAAGGAAGGAAGTTTGTCTTGGACACATACAATACTGTTAAAAAATACAAAATGACACATTGTGTTATTTTCCGTCTGTTATATTTTATGCTTTTTTACTCACATGCTGTACAGCAGTTTGGTCAACTCTGGTTGACTTGACTTGACATTGACCACATGAACCCTAGCTTACCTATACAGGGCATGTCATAATAGGCTAACATTAAGCAAAAAAAACAGGCAAACATTCAGCAAAAAGAACAGATCTACAATCTATTTGACATAGAAGTAAACTTAAGTAAAGTAAAGTAAACGTTTTAATGGAAAAGGTCACAGGTTTGATCCCTGAAACAACAAAAGCAAATCAATCTGAATGAGAGCATCAGTAACATGGCTAAAAGCAAGCGTCCTAAAACTCCACATAAAAAACATTCTATGGAATTTCGCTGACGCATCAGACTCCTCTAAAATTGTTTTCCATTTCAGCAAATGATCCCTGTGGTTTACTTCTCAAATTCCTTTTCTCCACAATTTGACATTTTTTCTACATTATTCAGAAAACCACCAGTATGCTACCCCCCTTCCCCACCCTCCCTGTCAGGCTCTGTAACCTGCCTACCCTTCCTTGCAGACACAAAAGAAACATACCAATTGATTTGTTATTTCTTCTGCCACATAAACACATTCAGGGCCAAATCAAACCTAATCTAAGAGAGCAGCAGACGTTTTAACATCAGGAAGGGGGAGAGTCTCTTAGTCTTGGCCCTGAACCTACTGCATTAGGAAAAATAAACAGCTCTGAGGAGAGTGCAACCCTCTAGGACAGCAGTATTAGACCACTGAATCGCACTGAATCCAAGGCACAGCTCCAGCACCAATTTGTCTGTCAAGAATCCAGACGTCTCGTACTTTTTGTAAACCTTGTGGAAACGTAGACCTGACCTGACCTTTCATTTAAAGTTGTGATGGGATCTGAAAGCTGCCAAAAGTTTCTTTTCCATCTGCAAGTGAAAACGACATGACCTAATATACTCCAAAGTGCAACTCCATGGCTGTGACCATGATATACGGCCATAAATAATATTCCAAAGATAACTTCCAGTAGTTTCCAAAACAAGGCCACAAAAGCATGAGTTTCTTTGAAGCACAAGTGACTGACTATATGTTCAGTCTAGCCATCGCTATACAATTTTCCAGCCCAATGCAGTTTCAATGACTTGAACATTTTTATGGCAATGAGACTAAATATTTACAAGTCCTGCTAGCAGCTCCTAGAGATCTTGCTGCTCCTAATTCCATCTCCTAAACTCACTCCAGGTACTAGTGTTGGATGGACAAATGTCAGGGTAGCCTACCCAGTAAACATATGTGCAATTACAACATTTAGCGGGTGGGTGTCACTATAGGAAAGGGCATGGGGTCACCAAAATCATTAGGGTTCCTCCTTAAATCTGACTATTCGATTATGAGATGTCTTATGTGCAAAACTGACATTTTTAGGTTAGCATTAGAGGATAAAAATCAGTAGGGTTTAGGGGTGTGCCGATACACTAATTTCACGAAACGATACGATATTTGGCTCACAACTTCGATACGATTTCGATACGATACGATACGCACTTTTTTATTATGAAAATATATGGGGGAGAAAAAAGCAAATGCAAACAAATAATTCTGTTTTTGCATTATTCAGATATTGCAAACTTGTAGCTTTTCAGCTACAATAGCCGTTTTGAATCCAAATAGGGCAATAGTGTGACACCTGACCCCAAAAAAACAACATGTTGTCACCCTTTTCACCTCGGGGCTGTTTGCATGCCTGATTATTATTATTGTAAAAAAAAAAAAAAAAATCCAAAACGATACATATCGCCACGAAAATGTATCGCGATATATCGCGGGACGATATATCGGCACACCCCTAGTAGGGTTCATCCTCCAGGTATCATAAATGCAAAGTTTCATGGTTCAATCCAGCCATTAGATTATGATACATATTGGTGCTAGAGGAAAGGTCATGGGGTCAGCTAAATCAGTATGGTTCATCTTTTGGGGAAGCATGACGGACGGACGGACGGACGGACGGACAGACAGACAGATATGACCATCCTTAGAATCGCAACCTGAAATTCTGGGTTTAAGAATGGACCTACAGTATAAGCACTTTTTCAATGTCACTGTGTTCACTCTGCTCCTACTACGGGAAGCACCATACAATACCTTTGAGGATGGTCATGTTGATGAAGGTGCGGACCTCGGGCATCTCGCTGAGGCCTGCCATGGGTGCCTGGGCCCCGCTGCCCTCTGCTGGCTCCATGTGGTCACAGCAGCGTCTGCAGACAGCTGGGGCTGCACCAGGGGGAGACACTGAATCCACCAGGGAGGGGAGGGAGAGAAGGACAGGGAGCAGGAGAATTACATCATCCAACATGGCTGCACCTGTGAAGAGAAAACAGTCAGAACAAGAGAGGAAATGGCAAAGCAGACAGACCCTCAGGGGAGACTGACATGATTTGAACCTGTCACGCTTAGGAATTCACACAGCCGCCTTAACACAGTAAAATCCAGTTTTTATTTCATTCAGGGTCTGTCTGACTTAAATGGCACCGCCCCCTCAGCCAAAAGTACACCTTGCGTATGTCACTGATCACATGACCTCTATCAATTATCCAGTTCTAGGCAATATAGAAGGGGGGGGGTACTTTTTTCTTATTTCCACACAACAGCTCTAAGGTGTATTAAAGACATAGTTCAATGTTGAAAATGAGCGGTATTCCCCTTTAAGCCACGAAACAATCCATGATCTACGCAAGTTGATTGGTTGAGGGCAATCACATGGTTATATGCACGGTTAGTACATTTATGTTTATAGATGGTTGTGTGAGGTTCATATTAGGGTTGAATCTGGGGAGGGGGTTCAGAGCACCCGATGTATTAATGTTTCTTTACTGATCCACTACCATTCAGAAAATCCCAGAGATGGATACTGGGGCATAGAGCAATACAGCTGCATCGCTATGTATCTGATGCTGCCCAAACAGAAATTATTTATTTATTCATTTGATTCTGAACACAGAGTCCAACTAACTAAATACAAATGACTATTAAACCCTGTTCTCCATGTCAGCTGTAGTTCAACGGAGACATACTACAGCTGGTTTAATCAGGGATTCATTTAGACCTGGGATTTCCCCAGGACCACCACAGTAAATAACCACAATCAAACACCATCCGTCCACAGCACTTTCCAGCCTTTTCACTCACACAGGCACAGAACAGGGATGAATTAACTAGTAACAGGTGCACCTAGTTTGTCTTTGTTGTGACTAATGCTGGCCCGTGGCCAACTCACTGCTACAGTGGAGCAACATCTGTTAGCAGCCATGGAGGATATTAAACATAGCTGTACCTGAAAGGCATAATGTTGAGACGGCAAAAGGAAATAGCTTGCAGTTCATGTTTATCATGAGGCAGGTAATAGAATAAAAATATACAAAGGTTTCTCCTTTGGATATTCTGAAGGCCACACAAATGTCCACAGTACAACTCTATGTAGGCAATACCTTAAGCAGACTGGGTTCATTTCTAGATGTTGTGTACAAAAGCGTGTTACTGAAACAGGATGTGAATGTGAGTTAAAACTAGGAGGCAGTGAACTCATCTGGGAATATCCCTCTTTATTGCTCGTGTATCCTTAACCACAGCAATGGGAAGAAAAAACAAAACAATATGGGTGTTTGGTCAATGAGGTCATGGTATATTAAAGACAGTCCTGTCTGCAGGAGAAATAAAAATAATTATCAGTTCACATGCTAATATATATAATAATATATAATAAGTGATTAAATTATACACATACCAAAGACATTTTAATTTCAAGGACCCTGTAAGGTTTTGTGGTGGTGGAGGACCTTACAAACAGGATGGAAAGCATGATTGAGCTGTACAGCTAAGTGTAGAATGACAGGCCAGGCAGAGATGGTTTCAGAGTGGTGCCATTTACTGATTAACACCATTTACCAAAGCATTCACTCATGACAGAGGCAACAGCTCATTACGCACACATACACCACCCACTTCCCCCAGCTGGTACATATAACCCCCAGACTACACCATCACCTCCATAACTGAGGCCACTGGCACATTCCCCCTCTCTAATACCCCCTTCAAGAGCAACATCTACAGACACTCAATTACCAGTTACAAATACAATGCCAATACAAAATTACCAGTTACAAATACAATGCCAAAACAAATCAAAACATATGTCTAATCCGCTAAAGAAATACCAAACAAAAACCCAAATCAACATAACCCCTCTAACCACCCCTCTCTCTTCTCTGGCCCCTTGGTACAGCCTGACAAGTTAATTGCCAGGCTTAACACCCTGATGGACATCAGCTGGGTCTTGAAGCTGCCATCTCCTAGGTGTGTCCTCCCCTGAAACCCCTGTCTGCAGACCTCAAAGAGAGGCTGATAGGTAGGATGCCCACAATAACCATACAATATAACATACTGGTAACTCAATAACCCAAATAAACTTAATGTATTAGCATGTCTTGTCAATCACAACAGTCAATGTGTAAGTCTGTTTTTCACCTTAGTGAGGGGGGTGTTCTTCAGCTCCCGCTATACCCCCAGCTTGATACGCCTTAGGCCACGGACTCCCATTTCATAAAATGGGAATCTCTGGGACCCCAATCTACACTGTAAAATCCTAACTCAGAGAGTGTACTAATCCATTTCTACACTCTGAGTTTTATAGACCCGTAACTCCTCAAGTACCCCTGGGGGTCCCCGGACGCCAGTTTGAGAACCACTGACGCATACTACTCCATTTTCAACATCTGTTAACACCACAGAAGTCAAATAAGGTGACATTTCAGGGTGTTGACAGTCTTTGGTTGATGTGTCTCACATCAAACAAAGATTGTTGAATTTCACACTCCATTGCAATGAATGGAATGTTATCCTTTAGATATCTAGTATCTATGCACTGTATGCAGATGCCCAAATGCCCTTGAAGTCAATTCCCCAAACAATGGGAAAAAAGGAAGTGTGGAGGAATCTGGGTGGCTGAGCCAGATAAAACATTTACTAGCCCTAAGTAAGGAGAGAAGAGCCCAGTGGGATGGAAACATAGCTGAGGGGAATGAGTTCTTCATGCAATAGAAAAAGCTGATGTCTATATGGCCTGGCTATCCAATCACAGCTGCATCGGGCCGTTTAACCACATGAGTCCCTATTCTCAGGGGCGAACATTTAGTGAAAACAGCAGACCTACAAGCTCACAACGCGTTGCAACACGACACGTTGTGAGCTTGTACATTGTGTGTGTGTGTGTGTGTGTGTGTGTGTGTGTGTATATATATATATATATATATATTGATATATATTGATATATATTGATATATATTGATATATATATATATAGTAAGCCCAATATCTCCAATGTCTAAGTGTGGATTCCCTCATGGATGAGAAGTAGATGTTTGGTCTCCTGCGTGGGTCTGAATCCCGGGTGTTATAGTTACAATTACCTTGCAATTACCTCTCTGGCAGGAGAGGACATAAAACGTATGGACCGTAGCTGTCTAACCCTATTACAATGACAGAACCCATGGGCCCATAAAGGCGCCGTAACAGGCCCACTAAAACTAGCAGTCATGTCATCCAAAAACACAGAAGTACAGAAAATTACAAGAATATCTATCAGCGGTGTAAAGGATAATAAATCACTCTTAGAATTACCCTTCAAATATGCCATAAATTAAGCCACTTAGCGCATAACGTTTAGACACCACAGAGCAGTGGTGCCAAGGGTCTGACTTCTGAAGAGTCGATTCCAAAGAAAACTGTGCCTGTAGGATTTTTTGCTCTGGATTTACACTACTGATTCAACTAATCGAAGTCTCCCCCCTCCTATCAATGTTTCATTAATCAGTACTAGCCTGTGATTTTCCAAACAATTCCTCTTGGGAGGGGGTTAGGCTTTTATGAATTCTTAAAGCTGTATTACTTGAGGAAGCATGCATGTACTATGCACTATTCTGTATATTGTGGAATAAATGTGTCTCAGACTGTTAGTTAAACCCTTACTGTATTCATTATGTGTACTAAGCTGTGCAACAAGCTATCTTTCACAAACTATGTGAGCATGAATGTGTGGTGTGGTGGTCCAGTATAGTAAAATGCCTGTGGTTCAAGGAGATAAGCTGCACGAAGGCACCCACTGGTGCATGGGTTTGTTTTTGTGTGTGTGCGTGCGTGCGTGTGCAGCCCTTGTTCAAATGCTGTTCAATCAAGACACAATTAAATTGCTAGTGGAAATATGTGACTACTGTTGCTGCTGTTTGCTCTGATAACTTGAGGATTTCCAGAGCACTACAAATAAAATAATGTCCTTATGTTATTGTATGGAGACATTGCCCATTCACTGCCTTTGATACTACCCATATACAGGTATATGGCTGTATACTACTTGCTCTGTATCTGCAGAGGTGGGCTGTGGACAGTTCAGAAACCTGCTTATTATATTTACATCATCAGTGGGAATTCCAAGCTAATGGAAACTACTTTTTCTTCCTGGCAAATTAGCATGCTGAAATAGAAGCAATTGTTCTTGCATCAATACAAATTTAAAATGAAACATTTAAATATTGTTTTAATTAATACAGATGATGTCATTGGTAGGCTTATAGTAGAATTAGTGAGGATCAATTACGATAAGATATGGTTGAAAATGGGTTATGTTACCATGATTTTCAAGGATATAGTTGGACTGATGGTCCATTGTGGAACCTTGGGCCGTCAACCTTTACTTTATAGAGTGCAGTCAGAAGACAGGCCTTGATAGCCACAGCGTTGATATACTGAATGTAATAGATAAGAACTTCAGAATTCTCCAGGCGCTCAACCGAGCGCTTGTTTGCATGCAGACTTAGATGTGGAGCGAATTGCCTTCGTGATATATCAGGTCGTATTGTTTTAATATCATTAATTTGCTGTTCTTTTATTCACATAGTATAGAGGGAATCTCCCTTGTTTGTCAATAAAGATGCCTTGCGCATGTAAAAGGTAATTTCTGTGTATGTCGTCTATAAACTGGACTTTAGGGTTTATTGAACCAAGAGTGACAGGTCTGTCACGGCACATCAGCTGGTGACCCCGACCGTGACCCTGTCCAGTCCAGACGACCGCTGGATCCATAAGATCCAAATAACAATTCGCCCATACACTATGTGCTACAATTCCTTGGGGCCCCAGGAAGGGTACACGCGGTGCTATATGTGAATTGTATTATACCAAATTTAGGTCAATTATTAAAGACAATGTGTAAATATGATTGCATACACGTGAAGTCACCACTGAACAGCAGATTGAATGACCTTTGTGTTTAATACTTAGGCTCTGTACTTCCTATACCCCATGATGTCCTGTTAGCGTGGCTGGGTGGACCGAGTTGATCCTCCCAGCAACTGTCTCTGTATATGTTTATGAGACCACCGGAGACACCCCGACGTTTTTTTTTACACGGATGTTTAACTATCAGCTGTTACTATCAGTTATTTGTCTTTATTTATATATATATTCATGTCAAGGCCTCTAGAATAACCCACGATTCAACTTGGGTGTTCGAGCAATGCATGGCTATATATATAAATATATGGATTTATTTTTGTTGTACCTCGAAATACCACTTTTTCACGCTTTGGTTTTCGGTGCGGGTGAAATTATCTAATATTAGTTTTACACTAGATGTAGGGGGTTTGTCTGTGTGCCTGCATGAATATATCCTTACAATTGTCATAATGATCTAATAGTTTACTGAGACACTACACTGTTTCTCTGTATTCTGTGGTCCAATAGTTTACTGAGACACCACACTGTTTCTCTGTATTCTATGATCCTATAGTTTACTGAGACACCACACTGTTTCTCTGTATTCTATGATCCTATAGTTTACTGAGACACTACACTGTTTCTCTGTATTCTATGATCCTATAGTTTACTGAGACACCACACTGTTTCTCTGTATTCTATGATCCTATAGTTTACTGAGACACTACACTGTCTCTCTGTATTCTATGACCCTATAGTTTACTGACACACTACACTGGTTGAGTTTGCACGGCTCTCTATTCAGCTAACCACGCCGGGTCCATAAGAGAAGATAGCGTGCAGCCTAAGTTGTCTCGTCATATGTCGTTGTTTGTATATGTTTGTTTGTTTGTTTTGTCTTGTATCGACCGAGTGAAGGTTTAGACTTAAAGTGGAGTCTTGAAAAAAATGGACACTGCGACCGAGTGAAGGTTTAGACTTAAAGTGGAGTCTTGAAAAAAATGGACACTGCGACCGAGTGAAGGTTTAGACTTAAAGTGGAGTCTTGAAAAAAATGGACACTGCGACCGAGTGAAGGTTTAGACTTAAAGTGGAGTCTTGAAAAAAATGGACACTGCGACCGAGTGAAGGTTTAGACTTAAAGTGGAGTCTTGAAAAAAATGGACACTGCGACCGAGTGAAGGTTTAGACTTAAAGTGGAGTCTTGAAAAAAATGGACACTGCGACCGAGTGAAGGTTTAGACTTAAAGTGGAGTCTTGAAAAAAATGTACACTGCGACCGAGTGAAGGTTTAGACTTAAAGTGGAGTCTTGAAAAAAAATATACACTGCGACCGAGGTGCAATATTATACTGTTAAGGCTTGTAGTGAAGCTTTAAAAAAGAAAACCACCCCCCCCCCCCCCCCAAAAAAAAAAAAAAAAAAAAAAAAAAAACTGTGTCTTTATATGTAATTATGTATGTTATATGTATGTCATCCGAATGAATGAAGGTCTCTGTAAGTCCTGTTTGTTTGTTTTGTTTATTAAGGAGCATCCACTAGTCTCCACCTTAGTGGAGGCAATTCTTCCTGAGGTCCAGGTTTGTGCTTAAGTACAGTCTTGAGGTATTGTTACTTTAAAAAGCCCTTACAGCTATCTGTATTTTTACTTCCACTGCATACATCTCAGAGGCAGACAGTGTGCTTCTGCCCCTGCAAAACACCTTGAGAACGTTGGTAACTGTTTACTTTGAAGTGGTAGATAATTGCTGCAGAACCACTTCAGCCCTGCATACAGCTCAGCCATTTGGAAATTGCCGATCTACAAGCTCACAAGCTATTTCATCTCAAGCACTTCGTGCTTGTGGATCTGCTATTTTCAAAGGGAAACTTGTGCATGTTAAATCTGAGAAATTGTGAATGGGGACAGGCTGCCTATTACTGTAAACACTTCTCACGTTGGTGTCTCACTCCACTCCGATACCATTTTTTGTTTTTGGTACTTTGACCCAAGTACATGTCAGTGGATAGTGTAATCTGCTCCGTAAGCATTTTGTTTAGAGATTTTGTCCTGCTTAGGAATTTAAACAAGGAAGATAACCGCCTGCACGGGGTTCAGTGGTGGAAGCCAAGGTCACGAAGTACATTTACTCAAGTGTTCTACTTGAGTACATTTTGAGGGTCCCATTTTGTATCTCACTAGAGTGGTTCCAGTTTTCAATACTTTTACTTCTACTTAAGTGTACATTTCAGAAGCCGACATTGTACATTTACTCCAGTATGATTACTGGAAACCGTGGCTGTTTAGGCTAGCTCAATAGTGACTCATTGTGCTAGTAGAATCTGCTATTGTTGTTAGAGTTATGAACAGTCTGAAATACGCTATAACTATGATTCGTAATCCCAGAAATTAAGGACACAGATAACTAGGGAGTGGTAGCCCTTAGATTAAAAGATTGGAGTCAGTTATTTTGGAAAATGGAAAAAGAGGAAAAAAAGCGAGGAGAGAAATATGATGTTCAAATAAATTAGTTTCTTCAGAGAATTCTGCAAAAAAAAAAAAAAAAAAAGAAAAAAAAAGCTTCCATACAGTAAGTGAGTCACTCCCCTCAGAGAGAGAGAGAGAGAGAGAGAGCCTGGCGCAGCACTATAGAAAAAAAGGGGGGACCCTGTGAACTGATCAGATCTTATATGCAGAAATAATGTACTGTGACCAAACTAAGCGTTATCCGTAATAATTGTATCAATTTGTAGATCTGCTATTTTCGTTAAATTTTATGCACAGTCTGCAATATGTTGTATACCTATGATTTGTATAATCCCAAAAACCAACAGTTTACTTTCTTAGAAGTGACCAGACCAGAAACACCATGCAAGTGCACTAAGGTGACTAAATGATTGTTGACTCTGAACTGAATATCAGTAAAAAAAAAATATATATAATAATAATAAAGAGAAAAGCCAATTTGACCGTGTGGTTAAGTAAGTAGAGTGTAAGTGTAAAATAAATAGGTTATATTTAAAATAAGTAATAATAATTATTATTATTATTATAATAATTTTAAGAATGTAACAGTGGACAGAAAGCCCAAACGCTTCTATGTATTGTTACATTAGTATATCTATATTTTTTTGTTATTACAACTATCTCAGACTTTAGAAATGGGTTGGTTTCACATTCGAGGACTGCAACACTGGTTGGCGGACGGTCATTTCTTTCTATGAACTGGAAACATGCAGTGGAAGGCCCTATAATTCTGTCTGATCGACATGCTGAGGCAGAGGGGCACCAACATTGCAAACTGCAGTGTTCACGAGACTCACTTCCGATGACACCTATGGCATCCAGAGAGCAAGCCTTGGGAAAGCTTGCGTGACTTTTGACAAACTTTTATCTGTTACAGACACTGGAACTACTATGCCATGGAGAAGGACACACTTTCTAAGCAAGAAGTGGGAATATCTGAAGCAAGGTTGACTTACTGCTAATCGTTGTTGTTGGGGCCTCGACATGTGTAAACAAATACATTTTCTATCGCTCTGGGTGGGACACAATAAAAAGAAAAATATATATATTCTTTTTTACAAATAACATACACTAGAGAGGAGACAAACATGATACTTATTAGAGATTAAGTGGAATTTAAAACAAATGTATTTCTGCTTTAACAAACAAACAATTAGTTGCACTAATATATTATAGAGTAAACCTGATTTTGACTCGCATAGATTAAAGTTTCAAAAGATCACATAATAATATTTCACCAGTAGTAATATAATATTACATCTGATGTATAGTGACATCATAGACTAAAATAACTATAATAGCTTAATCAGAGAAAACAACCAAATTGAAGTGAAACTGTTGTAATGTGTAGTGTTAAATAGAATGCCACAATCAAACTATATATATATTCAAATTAAACTAAATTATACAGGCCAATGTCAAATTAGTTAACTGAACGGAAACATGCTGTGTGCGTGTTGGCTCTTTTTGTGCTCTGGCTTGATTTGATTCACATACAGCGAAGTGAGGTGTTTGTGTGCGTTGGTTTCTCTGAAACAGGTCATGGGTTGCAGAAGAGAATTGTACAATTTTGTACAGCCCGAGAATAATGTCAATTGACCTGTGCATAAAGCACAGGAAAGTTGTTTTGTTGTGTTTCCAATTACATTTTGTGTATGGTATGTGTTGTTGTGTATGTCAAAAAAGGTAAAGGAGGGTGGCACCCTGGCCTCTGCACATTCCTATGCTGTGTGCCCTGCCGGGTGTCAGGTCAAGGAGGGAAATAATATGATAGAGATCAAAGACTCACCATCAAACCCCCACCCAATTTTTTTCCAATTTTTTTTTTAGATAAAGGAGGGACACTACACATTTAATTTGAGTAGTACCAATATCACTCTCAGCCAGACAGGAACATACCATTGTTTCATGGGGTACATCTATGCTGCCCAAGGCCACTGAACGACCCCAGAATACATATTAATTTTGATAGTAATGTTGGGGGACATAATCTGATCGTAGCGATCTCCCTGGCAGCTTTAGGCACATTAAATATAGGCTGAGGTTAGGGGGTAGGCTCCCCAATCCTTGGCCTAAACAGGCGGCAGCGGGGTCGCAAGGCTCCCAGAGCACGTTAAAGACAATGTATAGTGCTGGGGAGAGACTGAAGGGCCCCCGTGTTCTGTCAAGGATGAATCAACATCCTAGCTGTGTCTCCGTCTAGTCGGTGTGCCGACTGCCGCTCTCTCCTAGGGTTGGCAGCACATGGTGCGTGGATGACAGTCCACACCTAACCGGACGGGAGTGCGAGACTCACCGGTTACAGGCAAGGCGGGTGAAAACGGTTAATATTCTGGTTCCCGTAGCCAAGCGGGGCCAGGACAAGACCGTCGGTTTCCTGCCTGGGGCGCCAACCACGCCTACGGGTAAGGGATCGCTATCGACTGGGTCACCCGCCGGTCGGATCGCAAAAAGCATTAATTCCATGGCGTGCTCCCCGACAGGAGGCGGGTGTGGTCGCTGCGTTCGGCTCAATGTACAGTCAGGCCATCACAAGCTGAAAGCGACCGCCGGAGTGCTACAGTTACTAAGCGAGTGATGCTCCTGTGATCGGTGGGCTTTGAAAAGAAGACGCCGGGAAGCAGGAGACTTGAACTCTCTATCCAGGGTGACCTGGGTGTAGACCTCAAGTGGAAAGGGGTCTAGCCTGGGACTGCGCCCCGGTGGGGAGGTTCGAAAGACTTAAGTGGTCTTGCCCTTTGCAAATGGCAAGCGATAAGAGAGCAGTGACAGAGTGATCCCAATACACACCACAGAAACATTATATTGCCACCTGGGCCCCCATGCTGAACTTGACGAAGAACACCCCTGCACGATATCTACGCCCCGACTTTCGACCTCAAGGAGGGTACGGATCTGACTGGCGCTTGGGGGTTGGGGCCCCTGTGTATAATACGGGGGGCTCCGGTCTCAGGCCCCAGGAGGGTACGGACCCGGGGGGCTCGGGAGTGGGACCTCCGCCTCTTAGCTCATTCAGTGCCAAGTACATTCGTTAATGGCACTGGATGGGTTGGGGGGGGGGCCTAGTCTTGGGCTCTGTCGGAACCTCCTCCTCCGGGCTCGGAAAAGTGACCACCTCAACCAGAGGAATTGGAGAAGAAACCAAAAATGCACACAGAGAACTAGATATTGATTTTTTTTATTTTTTTTTATATATATATATATATACACATGTTAGAATAGTTGCTTGTAAAGGAAAACTCAGTGGGAATGCCCCACTGAGGGACCCTAAGTCTAGCAATGCGATATGGAATCAAATGATGTAATTGTCCCCAATAAGAGCTCATGTCCAGATGGTAGGTTTGGGACTGCCCCAGCCTAGTTCAGAGTTTCCCCTTCAAAGAAAAGGGTTTTCCTCGGCTCACATGACTCAAAAAGAGAAAAATGGGACCTGATTTTTTAAACATGCAATATGTTATGCTAGATGATAATTGCTATAAAGTACTGTTTAGATTTTAATCTTGTGTTGTTGTGGGTACTAAATTCGTACCCAAGGAGGGCTTGATGGTCCATTGTGGAACCTTGGGCCGTCAACCTTTACTTTATAGAGTGCAGTCAGAAGACAGGCCTTGATAGCCACAGCGTTGATATACTGAATGTAATAGATAAGAACTTCAGAATTCTCCAGGCGCTCAACCGAGCGCTTGTTTGCATGCAGACTTAGATGTGGAGCGAATTGCCTTCGTGATATATCAGGTCGTATTGTTTTAATATCATTAATTTGCTGTTCTTTTATTCACATAGTATAGAGGGAATCTCCCTTGTTTGTCAATAAAGATGCCTTGCGCATGTAAAAGGTAATTTCTGTGTATGTCGTCTATAAACTGGACTTTAGGGTTTATTGAACCAAGAGTGACAGGTCTGTCACGGCACAGGCCCCTGTGTATAATACGGGGGGCTCCGGTCTCAGGCCCCAGGAGGGTACGGACCCGGGGGGCTCGGGAGTGGGACCTCCGCCTCTTAGCTCATTCAGTGCCAAGTACATTCGTTAATGGCACTGGATGGGTTGGGGGGGGGGCCTAGTCTTGGGCTCTGTCGGAACCTCCTCCTCCGGGCTCGGAAAAGTGACCACCTCAACCAGAGGAATTGGAGAAGAAACCAAAAATGCACACAGAGAACTAGATATTGATTTTTTTTATTTTTTTTTATATATATATATATATACACATGTTAGAATAGTTGCTTGTAAAGGAAAACTCAGTGGGAATGCCCCACTGAGGGACCCTAAGTCTAGCAATGCGATATGGAATCAAATGATGTAATTGTCCCCAATAAGAGCTCATGTCCAGATGGTAGGTTTGGGACTGCCCCAGCCTAGTTCAGAGTTTCCCCTTCAAAGAAAAGGGTTTTCCTCGGCTCACATGACTCAAAAAGAGAAAAATGGGACCTGATTTTTTAAACATGCAATATGTTATGCTAGATGATAATTGCTATAAAGTACTGTTTAGATTTTAATCTTGTGTTGTTGTGGGTACTAAATTCGTACCCAAGGAGGGCTTGATGGTCCATTGTGGAACCTTGGGCCGTCAACCTTTACTTTATAGAGTGCAGTCAGAAGACAGGCCTTGATAGCCACAGCGTTGATATACTGAATGTAATAGATAAGAACTTCAGAATTCTCCAGGCGCTCAACCGAGCGCTTGTTTGCATGCAGACTTAGATGTGGAGCGAATTGCCTTCGTGATATATCAGGTCGTATTGTTTTAATATCATTAATTTGCTGTTCTTTTATTCACATAGTATAGAGGGAATCTCCCTTGTTTGTCAATAAAGATGCCTTGCGCATGTAAAAGGTAATTTCTGTGTATGTCGTCTATAAACTGGACTTTAGGGTTTATTGAACCAAGAGTGACAGGTCTGTCACGGCACAGGCCCCTGTGTATAATACGGGGGGCTCCGGTCTCAGGCCCCAGGAGGGTACGGACCCGGGGGGCTCGGGAGTGGGACCTCCGCCTCTTAGCTCATTCAGTGCCAAGTACATTCGTTAATGCGCTTGTTTAATTTGTCAATAAAGATGCCTTGCGCATGTAAAAGGTAATTTCTGTGTATGTCGTCTATAAACTGGACTTTAGGGTTTATTGAACCAAGAGTGACAGGTCTGTCACGGCACATCAGGACTCAAACTGGAAAACCCCCCCCCCAAAATCTGTGAAATAGCTTAATTTGAGGATAAGTGAAGCAACATCTTGAAGACCATAGTCACAGCCCAATTAAATGTATGATCATTAAAATTGTGATTACAAAAAAGCAGATGTCACATTCACATTTGAAAAACACCTATAAAAATACTAGCTGAAGAAAATAGGTGCAGATAACTTGAGGTTTGATTGATTGCTTGATTGATTGATTGCTTGATTGATTGATTGATTGGTTGAATATTTAGAAATGTGCAGAAAAAAACACATGAAAGTACATTTTAAATACAAGGTCAACTAAATAGGATTGAAAAGCCCATGAAAGCCTAATGGCTTGTTTCAAATGGGGTCCCCATAGTAGTCATTCACACACGAATGAGCTGACATGATCTTTGATCTATCAGTGCCCTTGAGCAAGGCAGACTAGTTCGGAATCGGCTTCATTTATATTTCGTTGCACGCCGGTGTCGCGACACGGGCGCAACAAAGGCGAGCGTCTGCTCAAGAGAACTGAGGTCTACTAAGTTGTCCCTACATGGATAGGCTACAGGTTTAAAAAGTAGGCAACTCACATTTTTTACTTAATTAAAAGTATCAATACTGCAATGAATCTAGAAATACTCTGTTACAATTAAAAGTCCAGAATTAAAAATGTACTTGAGTAAAGTAGGCTACTGTACCAAAAGTAGAAAGTAGCCTAGTTCAAAGTTCAAAATGTATACAAAATCTTTTGAAAATAGCAGATCTACAAGCTTACAAGTGTCACATCTGAGCATTGTGAGCTTGTAGATCTGCTATTTTCAAATGGCCGAAAAATATATATTGCTGAAGTGGTGTGTTTTGTGATAATAAACTAAATCTACAAAGTAACTAGTAAGTTACTAAAGCTGTCAAATAATTGTAGTGGAGTAAAACGTAGAATATTTGACTTTGAGATGTATGTGGAGACATTGTACTTAAGTACAGTACTTGAGTTAATGTAGGCTACCTACTTAGTTACTTTACACCACTGGGTAAAACAAACGGAAAAACAAACAAACAACTACAAAAAAAACCTAAACAATATGCATTCAGAGACGAGTAGGCTACCATGCACCATTATAGCGGTCATACAATTAGCCTAACTAGCGTCTGGAACGCATAGCAGCTCACTGATTCATACCGGCCGGTGTATAATGGAACACTAACTTCAACGCTATTATTATCAATCATTATAATGCCGGTGTGACTGTCGTTCATGCATTTGCATCATCGGTGCAAGAACTATTTTAAACGGCAAAGAGATTTACGATTGAATTAACCTCACCTTGTTCACGACTTTGCAACCACTTCAGACGGTTGATGCGCACAGTTTGGAAGACAATTCCTGAGTCAGCCTCTTTCTCTCTCTCTCTCACTCACTCCCTCTCTCTCTCTCTCTCTCTCTCTCTCTCTCTCTCTCTCTCTCGCTCTCCCCCAACTCTCCCACTTTCTCTTTGTAGCTGGAAGTGTGCTCGTGGTGCATGCGTAAATTGTATCCCTTTGACCCCGTAATATTTTCTCAATAAATTATTTGATCAAACCCAAATCTCTCAACTTCCCAAGCACAAAACAAAAGTAACATTGTCAAACAACCCAGTTGGCTCAGTCCATTCAGTTTCCAGCAGACTCTGCCTAGGAATGAAATGCTGGCAGCAAAACGTTTCTCCATCAATTTGTCCCTGAAACCTACTGTAGCATGACATTTATACTGTAGCTTAATTGTGAGAGAAAACACTGTGACATGCAAGGGTCATTGAAAGGAGATAAAGTCATAACTCATTGAAATTCCATAATGTCAGAGCTCCTTGTAAAACGAAACATCACTCAGAATGGATTGGAACATGTAATCTGTAGACGTGACTTTTGAGAAATCTGTTATAGTTGCATTCTAAATGACTTTACTCTCCAAGTACATCCTCAAAATGCACTCATACAAGAGAGAGAGAGAGAGAGAGGGGGAGAGGGAGGGAGGGAGAGAGAGACAGACAGACAGACAGACAGACAGACAGACAGACAGACAGACAGACAGACAGACAGACAGACAGACAGACAGACAGACAGAGAGACAAAGAGACAAAGAGAGTGAGAAAGAGAGAGAAGGGGGGGGGGGGTCTAGAGACAACAAACAGGGGTCATGCTCTGGTTGGAGGGTCTGTGACATACACATACTCATGGTCATTGCCCCCTCCAGTAATGTATTTCCGCTCTGCTGGATTCCTCACGTCCATCCTTCATGTCACCCATCTGTTGCAGCTGCAGAGATATAATAGAGAGGAAAGAGACTAGAGGGTCAAGGAGAGAGAGAGAGCGAGAGAGCGGAGAGAGAGAGAGAGAGAGAGAGAGAGAGAGAGAGAGAGAGAGAGAAGAAAGGGAGTAAGAGAGAGATAAATGGATGGATGCCATATAGGGAATGTGGATGGTGTGTGTGTGTGTGTGTGTGTGTGTGTGTGTGTGTGTGTGTGTGTGTGTGTGTGTGTGTGTGTGTGTGTGTGTGTGTGTGTGTGTGTGTGTGTGTGTGTGTGTGTGTGTGTGTGTGTGTGTGCGCGCACGCGAGAGAGAGGGAGATGTAGGGTAGGTAATGAAATATGGGCAATTTGTAGTGTAAATTACCCACTACTTACTTACTTACTGTAGTGGAAAATACAAGCAGGTGTTCTGATCAGAAGAGATTTGAGGACTTGCTGTTTACCAGGAAAATAAATAAATGTTTTTCCACTTTCACAATCATGTTTAGTATTGTAGAGCAAGAGAGTCAGATAATGAAGGGGGAACACAGTGTACAAGCTAGAGTGGAAAAGAGATATCGTTGCCGTCGGACAGAAACCTTGCATCTAAATCTTTCAACTTTTTATGCTTTCTCGTAAATTAATGGCCTACTTCATCATACGAGAGTGTCGCACCAATGTAGTGAAAATAACAGATCTACAAGCTCACAACGTGTCGCAATGCGACGCTTTGTGAGCTTGTAGATCAGATATTTTCACTATTTTAAAATGTTTTTAAAATAACAATAAAAAAGTAACAGTTTTGGACATACAAGGTTTCCGCCTGACTGCAACGATACACAAGTGTGAGACTGGGTGAGAGATGAGGAGAGCGAAAAGAGGGAAGAATACAGAAGAATGTAAAAGAAAGGGCCTCAGAGAGTATACGACAGTGTCCTGAGTGTTAATGTAACTCTCAGTTAGCCTACTCTGAATAATTCAGTTTTAAATTAACACTGAGGATCTTTTGCAGAGAGAGAGAGAGAGAGAGAGAGAGTTAGAGAGAGAGAGAGAGAGAGAGAGAGAGAGAGAGAGAGAGAGAGAGAGAGAGAGAGAGAGATTTGTATAGCTTGTATAGTTGTATAGTTTCTTAAGATTGTCAAGTTGCAATGTAACACAGCTCTGTACATACATTGTTTTGTTTTGTTCTGGCAATGTAAACGTATGTTTTCTCATGCCAATAAAGCTCCTTTGAATTGAATTGAGAGAGAGAGAGAGAGAGAGAGAGAGAGGCTGCACCTTATGTTGTGGACTATGAGGAGAGCTAGTGCTGCAGGGAGAAATGGGAGCAGTCAGGTTGGATACAGTCAGGTTGTTAGGACAGAGGGGACAATGCAACTTGGACCTACAGCTTGTATCACAGAAAGGTTGTTTATCCTGTGGGGGGATGTAGTTTTAGCTTCACCCAGCAGATGGCTGTTCGGATGGTCATGATGAGCGCTCAGATGGGAGCTGTTAGGGGTTAAGTGTCTTACTCAATAACACTTCGATATATAGACCGGGATCGGGAGTTGAACCAGTGACCTCCTGCTTACCAGATGGCCTATCTAACCACTTAGCAACAGCCACTCCTGGTATACCATATTTACAGAAGCCTGGTATACCATATAAATAAGCATTCTTACTGTTGTCTCCCAAAGCTATATAGAAAACTGAGAGCTCAGTCTTCCACAGTGTGAGCTGGCCAGCCTTGGCATGTGCACTGATACTCTTGAAGCGGGAACATTAATTATTACTTGTTGCCTGAGTTTATCCAACTGTATTTTTTAATACCACCCAGGTGATGTTTCGAGCCTGGTAGCTCTTCCTCAGACAACAGATATTTTGTTTATCAGATGCCCATAGCCTTATGTAATAATATATTAGAGGTTTGACCTGCACCCCCAGTATCGATTTGATACACACTCTACTATCTGTACTGATTCACGCTTATCTGCGTTAACATATAGATATGTTTGTGACACCATTATATGCTGAAGGATACAGAATGCCACTGTATTAATGCAGAATACAGAACAGAACATCATGTTTCTTACTTGTGCTTATTAATATCCCACCGTGCTTCTTTCTTTATCTGTTATGACTCACCCATCTTCTGGTCGCGTAATGTGACTTACACTAATATATTATCATATATATTATGTATATATGTGTGTTTAATAAAGTTCAGAACATGTCGTGTGACACTATCCTGTTGTCGTCTTGTTCTCCAAGGCGGTTCATGCTTGCTTGCTTGCTTATGGGTAATTCAACTGAATGACCAGCCACCACCTCTCAGTCTCTACAGGGGTGGACTGCCTGCTCTGCATATAAAAAGAAATCAGGTCAGCTGAAAAGCAACTCCACCAGAGTCGTACGCCTACCAAGTCAAATAGAAGCACAGTCCAAGCTCTAACTTTCCCTTTCAGGGAAACACTGTCCAGGCTGGTTCTCAGCCCTTCCCTTAAGTGACACATACTGTAGGGCCCATAGGTCCTCTGTCACATACATCTTGGTCTGACTGAATCCACCGGCTTCTGTCACCACAGACTCACAGAGACAAGTACATAAAGAGGTGAAGGCAGTTAACGAGCGATAGGAGTGTCTCATTGTTTCACCAGACAACCACTACCTAACACCATCTCCTAATCAGTAAATTAAGAAGAGAACAGAAAGCAGAGAAGAAGAAAGACAATAGCAGCCTACTACATAACCCCTCCAACCCAAACCAGCGCACACGGACGGACGGACGGACGGACGGACGGACGGACGGACGGACGGACGGACGGACGGACGGACGGACGGACGGACGGACGGACGGACGGACGGACGGACGGACGAATGAACACATAGATGCACAGACACACACAACAAAAAGTTTTCTTTTAACATTTTGGCCGGGGACCCCTTTTTGTAACTATACCTTTCAGGACGGGAACCCCTTTTGGGGTTCCTGTTGCTACAGTATATAGCAACATAATGTTTTTGTAATTTTTGAATAAATAGTTTTTCAGAAAACTTAGGTCAGGATTTTTTTTAGAATCGGCCTCCAGGTCTAAATGGGTTAACTGATCCCAAACCACACAAGGCTAACATAATATAAACAACTCATCAGACAACAACGAATGTCTGCACACTGTTAAAACACCAGGATCCTGATGAAGTTCCTTATGGGATCGAAACGTTGATCTCAATGAACACAGTGGGAGCCAGTTTAACAGTGTGCGGTCTGTTGGTCCGGCACCTGTTTACCAGATTGGATGGGCGTGCTCTCCTTTTTGAAAACAGCTCTCAACTCATCCCATACTGAAGTAACTGAATATATACCTAGAGGGGATGCCAAACAAGCCCACCTCACAATCTTACATCCTCGGTAACATTTGTTTGAATAATGGAGACCCCATGGCCCATTATCAAAGTGAGAGAGGAAACTGAGCTCAGATTTGTGTACACGTGTAACAAGAGCACAGCTGTTGAACATTACCGCCTTGGGTTCCCAAGAGGTGAGGCTCCACAGACTGTCATGCAATTATATCAGGAGTGTTCCACTTATATTCCCTTCACATACATGAGATATTAAAGGGACACATGTCCCATTATTTATTTATTATGTATTTATTTAATACATAATTTGCCAACTTTTCACCCAATTTAGTCGTTATGCCAATTCCCTATTTTCCCCATGTAGTTGCGTAATCTTGTCACTGCTACGCCTACTGGTCGGTCTTCGGTATTGAAACCACATGCCTCCTCTGATACATATGGAATCGCCGGCCACTTCTTTTCATCTCCCAGTGAGGAGCTTCACTGGGAGGACATATGTAGGAACACAGTTCTACACCACTGCTGACAGGCACGCTTGACCAACTCACTAGTGCAGCAACTTTAGGTTGGAGTCCCTCCCGCAAACATGGCCAATTTTGTTCATCAGAAAGCCTCTGCAGTGGTGGGCAGGAACTTTACCCCCAAGCACCCCATGTCCCATTGTGTATCTGAGTATTTTGTCTCTCTGGGACAGATTTTCACTGCTGTCCTTACTACTTCCGATATTTTATTTTGTTTTGATTTGAATTCTTCAAAAGCCTATTCATTCTCTGGGACAGATTTTCACTGTTGTCCTTAATACTTCCGATATTTTGTTTTGTTTTGATTTGCATTCTTCGCCTAACTACTGTGCTAAACTGCATAAATCGGATCATTTATAATTGGATAATTGTTTATAGACTCTGTACACTTGCAAATGCAAGTGTACAGAGTCTATAAACAATTCAGATCCAAACAACATGTTGGCAACAGTATCCCCCTGTGAGGCTCTGTGTTCATGGTGTTTTACATTTTCATTATTTCACTAAGCTGTAATTAACACAACATGGAAGAGGTGTCCTCCAGAGATGATATCTCTCCAGAGACATGTTGAAACTCATCACTCTCATATCAAATTAGCATAAACTGCTTATAGCATAGTTATGAGATTATGCACTTAGTAAATCGGCTGTGTTTTGAACTCTTTTGCAAAGGCTCTAGAGTTTTTGTTATCCTCCTTTGAACCTCTTGAATTTGTTATCTTGTTCATGGCACATAATCTGTGCTTGAATCCCCCAAGTTTGGCTTGCTAATAATTCTTTCTCTGTTTCTTCAGACACCATCCCTCAATGATTCCTTTTCTTTCAGGTACTATGGTAATTAGAGGTGAAGGAGTCTATTCTGTGTTGCGTGCCGCAAATAGCAGATTCTGACGGGTGAGCTTGTAGATCGTCTATTTCCAACATTTATATTTTCACAGACACTGGAATTCTTTCTTCCTTCTCTTTTTTTTGTTGACCCCAGAGGTCGTTTAATGGATATGACCCATGACCTTTGAACCAACACCCCATGATCTTACAGGTGAACCGTTTTGCTGTTACACACCTGGTTGTGTCTCAATGGCTTGACCTCAACTTAACCCCCTGATTTTTACAGTCTCATAAAACAGCCCCGTGCAGAGAGACATAGTATTTATCTGGGCTTGCTCCACACTCACTGGAGTGTGCTGACGAATGCACTGTTGACAGAAAAAAATATAAATTCATGCTGAAATAGATACTTTTTTGTTTTGTTTTTGGTTTCACTTATTATATGTTAGAATTCCCATGGGGAATTGGTTTGAAAACCTGCACCTGTGGGTCGCGGGATAAATTCAAGGTATTTTGACTGTGAACAAATCAAACTGGACCCTCAATTCATCTTCAGCAAGAAATGTACTCGAATGAATCATCACCTCGGACCCTTAATTTCTGTACCACTGGGTACTGTGATAGAGAAGCTGCCCCCACCCCGTTAATATGAAGGTGTAGCAGAGTTACATAGAACTTTATTGATCCAGAGGGAAATACAGGTGTCATAGCAGCACTAGCAGTGGTCAAGAGATACGGTAAAAAGTAAAGAGATACAAAAAAGTAGTAAATTAACAATAATTAAAAACAAGATGACAAATAAATAAATGATAAATAATGCATATACATAAATATAAAAAAGAGAATACTTAAAAGTCTGGCCTGGCCATCTGCACTTGGACTGCCTGGGTTTGTATACTATATGGTCCATTAGTAGATTTAAATAAAGGCTTAAGTATATTTTAAGTATAATCTATCACCAGTAGTAGTATGGACATATGAAATAGAAGAGTTAAAGTCTGGCTTGGCCTTCTGCCCTTGGACTGACATGGGTTAGCATAAAGTAGGAACCATTTGTAGTTATATAAGTATAATTTAGGAGGAGATCTCTGATGGTTAAATCAAAGAATAGGACCAGCACACTGTCAGAAACTTGCCAAAAAAAAAGCTATTTTGTAGCTAAATTTTTTGCAAGATTCTGACAGTGCGTGGGTCCTATTCTTTGATTTAACCATCAGATCTCCTCCTAAATTGTGCATTTTTTGCTTACGCACCTGTCGCCAGCCTTTGAGGTGTGCATCGGCCTCCTTCACAATAGTTATAAGTATAGGTATAAGTATGTACAATCTGTCACCATTAATATGGGCATATAATACAGAATGTGATGATGTGATGCTGATATGTGTACAGCCAGCTACACAGTAAGAATACGGCTAAATATGGATCAGAGTAGCCCTGCCTGTAGCCCTGGATGGTAGATATTTGGTTTCACTGTAAAATCTTGAGTGTTCATTTAACTCTGAATACGAAACACAGGATAAGATGTACATTAACTTTGTTCAAGCACGTACAAGCGAGTGTAATCTTGATGTTGTTTTGATGATGAATGATGATGATGATGGTGATGGTGGACACAAGGGAGCCTGGGTTAGGTCATCATTTGGGGACACATCATCAATAGAGAACTTTCTACTGATTACAGGGTGATTAAACCTGAGCTTGCGTCCCATGCCCATTTATTCATGAGAGTCGCTTTGTTCATGTTCACTTCCCATGGGACTATGCGTCCTATTGCCTCCTATTCCCTGAGTTTTGGGGCCCAGCAGGGGTTTTTCGTCTTCGACTAGAGCCAATGGCTGCTTCTTTCTGCTGCCTCCGACGCAGCTTTGACAGCTAAACACTGACTATAGCCTCTGAGATTACCATGTATACAAGCAGTCTGCTGGTAGATGTTGCCAGAAAACCTCTGCACCCCACCTCCACCGGGTGGACTTCAGTGTTCCAGCCACAATACTGTGCTTCAGCAGCTAACTCTGCATAGCATAGCTGTTTCCGCTCATAAGCCTCTTCCACTGAGTCTTCCCAGTGTACCATGAGCTCGTTTATGTACACTTTGTTGAGAGAATTGAGGACCAGAGCACCAAATCAGGGCTTAGGGTGGTGATAGCGATCCCTGGAGGAAACACAAGCTGTCGGCCAATGTCAACCAGCATTTTCCAGTCACAGGCTAAGCGCAGATGGCCCCTTTGGTTGGTCTGGTTAGTCCTATGGTTCTGAGGCAACCATGTGGTGAATCTCCCTGTCAGCCTCTGCATGCATGTTGGTTCTAATCACAAGGCTGGCTCACTTCCTGACAGGGAAGTCCGGCTCTCTGTTTCTTATCCACATAAGGAGGGTATAAGACATATGGTCAAACCAACCTGACAGCCTCCCATCCCTCTGTGGGTTTGATCCAAAACAAGCATTGTGCTTTTTCTTTTTTAATCAGAGAGAGGGTATTTCACATTGTCTCTCTCCCTCTGCTTCTAATTTATTCACAGTTTCAACCCCCCTCTCTCCCTATTACACTGCATCCCCCAACAGACAAGACAAGACAGACAGACAGACAGACAGACAGACAGACAGACAGACAGACAGACAGACAGACAGACAGACAGACAGACAGACAGACAGACAGACAGACAATAGACAGACAGACAGACAGACAGACAGACAGACAGACAGACAGACAGACAGACAGACAGACAGACAGACAGACAGACAGACAGACAGACAGACAGACAGACAGACAGACAGACAGACAGACAATAGACAGACAGACAGACAGACAGATAATAGACAGACAGACAGACAGACACACACACACACACACACACACACACACACACACACACACACACACACACACACACACACACACACACACACGCGCACACACACACACGCACACACACACACACACACACACACACACACACACACACACACACACACACACACACACACACACACACACACACACACACACACACACACACACACACACACACACACACACACACACACACACACACTTCGCTCCATCTTGTTCATCTGGATCCAAGCTGCTTTGCAGTTTGACAGAAGCAGACAGGGAAACCTCAAACAGGCTTAAAGGCACAAGTGTATCCAGGTGTAGCGCTTGATTGACACGTTGCAGCTGTAGTAAAATAGAAGGGGTGAGTTTAGTGGGTTTATCAATGCAGAGGGGGGACAAAATAATCTTATGGGATGAAAATAACTGAGTGAATGGTGATGTTGTTTCTTGGTGAAGTATAACAGAAATATTCATAGGATAGGGCTGAGCCTTGTCTGTCTGTGTTGCTTTGGGTTTGTGTTGCCCCCTGTTGGTGGAATCAACACACTACATCTGACCCTGTCTTTATTTCCTTATGGGACAAAGTCTAATTGAATACCACTACTTCTCCTGAAATGAATTGAAATTTTGTGTTGTAGAGAACTACTGCAACATTTACAACACAATACCATATGTAGTAGGCACTCACTGAGGCAATCCAATGAACACTTAGAAATTAGGCTATATAATATATATCATGATTTGATAGGACATTTTATAAAAGGCTTGTGGACTATTTAGTGTCACTGTCAGCAACCTAATAAAAATGTATGTTGTGACCATCCTCTCTTCATGACAAATGCTGTATGTTTGCAGAACTGAGCTGTGTGACATCATTTGGATATCAAAGCTATTCTAACTGAACCACAAGTTATTCTTTCTGCCACAGGTCCTTTTAAAGTAAAATTTCAATGGAGCTGCTGAGTTTATTCTAAAAGGGGATTTCTTTTGGTGAGCATCACTGAACTTTTGAGCATCCTCCAATTGCTGCCGTTTTAATCTGTCCTGGACACTTGTTTGTATACTTGTACATATGGTAATGTCGTGTTAGCCTCGCTTCACTCTGCCGTGGCTAAATCTTGTAAATTCCTTGTGGGTTGAACGGAAGTCAATGATTGTGAAAGAGCTAAATGTCAACCCACACTCTAATACACCCTCTCTCTCTCTCACTGACACACTCACACACACACACACACACACACACACACACACACACACACACACACACACACACACACACACACACACACACACACACACACACACACACACACACACACACACACACACACACACACACACACACACACACACACACACACACACACACACGCAACCACCTGACAGGACATAACCTACAAACTTGCATGCACATAGGGACTCAGAGACACACACACACACACACACACACACACACACACACACACACACACACACACACACACACACACACACACACACACACACACACACACAAATGTAGACCCACGTACCCACACTTGCTCCCACACAGGAAGAGACAGGGTGACCCATTTCTGATGATTATTTTGGTCTTTGCACTGACAAGATGTCAATGGGGAGTAAAAAAACCCCTGTTCTATATGTGATAGTGCTATATACAGAACAGTGTATGTATACTATTGCAATGGCTACCATAGCAGCGAATACGTACGGACCTGACTCAAATGCATAGATTTTGTAGAGCTGACACAGATTGGTTGATGAAGAGTTTAATTATAAAAGATAGTATGTACATTTGAAAAAAAAAACTACAGTTAATCAAAAAACAATTCCAAGCAAAGAAGTAAAACATCAATTATTGATTCAAGAATACGTACATTCTCTTAATTTTCAGAATGTAGATAGATAGAGAGATGATTGTCAGATCATCCAAAACTAGAAAAAGTGCTCCTCCAGGTCAGGTACGTTATTGTGGCCTCCTGGTGGCGCTATAATAGGCCAATGTGAAAAGGGTGCCATTTATTCTTAGGTCTTTCACGGCAATCAGACACTGCATTCATGATTTGAGGCATTTTGTTCCAAAAATGTGTTTTGCTAAATGAGACCTGCTGGTGGCGCTATAACAGGCCAATGTGAAAAGGGTGGCATTTCTTCCTCGGCCTAGTGGGAATGTGCGTGTGAAAATTCACGGAAATCGCAAGCTGCGTGCATAGTTTGAGGCTTTTTGTTCAAAACGGACCAATCCTGCAAACTTTGGAAGCCAACCATAGGCAATGAGGATGGAATATGGGAAATCGGACATTGTGTTGATCACATGACTATAGAGATACTGTGAACCGATTTGCATGACGTTTGGATAAAATCTGTAGGAGTAATGTAAAAAAAAAAGGGTTTTGCACAAATCGGCCTCCTGGTGGCGCTATAACAGGCCCATGTGAAAATTGTGGCAGAGGTTCTGAATTGGCATCCAGGGAGTGTGTGTGCACAGTTTCGCAGCAACCGGGCCAACGGTGCCAGAGATTAGCTGCTAACACACAGACAGGACACACGGACGGACGGACGGACGGACGGACGGACGGACGGACGGACGGACAGGGGCGAAAACATACTCTCTCGCCATGCCTTTCGGCCTGGCGGAGACAATAATACTTGTTATATAATAAGATTATATTATATATATTATATATTAAAGATTTTTTTTGTATTCTATAGATCAGTTAATTTCTGCTGTGTACATGAAAAATCACATAAAATCTACAGAAGATCAGAACTTTGTCATTGTATTTGTGTATTTTAGTACACAAATACTATACAGGGGTTTACAGGTTTTAAGGCCTGAATGTTCATGACATGACATGACAAGACAAGACAATGTACTGCAAACTGACGTTTAACCCATTAAAACCGGGAACTCATCTGTGTAACCCCTTTAACCATTATTTTATACTTTGGCTATTCAAAAATAGCAGATATACAAGCTTATAGCACTCGGTGAACATATATTTTTAAAGCAAAAATGTTGTACTCAACTCTTTGCTTCTGAGGGGTTTTTCCACACCTCCCTTGATGAGAACAGCAGCATTTGTATGACTTTATAAACACAGGATATTATGAAGTAATAAGTTGGTAATAATACTTATTTTACTTAAGCCCTATTTTCTACTTTCATTTGTTTTCTTAAAAGAAGCTAAAATAGTAGGCCTAGATCTTGACATTTCAGACATTTTGTGAAAAGTTTTAGCTATGATGACACATCCCAAAGAATTTACACTGAGGAGTTTGAAGTGAGCCGGTGGCTCAGATTGACTTGTTCCTGTAAGTGTTGTGGAGGTCTTTGAGGGTCAGATATCCTCCATTACCGTGCTCCACTGGCACAGAACCACAACGACCCGCAGTGCTAACTGCAGGCCAGGCCACGTAACTACCACCACCGAACACCAGAGGAGTCTCCAGCTTTGGGGGATCGGGGGGGATCGGAGAGGAAATGGGAGATGGAGGAGGAGATGAAGAGGAGGGTGGACGAGACAGAGAGGAGAGCGCCCCCCGCGGTGAGAGGAGGTGGAGAGGGAGAATGAGCAGGCCGGACTCCTGGGGATCATCTGAGAACTCTGCTCCATCCTCATCATAGGCTTCTTCCTCTTCCTCTTCCTCGTCCGCCTGATCTTCCGTGCTGAAGCCGGAGTCTGGACTCTGGGGCGCCCCGTTGCGCCGGCTCCCGGGGCGTCGCAGCACCTCGTAGGACAAGGAGGGGGCGGGGGAAGAGCAGTGGGTGAGGTGGAGGGTGTGGACGGCATTGTGGGGAGTGAGGAAGTCATCCTGGTAGGTGAAGTAGACGGGGCAGGGGTCCGAGCTAGGGGGCGGGCCGCTGGGGTAGACGGGGCAGGGGTCCGAGCTAGGGGGCGGGCGGCTGGGGTAGACGGAGAAGAAGTAGTCCTTGTTATGGACCACGTTGGAGAAGAAGGAGGAGGACACGTTAACACCACCACTGATACACAAACCGCTGGAGTCGCCGAGGGACCGAGGGTGGAGCATGGCTGTGGGGGAGGTGGAGGAGGAGCATGGGGTGGAGACGGGGTCAAACACCTCCACTGAGGAGATGCGATCGCAGGACTGGACCGTGAAGTAGCACTCTAAAGCCGTCTGTGGATTCAACCATTCCTGTAGGAGAGATGACATGGATGTCATGAATAGAGCTCAATTGATGCCAGATTTCTGGGCCCACGCTAATCCCGAGGGACCATAATTTTGTAAAGAAGTGCAAACTCTTGAAATCAATTAGAAAAAAAGTATATTAAGCAAACAAATTAATAGAACTGTTTTCCATGTACACCAAATTATAGTGTATAGTGTGTGAGTGTTGGGGGGGGGGGGGTATTAGAAGCAACAGACAAACCACAGCAAGAGGCCAGGCCTGCTTACCGCTGATTAAACTGTGGTTGAACCTGAATCCTTTTACTGGTAGACAAAACTAATTAAGACCAACCCACGTAGCACTTTATGAATCATCCTGTGTGTGTGTGTGTGTGTGTGTGTGTGTGTGCGTGTGCGTGTGCGTGTGCGTGTGCGTGTGCGCGTGCGCGTGTGCGTGTGCGTGTGCATGTGCGTGCGAGAGAGAGAGGGAGAGAGATAATCAGGCAGACATACAGAGAGAGAGAGAGAGAGAGAGAGAGAGAGAGAGAGAGAGAGAGAGGATTACAGGATTTTTTTTTTTCCTATTTTTTTTTACAGATGTACAGTCAGTAGAGATGCTTTTTTATTTTTTATTGCTATTTTCATTCCCTTTTATCAGACTATTTTCCACATTTTTATTTTGTATCCTCACTGTTGAGGAAGCTTGAAATACACAAAGTTCTGTAGTGTTGCTACCAGCTGTATTGTACTTGCGTCAGTTGTGTGTGACACTAAGCATCTCGAGACCAAGTGTGATCATGTTATGCTGCCTGTGTATTGACATTGTCCATAATGTGGTAAATGTGGTTTTTGAACAGATTGTGATAAAATGTACATGACAGAAGCTCGACATAGTTTGTTGTGATCAAACTGAATCAGAACGCAGTATCAGGACATTTTTGTTCAGACTGCATAAGAACGTTGCATGATGGCATTTCTGATTCACCTTAAAGTTTCCTCTGTGGACCGTGTGGAAGTATTTAGATGGATCTGGGACTGGCATTCCTTTGCAAAGCCTGCAAGGCCGGGAAAATACAGGCTTAAACATTTCATAAAACAATTTTTCAAACAGGAAATGCAGTCAAATGTCCACACAGGCATACAAATACATACGAAAACAAAGCATGCATAGATACTTGGTACACACACACACTCACTCACTCACGCACGCACGCACGCACGCACGCACGCCGCGCGCGCACTCACGCACACACACGGCTATACTGACCCTGGGTTTGAGCGAGCCTTGCACAGAACAATCAGGATGACAGTGAAGACAGTGAAGAAGGAAAGTCCAGCAAACAGTAACCAGGACATCAGATCTGCAGATAGAACTAAAACACACCATAAGAGATGTAAGAGCAAGCACATCCATCAATGCATTTCCCCCCCAAAATACAATGTAGATGTACAAGCTCACAACACGTTGCAGTGCAATGCATTGTGAGCTTGTAGATCTGTTACTTTCAATACAAACAACAGAACAAAAAAAAAAAAAAGTGATCTACCATGTGTATAAAAGTGTAAATATGTAGATAACTTATTTTGTTTTTTTTTGTTCTCTTGTTTGATCTCCTTTCCCCCTTGCCCCCCCCCTTTCCCATCGTCTTCTTCCCCTTTTTTTAATGGAAATAATGATATGATGGGAACTATGCAAAAAACTAATTTCACCCAATTTTTTACCTTTAACTGCTTAACTGCCAAAGACGTTTATAAACGTCTTTGGGCCTTCAGCTATTGCCTGCCAAAGACGTGTAAAAACTTTTAAAAAAAAAATTCTAAAAAGATTCTCTAATTATTTAAGATTGACACCTTTTCGATATTCCAAACGAATAAGGAGATAACAATTCCCAAAGATTTGCTGCTCCATCCACTTCAATGTTAAAATTGAAACGGACAAACAATTCACAATGTTTTTTGGTTTGAAACTACTGGTTTTGAGCTATTTTCAAACATCAAACAACACATGACAACAAGGTCAAATTGACCTCGTTGACATTTGTGAAACCACACCTGAATCTCATCTGTGATTAGAAATTATCTGGGATCAATCATACTGGAGAAAAATATTCTGTGGCTATGCGAAAAGGTACCAAAATCGGTCAAAACCCTGGCAGAGGCTACAGACTTTTTGAAAAAACTCTGGCAGTCAATGAAATATATTTTTGTAAGTTTGGGTCCCAAAAGTTATTTCCTAGAGTCAAAAGTACAATATTTCTATTTGAAATGTAACGGAGTGAAAGTCATGAGGTTGTAGGCTACAAAAGAAAAAGAAGACAAAACGATTGCATAATGCACTAAAGTACACAGTGCTCAAGTAAATGTACTTAGTTACTTACTGTCCACCTCTGCTCTGCTATACTGTTAGTAACAGTCTGTTACCTGGTTGTTCCTGGGCTGGTGTCTCCCAGGATGCTGTGGGACTCCAGTTGCTCCAGTAGGAGTTCATGTTACTTCCAATAGGTTCAGGCTTGACTCTCACCCTGACCTGGTAGAGGCCTGCCTGCCTTCCCTCCACAGGTATCTTCAGCACTTGCTCTTGTTTGGGCAGAGGCTCGACCTCCTGCCAATGTGAGAGAAGGTATGTACATAGGCTATGTGCTTATTCAAGTTAGAGACGGACATATAGACACACTCAAATTCAATGACACATTTGCAAAGGCATATACATATACACACACACACACACACACACACACACACACACACACACACACACACACACACACACACACACACACACACACACACACACACACACACGCGCGCGCCCGCACGCACCTCCCATGTTTGGTGATGTTGTTTAATCTGGATTTCGAACTGGAAGTGGTCGAGTAAGTATGAGAGTGGATCTCCTGGATCCCAACCGATCCAGGTCTCATTAACACCAGAGCTGATGTTGGGGGTACCAGGAGGATGCATCTTAACTGTCGGCACAAACAAACACACACACACACACACGCACGCACGCACGCACTCAATCAGGATGACTGTAACAGAGAGGTCCTCTGTTACTCATGTTTGCACATATAACCCTTATTTATTGAATGACATTTGCACCGCACAGTTCCACTTTTATTAATTTGTTTAATTAGTTTACCTTAGTGCAATACATTTGTAGCGTGATGTTTTATTGTTGAGCTTTAGTAGATTGGGCTGGACCATAGTCAGGATGTCAGAGGAGGGACGAGGGTTGTGATGTTTGCAATTGCTAATATTTATGTTGTAGTATAGTGTGAAGGATAAATAATCATTATTTTTGTAGTTCGTTGAGATTTGTCATATTTATGTGGGTTAAATGTATAGGTATTAATGTATTTATAAGGTGCCAGTTGACCAGTTGACCGAGTTAGGGGTGAAAAGCTCACACACCAAGAGGGTGACAGAATTGAATGTTGTCTTTGTTGGTGTTTGGTGAATAAATACACCATCTGGTTGAACTCTATAGATGGGTTTCCGCGCGACGTCATCACAGAGCAGAGTGTGCAATCTGCGCATGCGCGGGGGAGAACGAACCGGAAGCGCCATTCACTCTCTTGTTATTTTCGGGATTTAGATAGGCATAATGCTGCTATTATAGGCATAATAGGCATAATGCTGCTATTATATACAAACAGATCCAACTTTCGACAAATCATTTTTATTGAGTAAAGAAGATATTACAAACTGCATCATTTAATCTACTTTCATTAAACCTGGTGAAGACCATTTATTTTCTGAATGTACAATGGCCAGAGCTGCTGCGGGTAATAGCGCCCTCTACAGGCTCATCCCGCCACTGCGCGCGCATCATCCTCTCATGTTTACAAACAGGAAACCCATCTATACCATGCCTCTGTACTAATTCCAATTGCTAATTGCATTCTCATTATGACCTTCTCTACCATTACGAATAAATTAACAAACTAGAAAATGTGCTTCTCGGAGCACAGGTCTCCGCCAGTACTGTTCCTGATTAATCCTGTCTTACCTATTTATATTACATATTGTCACGTGTCACTTGACCAATGTTAGCTTGGCTGATGGAAGCTCACTTCAAAAAATTAAATATTTTTTTTGAAGTGACACACCTATTTATAGGTTTCTATGTCATCATGCGTCTCTCTAGCCAATCAGAGCATTGGTGACAACAATATTGTCACGTGTCACGCGAAGCTTGACCAATGTTAGCTTGGCTGAGACGGGGACACACACAGAAGGACAAGAACGAAAACATACTCTCCACCTCTGGCGGAGACAATAAAATGAAATGAAATCAAATTAAAAAGTACAGCATAGATGAGGTAGGCTAGAGGAAGATAACCCACTGTGTTTTACTGGCATGTAGTTGGTCAGTCCGTCCACTGTTAGGTTGTTACACTGCACCTCAATGCTGGGCATCTTCTCATCAAAGGAGAAGCCCTGCAGACACACATAATAATGTGTAATATACAGATAATAAGACACACAGACTACCTTGATAAGACTGTACTAGCTCAAGTGGTGTGGGCCTTTCCATGTAGACGCAAGACTCCCTCGTGGTCTTAAAAAATATATATATTTATTTTGGGTCTTTTTATGCCTTTATTGATAGTACAGTAGGTTGACAGGAAATGGGGACAGAGATGGGGAGTGACATGCAGTAACGGCCGTCGGGATTGGGACTCGAACCCGCCACGCGCTGTCAGTCAGGCTACATTGAGCCTAGGTGCCTGGACCGCTACGCCAGCCGCCCGGGCCTTCTCACGTCTTCAAATGCAAATAAACCATTTAATGGAAATCACAAGGTTGTGATGCATACACCTTCATTGGGTTATCTTATGATCAAGTTATCATAAGATAACCTGATTAAGTGCTACAGACTGAGACCGACGTTGTTCAGGTTATTGTGTGGGTCAAATAGACACTCCCTCTCCCTCTCTCCCTCCCTCTATGTCTCCAATCAAGATGCATGGGACCTTTTACAAGTAGTTATTAGTTATATGGGTGACTTACGTATGTTCTCTCGTACGAGTTCTCAAAGATAAAACTGCAGCTTCGAACTGAGTCTCCAAGGCTGTCCTGCATTTTTAGTTTACAGTTTCTCCTAGAGAAATAGATAAATGAATAAATGCAAACTGAAGCTGTAATGCAAAATGTATTTCTGTGCTTCGTCGCATTGTTATTATTATTATTGTTACTTTTTCAGTATAATGTTTTTACTCTGAAAAAATAGATGAACAATTTTTCAACTATATATGTGCAGTAAAGGGTAGCAGCTGGGGTAGTTTTCCTATCCTTACTTGATATGCGTTATAGTAGGGTATTTAAAGAAACTCTTTGTTCCAAGGACCCAACAGTCGACTCCTGGGTCTGCCTGAGAGCTGTTCCACGTACAGCTGATGTTGTTCACAAAGTCGTTCACACACGACAGTCCTTGAGAGTACAAATAGCAGGCAGAAGAGACAGAGAGAGGGATTAAGATAGGGCATTAGTTGTCCTTGAACAGAGCAGAATAGAACAAATCATTCAGAGTGTGCACTTCTTTCAAATGGTTAAAATACAGAAATTTGACAACAACTTATAAATCTAATTCCATTTATTTTATAAATAATAAGCAAGCAAGCTCTCAATTTAGAAAGCTACCTATATCATATCCATGATTAACTTCAAACAAACAAACAAACAAATAAACAAACAAACAAACAAACATGTTGATCATCGCATAACAAAATTGTGGAGTGGAGGGACTTTTTAGAAAGCCAGGCGGTCCCAATTAGACTGTAAGAAAGTTCAAGACAAACAACATACAAAGGCAAAAAAAAAATACACATCAGATTTTGCTACCTAAAGGCCTCAAAACTCAGTGGTCCACTTGCAGACCAGCAAGATCAAGAGCCTACATCAATGTCAATTAAACCAACACACTTCCTTACACCTTTACTTAGTTATACTTCTATACTTAGAAGCACAAATCAAGGCTTACTGAGTCAATACTAAGTCAAGATTCAGTTCACTCACAGTTTCAGCATGATCCATACAGATTATGTACCTGGGAGGTTGTTGTGAGAGTGGACTGAGTGTGCCGAGAACAGAAGCGCCAGGAAATGCAATGACCACAGTATCTCCATGGCAACGGCCTCCATCTGCCTAAGAACAAAAGGACGGAACGGAACACATCATATATGAGAACAATCATAGTGACAATTTTATACTTTAACAGGCACTTAAATAATCAATTATCAAAATATGTAAATAAACACATGGCCGATAAACTGGCACTGATAAAATGAGAAGCAATCAGGTCTGGTGTCAGAGAGACAGCATGTGTGTTGAACAATGCCAAGGACACTGGCACAGGTCACTTTTCAGCTTTTACATGCACTGCCAGCTTTTGCATATACACAGATGTTTATAATAATAATAATAATAATAATAATAGATGTTTATAACCTAAAGAGGAAGAACTTTGCACACAGCACCGTCAAGCAGCTTAAGTGCTAGGGCAACGGTCAAAGTGTTCTCTTGCTTGATTATTATTTTTCTCTTGTTTTATATTTATTATATACTACTACTACTACTATTATTATTATTACTAATGCTGCTACAACAAAATATATTTTACTCAACAAAAAAGTAACAATCAAGAACACCTTGAACCTTGAACTTTAACAATTGGAACAGATGGAACTGAAATGTATAAACAGCACTAGTATGTTATGTGGCAACAATGGCATTTACATCTAGAAAAACACCTAGAGGTAAAACCTTGATATAAGCACCATGTACCAAGGTTTTTCCTGATAGAACTACTGCTTTTGTAAGCACAATAACTGGGTATAACAGGGTAATCAAACTTGCAAATAATATCTAATTCTTCATATTGACCCAGTAAAGTGTGAGAGGTTTCTGACTCAGTTGAAACCAATTCAACCCACTATCACCTCCCATCTCCGCTCTTGTGCTTATGCTGAAGAGGTGCAAAGCGAGATTCATTCACACTCAGCTGAGGTGAAAGCGGAGGTCTGATTGTGAGTGGGCTGCAGCCAGCAGTAAAAACTCTGTTTACTGAAGGCAGCGCTGTGCTGCGGTGATCTGCTGATGATGTGCTGTGTGTTACGGTAAATGTAATGCATACTGTACATGTGAGTAGGTTACCGTCTACCACTTCTGGAGAGGAGAGTACACATAAGTACACATATGTGTAATCTACCCACACACACATGCTGTCATTTCAAGGGGTGAACAAGCTGAAGAGACGAGAAGAGAAAGATACAGCTTGGGAAATTAAAAACGTTTCCTCTAAAACTGCAGAAGTGATTTAGCAGGTTAAACATTATTACTCAAAACAGCAGATAGAGGGAAAATAATCTTTAAACTCAAACAAAGCTTGATAATGACAAGAGCCAATGGTAGAGATACTCTTCAACTCACACAATGATTGTCTTCACTGTTTCTTCTTATAATAAGCTGTGTGTCGGAGTCAATGTGGCGCATGACAAAAATATAACATTTTAACATCTGAAGAGCTACTTCATTAATAGGAGGCAAGTGAATAGAACACTACATGAACAAACTATTTTATGAGCAAACCAAACAATTGGCACTCACTGGGTTCCACAGATGTACATATTAATGTAGACAGGAGAACAAAATAATGAATCCACTGCGGCTATAGGTCAGTTCAACACTGGCTTGGGTAGTGCCCCAGTGACAAAGGGATTATGAAATGCATCAAGGACACCAATCTAACAAAGAATAACAGAATAAATAAATAACTCTACCTCGTTAGATTCGGTCTGTCAGCGTAGACCCCAGTCAGTGTGAATACAGGTGACCTCCTGAGTCATTGTACATTCTCATCCCTTCATGGTCTGTCTAATTTCCTGTTCAATGAACTATATGAGTCTTCTTCTAAACCCCCCCTACCAGCGTCCCCCTTCCGCTGTTAGTATGTTTCACTCTTATGCTCTCTCCATCTCTCATTCTCTCACTCTATCTGTCTTTTCCCCGCTGTCTCAACCTTTATCTCTCACTCACTATGTGACTCACATACAGTAACTCTAACACACTCACCCCTTGTTCTTCTTCTTCTCTTCGCTCCCTCTTGGTTTAAAGTGCCCGATGACATTTTTACGTTGCTACTTCTAAATGCAGCTCCTGGTGTGAGCAGGAAGCCTCACTACAAAAAAAACAAAAACAAAAACAAAGGTACAGTGTGTGTGTGTGTGTGTGAGAGAGAGAGAGAGAGAGAGAGAGAGAGAGAGAGAGAGAGAGAGAGAGAGAGAGAGAGAGAGAGAGAGGGAGATCAAACAGACCATTGTATGTGCTTAAATGTAAACTCACCAGTAGGGCCTAAGCACAATAAAAAGGCAACAGCTGAGGCTACAAGTCTTTAACAAAAATAAAGGGAGAGTGAGGATAAGATGGATAGCCTGCGGAGGGAGAGGGAGACACATTGACCATTGTGGTGATTATACTGTATCATAATGTGTGCTGCTATCTCACAGAATGGAATCCTCCACCACCATGCCAACTTATTTCATCCTTACAGGCATAGCTGAGTGAGGCTGGCTGGTAATCAGAAGGTCACGGGTTCTCCTCTTGGCCGGCCCCATGTCTCCCTGAGCTAGATACTTTACCCTCTACAGCACCTCCCCAAGCGCTTATTATGACCATCTGAGCAGTGGTCCGCTGGGTGAAGCTGAAACTGAATTTCCAAGTCTGATAACAGGGACTCCATATTCGGGCATGACATGTCATTGTACTGACTGATTTTACAATATGGTGAGAAATAAATTGTGTGTAGTAGCCTACTGGTCTTGTGTGTTGTGTTTGGTCAATGTAGGCCTATATTCATATTCTTTAACAATATCTCTGAAAAGATGAAACCTAGACAACTGTATATCAGTAGAAAAGTTGAAAAGTGTTTCAGATCTTTTTTTTTTAAATAAATTATTGTTTCGTTTTAAATTAGTTTTTCATTGGCTATCGGTCTAAGGTATTCTGCTCTTTGTGTGTGTGGGTGTGAGAATTGTATCACATTACTGTACAGGTGTTGCATTTGAAGGTCAGTGAGCAATTTTACGTGTGAGTGAGTGGGTTGAAAGCCTGAAGCCCACCATACCACACAGCATGCACACACATGCACACAGTTGCTGTAGTAGTGGATGAGTAAAACCCACCACATACACATCAGTAATGGTAACAATGGACGAGAGGGTGGAAGGATGGGCAGATGGAGGAGATGAAGAGGGTGGAGGTGAGAAAAAAAGAGGTGTAGTTGACACAGTTTGCGGTACGCAAAGGCAAAGCTCAAAGTCTGTGCCTGAACGACAACAAGAAAACAAGTCCACCAGGAGACCACAACGATGCAGGCGGGGGCGGGAGGGGCTGGTCTTGGCATTGTTAAGTGGAGCGGAGATGAGAACAATGAAGACTGATTTATGCTTAGTTGTGCGACACGTCGCACAACCAAGTATAAATCAGGCTTAAGTCAGTCCAGTGCATTTAGCTGTGAATTGTCTATTGCAATAAAAGAAAAAAAATCTTTGTTTTAAGCTAACAGAAACAGATGAATATTTTTGTGATTCTGATAAATAAATAAAAAACTGTCCCAACTCCAACTGACACAACTTAAAGGGATAGTTCACCCAAAAAAAATACTTACCAGCGGAAAGGTGCTAATGTTTCCAGTATAGGAGACTCAAAGTTGACACTTTGAGTCCTACCGGAGCCACCACCGGTCATCATATTATTGGCTTAGGAACACGACAAAAACAAAAAAATCTCCACGAATTTAAGGCTCCATGGGGTGTGTAATCGATAGAAAAAAATATATTTTGGGGGTGAATTATCCCTTTAAGTCTTTATCAGTCTCTTAAAGGGATCCCTGGCTAATACGCCTTATATGCCTTAATACATACATTTATAATTGCCCTCTATAACTAAAATGTTTAATTTAAAATCCTCTTTTACTCAGTCGCAAGTTGATGATGTCATTTGTCCATATGTGGTCCAGCCCTATGGAATGTATGGAATGCATGTGCAAATAAAAAACAACTTAATATTTAATATGATTAAATATTAAGGTTAATATGAGCATCAAATATGAGCATCAAATCAATATTAAATATGCTTTATTTGCACATGCATTCCATAGGCTAGACCAGGGCTAGACCACACATGGACAAATGACATGATTGATTTATTGTTTGTTTGATTGATTGATTGAATACTTTATTAGCAGTTTGCAAAAAAATTCAATACAAGGTCTGCAAAGAGGATTTTAAACCCAAGAAAGCCTATGCCTTGTTTCATCATCAACTTGCAACGGGCATTGTCCCTCTTGAGTAAAAGATTAACTGTGTCTAAAATTAATAAATTAATGTTTAAATCTAGTTATAGAGGGCAATTATATTGTATTAAGGCATATATAAGGGTTATTAGCCAGGGCTCCTTTTAAAATCTGGTGATTCATCTGTTTGTTTGAGAAGTCAAGCAAACAGGTAATTTCTTTTATTCAATCTTTATTTAAACTTGAATAATCGATTGCGGGCAAACCCTCGCAATAAAGTCTAGAGTACAATTCACCTAAAGTTTTAACTAAAATAATTAAAACCCAAAACGGTTAAAAAAATAAATAAACACAAACTAAGCTAAAACAATTACAGTCAGGTAATGTACGATTTTCTAGCATAAACCTGAGGCATCCAGGAAGGACACAAGATTTTAATGCTGTAGGAGATTTTATAGATTGACGTTTTTATTGACAAAAATCCATATACATAACCATAATTATATATATCTGTGAAAACACAAAAAAGCTCAAGAGCTTATTTCCATTGTGGTCCTTTGAGTTCATGTGTGTGTAAATTGAGTGCTATCTGTTTGGGGGGTAGCAGAGACATACAGATCCCCATCCCGCAAATAATTTCAAATAGATTTCTGTCATTAACATTCTCTGTAATCCGTGAGCCTGATTTGTAAGCCTTTGATTTGTTTATCAGTCAATCAAAGGTTAATATTTTAAATGTGTCTTGCTTTTCGCTGCCTACACAAGAGAGACAGAGGGAGAGAGAGAAAGAATACCATTGTTGCCTGTCTTATTAAGCCTGCGTCTATTATTATTATTATAGAGCCTACGTCTCTGAGAATAGAACAGCCAAGTAATTCTTCAGGGCTTAAAACTTGGATTTGTGTTTAGTTTGTGTCCATGGTGCCTAGTTTTTTTCCTTTTCTTTCTCACCCAGTGGGGGGAGGGGGGGGGGGGGTTCTTGCGCTCCACATCCTCAATCCCTGGTAAAAACAACCTCCCACAGATATGTCCTTAATTGGCTGTAACTTCACCTACTATACCACCACTCTGAACCCAGGGGACTTCTTTAGTTTTGCATTAGACCCAAAGAGTATCCAAGATGGAGAGACAACTTTTGGACCAATAACTTCAAGTAATTTGTTGACTTCTGTTTTATCATGTTGACAGACTAGGAGAGCTGATTCATCAACGAAAGGAAACAGGTTACAATCACTGGCCGACTTCATGTCATTAACATATGATATAGCAGAAAAGAGGACCTAAAATTCTCCCTTGAGGAACCCCACGATAGTGGTAGAGGTGAGGATATGGTGTGATTCATATCTACCACGTATTCTCTGCCCCCAGATAGGACCTAACCCACTGTAAAGATGCACTGTTAAACCGCAACGCCCTGAATTTGCTCAAAAGGATATCATGATGACCTTAAAGGATACAGTGGCAAGTATTATAGATATTACTGGTAACAAACCTCAGCAGCATATGATTATTGTACTGACTGTTTCTTAACTGCGCCGACAAACACGACATAACCCAGCTGTACAGCTGGTCACATAAAATGGTAAATGGTGCATTTATATAGCGCCTTTTATCCAAAGCGCTTTACATAGATTGTGCATTACATTCACCCATTCACACACACATTCATCCACCGATGGCGGAGGAAACCATGCAAGGCACAAACCTGCTCATCTGGAGCAATTAGGGGTTCAGCGTCTTGCTCAAGGACACTATGACACTAACTCTGGGGGAGCCCGGGATCAAACTGGGAACCTCACGGTTCACCATTCGGCCACTGTACCCCTGAGCCACTGCCGCACATCATTTGCATCCTAGCGGAATGCAAATACTAGATGCACTTTTGTGAACAATATTAACAGAAACATTTCACAGCCTTAAATTGAGTTATTATCTAAAAAAAATGTATGAGAGACTATGGTGGTACAAGTGCAGCAACATCTAGGACCTTCATCTTCAAATGTATGTCACTTCACAATTGTATACCAGGTACAAAGGAGGAGCGTTGATATTTCAACATCATTCTAGAATACAGTACATGACATTTTCCTACATTGTGAAATTGGCACTGTAGGCGGTACTGCTCAGAGATTAAAAAAAAAGGAAAGTCTCACGTCTGTAAGCATATCTGTCAATCATCATTGAATGAACTTCACAGCATACATAGGTTGATGACAGTTTATCTTTTATTGTTGAGTCAGACAGATCAGATGTCTCCTACTTCAAACAGTTGCTTCCACCGCCTCCTCCTCAGTGTAGTGAACGCTCAGACGAGATTACTACTATAGATAGCCATTATAGGTCTGAGTTGACAAGGAAGGCTGCAGGTAGTGACAGTTTCAGTGGTTTCTGTTGAAACCACGTCAGTGATGCTGCCAGTTGGCCTCACTTCTCTGCCTTCACACAACACACCAGACAACACAGGAACACAGAAGAAAATCCCCATATTTGAAAGTTGCCTCTCTTTTCTTTTGGTCAGATGATAGTTTTCTCTGGGTTTTTTCCAACCTCAGTGGTGATGTGATGACAAATCTCTCTATTAAGGGCAATACTTTAAAAAAATAACGAATGTACTCAACTAATACTGTATTTCAACTTGAGTAAGTCAATGTTGACCAATGAAAATATATGCAAATGGCTTGACATTCAATAATGCACTCACATGCTTGCACGTGTATACAGTAAGCATACTGTACACATTGCATACAGTAATTGAACCACAGAGTGGTGCCATGTGAATGAAAGGTTGCGGTTTAATGAAGGCAAGACACAAATGTCAATTAGTCAACCACAGAGACCACAGTCTAGTTTTGTCAAACCAAACTACAAACTAATCATTCGGAGGCTTTCCCTCTATGCTATATTTCTTTGTGAAGCATCAGAGCAATATTCTGACAAAGACTAAAATCTGTCATATGAAAACAATTCAGTTATATATAATCAAATGAATGGCACTTGTAAGTATTTTGCAATCATATATGGTCATAATATTTTTTTTTGCCTTTTGACAGTGATATTGGATGGAGAGAGACATTTGTTCAACGAATGGTCCGGCCCGGCTGGGAATCAAACAGGGTGCTTGTTGATCAGGGCAGTGCGCACATGTGGTTTGTGACCTAACCACTTGTCACCCCATCATAATGTATTTTTAAGTCTAATACAGAATTAGGAGTGAGGGTTAATTCGACAGTCCTTGTGGTATGTGCAGTGCACGTGTATGTGTTTGTGTGTGTAGGTGTGTCTGTCAGAGAGAGTACATGAGCGACTATATGTGCTTTAGCAACTTCCAAATGTGATACTAAATGTGTGATTTGTGTGTTTGGTGCATACGTACAGATGCTTCAGTAGTCTATGTGTTTGCCTGCCTGCCTGCGCCTGTGTGTGTGTGTGTGTGTGTGTGTGTGTGTGTGTGTGTGTGTGTGTGTGTGTGTGTGTGTGTGTGTGTGTGTGTGTGTGTGTGTGTGTGTGTGTGTGTGTGTGTGTGTGTGTGTGTGTAAGAGTGTTGTGGTCAGGGGTAGGAAGCAGCACCTCATTTTGTGGTGCCCTTGTTTTCCATTTCTTTCAGCATCTTGTTGAGCTTCTGGTTCACAATGTTCCTCTCTGTCCATTGCACTACAACAGACAAGACATAACAAAATGACATGTGAGACAATATATAACCGAAACAGAACAAAATGGAACAAAGCATCATGTCAGTGCCTCATGTCAGAGCAGAGTAGAAGAGAACAGAGGGCGGAACACATCAGAGCCAGACATCAAAATCACAAGGACTGGGCAATTATATGTCTTGCCTGGAAGAAGTAACAAAATAACAAGATACTGGCAACTGCTGAGTTAAGGACGCTGACAGAGACAGAGACATTGAGGGGTGTATGACATGACTCACTCATTTCATTAGTTTTGCGGCCGTACCAGACCTGTGAGTCTGTATAGGGGGCAGGCAGAGAGTGCCTAACGTAGGAATCCTTGACCAGGGACTTCCACATCACAGAGGAACCTGGAGATGAAAGATAGAGCCAGTGGATGACAGTGCAAGGGATGTAGAGGATGAAAAGAAGATGGGAGGAGGATTTATTTCACACCTTCTCATTGTATGCATGTACAGCATCTGCACCAATCTGTGTTTAAGATTCAGTTTAGATATTTATTTTTATGTGGCTACTTTAATGACTTCTTTCCACCCTCAAGGTCTAATAACGTTTTTATATTTATTTGGTTATCAGTGCTAATGAACAGGTTTATTTAATATGTCATGGTGCTTGTGATGAGTAAATGTTTAAGCAGAGGAGCAAACTTCATCAATGGCTTTCTTTTTACCTATACTGTTAGCTTTCATTGAGAATCAGCAAGCTAGCATAAAATAAATGCCATTATATCATTTCCTCACGTCCTGATACTAATTCAGAGCATTCCAATGTGCTTTTTCTTTGCCAAGAGAATTTTGAACAAACGTTTACAGTAAAAAGCAAACACGTTAAGTACAGTACAAAAAGGTAATTAAGATAAGTGACATGTACAACTTCAAACGACACACATGGAAAACAACCAGACATGAATAATTCAACAGGAACAGTGGGTTCAGTTTCAGCTACAGGGCATTTTCATGTTTTATCATGTACATGTACCATGTTTTTCCATTTTCAGGCTTGTGAGGATAAAAGCTTTACCTGCAACTAATTCTTACGGTAGCTTACCATAATCTAAATCAATCATAATCAGTAGTGTTTGCATTTATGGTAGCCTGTAGAGGATTTTACTGTGTAGATATGTCTGAGGATAATTTAGTTAGTTAATTGGACAAATTAAAAGACATGAAGGGAGATGCCTCAATGAAGGATAAAACACAATAACGACATGGGTTTATTTTCATTGTGGTTCTTGGCTTCTTGAAGTAAAAAATAAATTAAGAAATGTGAAAATGGCAAGATGATATGAAGTGGCCAAATGTCACATAAATACATTATTTACAACAATAACAAATACCTCAACAAATACGTTCTGTAAAAGCAGGACTTAAATTTATTGTAGCCTATTTTTTTAGCAAACAATGGCAGCTTGTATCATCGTATGTGTTGTATGACAGAGAATGTTTTCACTGTTTTTCACCTAAGCATCAAACTTTTCATACGCACTGCCAGTAAGCCAAGGAATACACTCAGTGATGTCGTTAGGTTTTCAATGCAGTTGGTCCCGGGACCCATGGGTGGTTATCTGAATGGGTTCCAGGGAAATTGAATGGGTCCTCAAAACACTGTGTAATAACAAAGTTGTAGTGTTTAACCTGTATTCGATGTTATATGGTTATATTCATGCATGCCTAAAATGTATCTGAAAAGTATTTGCAAACGAAAAGATCACATCATCATGATCATGACATACTAGTAGTCTGCAAAATTCAAACAAAAATAAACAAGGTACTCAGACTGGGCTTTTGGGGGGTGACTACACATGACAGCTAGTAAGTACTATTAGTCCATGAGCCAGAGCCCCAAAATTGAGCAATGATTATCGAAAGAGTGGGCAAAACCAAACCTATATTAAATTGTTCATAGGGTCAATACGAGTAAATAAATATATGATAACCTTTCCACAGGAGCAGCTTTTTCATGGTTATCACACATTTTGCCCACTCTTTCGATAATGAAATCTTGTCTGGCTCATGGACTATATTAAGCGTGCCAACGTGTCGTCACCACGGGGGGCGAGGCATTGGGCGTGGCATTGGGCAATGTTAAGTCAACCTGGTTTTTACACCTCAAAGATGTCCGCAGCTACCAAAAGACACTTGTTGACGCCCCCTTCAGGTTTTTTGGCACGCTCTATAGGTCCATGTCTTAACAATGTGCAAAAATGAAGGCAATCAGTTTGTTACTTTATTTGACAGAAATCTATGCATTTCTTCAGTTATTTCTGACCATTTAATAAACAGAAATGTCTATTATGCTTGAGTAAATGAAATCCCAATTAACAAAAAGAAAACATGGAATTATTTAAAACATATTACACCAAGTGATGTAATTTACATAGACTGATTATAAGTCAATGTTGCTCTTATTTTTATGTAGCTTTTTTTTTTTAATATATTTTTTACAAAAGGTCAAAACAATTCTCCAGACTCATGTGACAATGAGCATCACAGGGTTTTGATATTCCATACTCAGTATGGGATTTCAAAACACAGTATGGCATAGCCTAATTGTTTGCCTTTAAAGGAGAATTCCGGACATTTTAAGTGTTATCTTTGATGTGTCGTTACTCACCTACCGACGTAAACAGTGGCATTGTTTATTCCCAGAGATTTCCCTGTCGTCATATTTTCAACACCCTCCGTTGTCATAATGGGAGCGCGTGTCATAGGTAAATTCGTCTATTATAACCGATGCAAAGTTATTTTTTTCTCTACTACTACTCATTGTGGTGTCTCATGATAGTAAAACATGCAGTGAAAGTTCCTGAGAGGCTACCGCTAATGACGAACGAGCTAACGCTAGTTGCTTGTTTCTCAACATGGCAACACCAAGTTGCCAGGTTCTGGGAGAGAAACAAGCAACTAGCGTTAGCTCGTTCGTCATTAGCGGTAGCCTCTCAGGAACTTTCACTGCATGTTTTACTATCATGAGACACCACAATGAGTAGTAGTAGAGAAAAAAATAACTTTGCATCGGTTATAATAGACGAATTTCCCTATGACACGCGCTCCCATTATGACAACGGAGGGTGTTGAAAATATGACGACAGGGGAATCTCTTGAAATAAACAATGCCACTGTTTACGTCGGTAGGTGAGTAACGACACATCAAAAATAACACTTAAAATGTCCGGAATTCTCCTTTAATTGCCTTCCAAAACAAGTAGTGGGCGGGACCTATTTCATAGTAAAAACAAACACAAATTCAAAAAGTTGCACCATATCATTTATATGTCTACTCTAGATCAATGCAAATTGCCCCTGCATCTTCATCTCTTCACACAGCCCTGGGTATGCAACACAGCCTAGTGGAGATATGCACTCCATTGAGCGCCCTTTGTCAAAGATTATGCATCACTTCTTCCACTCCACAAAGCTGCCACATTTCTGTTATTCAATGCAGTTCTTTGGGACAGCCATAGGTCTAACATCCTTTTTCCATTGGCTGAGTAATGAACACAAACTTTAAAAGCTTACAATAAGATAGTAACCTGGAAATGTGTTGTTTCGAAGACAGTGGCCCAAGCTGTGGTAGCTGTAGTGTTGGGTAATGAAGCCTGATTCAAGTTCAGTATAGTGAGGTAGAGAGAGGGGAGGCACTATGGGACTTTCTACCTTCATCACCTATAGGACAAGATGCACAACATACAGGACGTTTGTCAGATTAGCAGCAGTAAATAACAATAAAATAACCAGTGGTGTAAAGTAACTAAGTACATGTACTTAGGTACATATTTGAGGTACTTTTACTTTACTAGAGTATTTCCAATTTTCAATACTTTTACCTCTACTCCACTACCTCTGAGGAAAATATTGTACTTTTACTCCACTACAATTATTTGAAAAACTAGTCTACTAGTTACTTTGTAGATCTATATTTTTATTACTAAGCATACATTAACCATTTATAAGCTCTATATTTCAGCTATTTGAAAATAGCAGATCTACAAGCTCACAACACGCATTGCCACATGTTGTGAGCTTGTAAATCTGCTATTTTCAAAAGAATGTATACATTTTGAAAACTTGAAATGGGACATTCTGCATAGTGATTACTTTTACTTTCGGTACTTTAAGTATATGTTGATGCCAATACTTTTGTGCTTTTACTCAAGTAAATTTTGAATTCTGGACTTTTCGGCTACTTGTAGTTGTAACAAGAGTATTTCTACATTGCAGTATTGATACTTTTAGTAGTAAAAAATGTGAATACCTTTACCACCATTGAAAATAACACACATTTGTCTAAGGCTTTAACCCAAGACAACCTGCAATAACTATTAGGGCACTAACCAGTGTTGTTTTTGTCTCTGGTTGGCAAAGGGAGGTAGCCATACTTCAACCGCAACTTAGAGAAGCGAGAGGAAAGGTGTTAAAATTCTATCGAATGCACGTCACGTCGTCACCACCACAGAACATCAGGTTTCACAACGAGTAATGGTTGTATTAAGGCATGTCACATTTCAACATGTTTGCAGAGTTACAGAAGATTGGCGTTTGCTTGCCCCAAACATAACCAGATTGCAATCTTCTCTAAGCGAAGAAACCCCGCAATTGCATGCATTGCCGAAGCTTCGGTAATTAAACCCAATTAAGAACTTAATCCACATTTTAGGTCACACAACGTTCGTGGCGATCACCTGAAATTGAGAAATCTCTAACAACGTAACGTTATTCCTCTAAAATAGTAGCGACAGTCTTAAAAAGCTGTCAAATGCGCCCATCAGTCTAACTTTAATTGGCAAATATTCGGTCCAGATGCACTTACCTGGCAGGATAACGAGCCTGTTTGAACCATAGAGTTAAAGGTTTGAACCCGTTGTCCGATGCTCATGCTGAAACTCGACCCCACTGTTAGACAAAAGGGGGATTAATGATTCATTCATGCAGACCCAACGAGATACGCTCATACGGTCGAACCTCTGTCTACCTAGTAGCCTAACTAATAATCGTAGGCAACTGGAGAAAGTCCTTAGTCAGTAGTCACATTGTTTTTTAGACAATGACCGGCTCTTTTCTATGGAACAGTTAGTTACTATACAGTACACTATATTAATCCTACAGCCCTACAACACATCAGACAGCAACTTTACCAGACAAATTAAACAAGTAGGCCTGCAGAATCCACATAAATCCAACGCTAATTTAATTCTTTTATTCAACTTTATTTCACAATTGTATTACATTTATTGTGTTCATTGCTTTTAATACCACACACAAATGTCAACTGGCTAAAACAATATAAAACATAACTTCACCAATTTTCAGTATTTATATTATGTACATGCACTCATGTCTTCAGAGGTGCGCATTTGACTCTGCCTTGCTGGTCAAGGGGCCATTCCAATGAGGATCCTTCAGCCAATTTGTTTCATTGCCATGTGCAATTGCTGACATTTAATAAGAGCTTAAAGGCCTGTGTATCATTTCATTTGTAAACGCTGCTGAATGAAAGAGGTGAAAGGCTATGCTATGTACATCATTAGGTAAAAAAAAAAACTAAATTCTGTTTTGTGAGCCAAATTTTGTAAAACACGTTTTTTGTTGACATTTGTAACAATTTTGCCTACCTCTCAAATTAATATACTGTAACTGTGAAAGACAAAATACTTTCAAACACTTTGTGGCACCCAGACTATTTTTGTTCCATTGTAGTTACAGAGCTAAAGATGCTTGCTGACTTTGGCCAACTTAGTAAATGCTCATTACATGGTACAGTATGCAAAAGGGGGGGGGGGGGGGGGAAGAGTCAAATTTTGCTAATGATCCTCGTCAGACTGTGAGAGTCTACATTGTGCGAATGCAAGAAAATGAAAACAAAAAAGGAGCAAGATTTGGACCCAGTCTTGGTTTGGCAGAAAGGACAACATGGGTTGGCAATTCTCCTAAGGGAACTTGTAATATCCACCCTTGACCATGTCACACTGAACGACCCAAGACAGTTACAATGAATGCTTTTACTACTATTTATACATGTCTGGGATGCCAATATGGACGATATTGTGCAGAGTGTATGGTCCCAATAACATTGCTACCATGTTATTTAGAGGACCATACCAGACTTTTTGATATGTGGATCCTTTGTCACAATTAATTTGATAGGATTTAATTCCTTATAACTGATACATTTCATCATTTTCATTTTCCATTATGTCAGCCTGTTCAGAATTGTTACGGTTCTTTTACGGTTCATCAAAATGCTCTTCTGATGTTGGTGTTCACTTAGATTTCATAATGTAAGTCCATTGTGCCATAGGCATACCCACCATGAATACATGCATATGGGAATTATTTATAGATTATGACACAATGGACCTAAATTATAATCTCTAAGTGAGAACACCAGCATCAGAATAGCATTTTGAGTGTGATACATTTGTAGTGTTTTTGAGCTCTTTAAGATATAGGCACCAACAACTTATTGTGATTTGATACTTTAATAAAATTGAAATAGAGCTAACAGAAAAAGATCAAACCGTTTTGACGAATGAAATCTAATCAAAGTAACAGTACAAAGAATGAACACCTCAAAAAAGGTTGGTATGGTCCTTAAGGTATTTAAGTGCTGCTCTGAACTGATCTTTTCCCTCCTCTTCAGTCACTTAGAATATCTTGGGAAGACATTGCATCACCTGGGTCCTTCTGATCAATGTTTACAGTCAGGATACTGCACAAAATCTTATCAGAATGTCTTTAAACTGCAGTTTACACAATGGTACAATAATGCTCCTTAGCATTGCGCATCGCATATGATCGGTGTGAATGAGTGAGATATGGGACCTGTTTATATCGAACATATAAACAAGGCAGGACATGAACTTTGTTTTCATTCATGGGCTAGTAGCTGGTGGGCTCCATGAGCCACTTTCAAAATGTACCCAGCAAAGCAGATATTTTTAAAGGAGAAAAATTGATCTGGTAGTAGAAGAGAAAAGGTATCTGGTAAAGAATAACCTAAGAGCAAACTTAAGAGCCACAGCCAGACAAACGTAACAGTTTGTCTTTTTTTTTTCCCCCATTCATTCCCATATGCCAACATAAAATACAGTTCAGGGGTTCAGAGGCTTGAATAAATGTGCCAGGTTAAGTTAGATTTTTTTGATCATCTGTGTGACATACTGTATCTTATAGTTTCTATCTAAATATGAAAATAAAACATGGAATTGGATTTCCACTTTGTACGCAGCAATGAAAAGGTCAGAATCATGTAACTGAACTGGAAAATAAATCCATGTGAGCTATGTCTATTGAGATTATGAACTGATGAATGGGATAATCTGCATAACGTCAAAAGGGAGAAGGTTTGCCGACACTGCTCATAAGCACACTTACAAAACCCTACATGGTGCTAGCACCACCATTCCTGCCAGGTGCCAAAAAAAGCAAACAACGTTTCAGAAGCCAAGAAGGGGCTTATCCACAATGGTCAGTATCTGGTTGTGTGAAAGCTGACTTGGCCCATACAAATAAGAGGTTGTGATTTAGTCTCTTATTTCTATGGTTACAGCATGTCACATAAATGGAGGCATGAGTGAGCATGTTAAGACTCACGGTTAAGCCAGAGCTCTGCATTATACAAGAGTTATAATAGCAGTAACCACGCTGATAGACTTCTAGAATCATAAACATTTTAAGCATTTAGGATTTTGAATGCATACATTTGTGATTCTAGAACATGGGTAACAACAAGACCTCATAAATTGTCCATCCTTGAAACAGATTTACGTAACTCCTGTATAATGGTAAAATAGCACAATGAAAATGGTGGATTCTTATTGGAGTGGTCCTTTAGGTGCTGCCTGCCTTCTGCTCATTACCCATATCTGTTCAGGCGGGTTTAAGGTCAGCTCTCCTCTTTATGTGGGGGCAAACTTCTTGGCCTGTGCCCTGACCCTCTTCTCATAGTCCATCCTGTTCTGACTGAAACAAAAAACAGGTTCAAGTGCAGTTTAGAATCTGCTAAATGTTGTTAAGTAAACAGGTTGTGTAATCTTTATGATCCTTTCAGAAGCTAGCTCATTTTTTCAGATTCACAAAAAGAACAAACCATTACTTCTATAGCAATTACTCGTGCATAAAATGCATTTTCACAGAATGCAACAATTAAAGCCACAATGACACCGTTTCATAATACGACAGACACTGACCAGTAAATTGTGTAAGCCTCTGCTTGTGCTGGGTCTTGGATGTTGGGCTCATTCAGCAGCTCCTGGATACCCAGCAGGATCTGAAAATGCATATTGCAGCCACATGACACTTACTGTAACGGACACCCTAATCAGATTCTCCTACACATACATTTGACCACAAGATAAGATGGATGAACCTTTCAGTTTGTCACCTTTGTTTTGGTGATAAATACCTTCTTGCAAAGTATTCTTAATGTAATACATCACGGGACACTGCTAGAGTGAATACTGTTGCTAAGCATTACAATGTATGTAAAACCACTGAATTATAGCAAGTAAATTCCATAACTCAAAATCCCTGCCAAACGCCAGGAGGAATATAACTGCAACGGACAATGCTACTACTGCTAAGAAATGGAATAGGATAGAGACCATTGTGAAAAAGAAAAACGTACATCTACATCATCTGAAGGGGACACCGTTAGAAAAGATAATGGACCAATACATTACTGGCGCAAATATCTCCCCCTCTTCTCCATCTCTTTCTATTCCGTCACATAACTCCCCCTTCCACATTTCATTTGTATGCCTGGTTCTTTAGTTTCTGTGAAGCGTACAGTCTCTTTTCATATTATCGTTATTATGAACTTTACATATTTGTCCCTCGTGTATCCTGACTTTCCAAGGAGTAGTGTATAAGGCGTACAGTAGGAGACATGTATTGTTGGCAGAGAAATGCACAGACCTCATACCTATTTCAGGCACTTACATCACTTGTGATGCAACTCATGCAAGCAGAGTTTCTGTTTCAAACATACATTAGCTTGACACGCGATGAAAGCAGAGTTTGTTTCAAACTTACATTTGCTTGACACGCAAAAGCGGGGCAGAATGGTTGATCTCGACTTGTGGTTGGGCATTTAAAAATAGAGCTAGGCTTCCTTTTCTTTCTGTCAAGGCAAGTGATATTAGGCAACTGCTTAAACTAAAGCAATTTAGAAGATCACCTTGGGTGTCATATAGAAAGATACCCCAGAGTGATCAGAGCAGACTATATACATTTTGCTCGAAAGAGATCGATCACAAGATTCTCTTAATTTTTCTCTGAGTAAAGAATTTGGAAGAGATGGCAGAGCCCAGGGAACGTAGTCTACAATATGGAGACAGTGCCACCTCATGGATTCAATTGTAACTGCAAAATCCATTACTAAAATAATATCCATTAATAATGTAGAACGTCAAATAGCGAGATTTTCCAGAGAGATTTTTTACTTTTCCCATATGTTCACATCATTTCCCCAAATGTTTGCCTATATTGCACAAGGGTTACTTATTATGCCCAGAAGAGGTTTCCTATATGGTCCATGTGGTTTTAAAAGCCTTGACTCGCTTTTATGTTGTGTAATGCAACTCAAGTGCACTACTCAGTGGCTGTGGTCTTGCAACTGGATGTTTTTTTGGCGCTGTATTATAGTGTCTTTGAAGTTTGTCATTTAAGTTTGTCAAGTAAAAATTTTAACGGTAATATCGTCAAACGCATTTTTTTTTTACTGAAAATTGTGAGTATGACATCCGTCGTTTAAGAAATCTTTAAATATAATACTGCATTTCCGGTCTTTTCTAAGTCTGTAAGTCCCCAACACTAACACATGAACAAAGGTAAGTGAGGAACATTGGCAGTTAAATGTATAGTTGTAAAAGTATAGGTTTTCTAGAAATACTGTAATTAGAAAATTTTGCGTGATATCAGTATTGCTATGAATGTAAGATGTCGCACTTAACGCCCCCCTGCTGATACTAGGATTTATGTTAATGTCTTGTGTTCTTTTAGACAGAGTAGCATTGGGACTGGGTCCGGCGGGCAAAGCAAATCGTCGATGTCAGGTGGACACCTTGTGTGTCCAAAACCGTGACTTTTGAGGGAATTACCTGTGTTCCAATAGATAGCTATTAGTCACAAGCTCCTGTTAACACATTTCATTGGTTCAATAGCTCAAAGCTCAAAATGCGTCTCATCGGGATGGGTTGTGAGCTTGTACATCGGCTATTTTTGCTATTGTGTGACAGTGTTGTACGACAAAGTAAAGCATTAATTTACAAGAACATAAAAGTTGGATACAAGGTTTTCACCCGAAAGCAACGAAATGTTGCTGGAGTAAAGTGTTTTTGAAGAGTGTTGTGGGCGGGAATGGGCAGTCCAAGTGTCGCTGTCCATGGTGCTGTAATGTCTCGCATTCTCGGTCTCTCTTTCAATGTGTTTTCAATGTTTTTGGGTCCCAATGGAAATATTGTGGGATTATGCAGAACTAGACAGTAATATTGCAGGATTATGCAAGACTAAATGGCACTTTGGCACACATTTTGGTGCGGGTGACATTGCGGGCACGGCTCGGAATGGTCAGAAATGGCAGGCAGAAGTGGGGCTAAGAAAACAGTCCCGTGCACGGCTCTTCATTACAGGAATAGCATCTACAGTACAGTACACCGAATATGCACTCTAGTTGGAAATGGGTTTGTCCCATTCTACAAGCATACGGTGGTGTAGACCAGTGGTTCTCAACCAGGCCGCGACCCCCCCCAAAATAATCATATTTGAACTGGGGACCCCCCCACCCTGACAAGCACTTGGAATGTAGGCGTTGAGGCATTACATTTAGTTGACTCGGTTCCACAGATAAATAGTGAAAATAGCAGATCTACAAGCTGTTCTGAGCTTTTAGATCAGCTATTTTCAAAATGTTTGCCTCCTTCTTATATTATTTGACAGTTTGGCCAATGTTTGACCAGTTTTTTTTAGTATAGTTTGTTGATCACCTTTGATGCAGTAATGGTCTTTTTCTTTTCTTTCTATTTGAGGTATTAAAAAGGTCTTAAAAGTCCTTAAATTGTCACTTCACTGTCAATCTGGGGACCCCCCCCCAAATAATGTGTGGACCCCCCTGGGGGTACCGACCCACAGGTTGAGAACTACTGGTGAAAATAGCAGATCTACAAGCTGTTCTGAGCTTTTAGATCAGCTATTTTCAAAATGTTTGCCTCCTTCTTATATTATTTGACAGTTTGGCCAATGTTTGACCAGTTTTTTTTAGTATAGTTTGTTGATCACCTTTGATGCAGTAATGGTCTTTTTCTTTTCTTTCTATTTGAGGTATTAAAAAGGTCTTAAAAGTCCTTAAATTGTCACTTCACTGTCAATCTGGGGACCCCCCCCCAAAATAATGTGTGGACCCCCCTGGGGGTACCGACCCACAGGTTGAGAACTACTGGTGTAGACATTCAGGCCAGTGGTTGAGTGAGAAAGAGTGTGTCACACACCTGTTTGATAGTGATGGCAGGCCTCCAGTCTTTGTCTTCCTCCAAGATAGACAGACACACAGTGCCTGATGGATACACGTTGGGGTGGAATATTGGTGGCTCGAACTTGCCTGGGAAGAAGTCAGCAAAAGAAAAACATTACAAAAATCTAGTTTTGATTGCTTACAGCATTATTTGCAAAGTGAGCTTAAATTTATCTTTCAGTCACTTTAAAATAAAGATGATCTATCCAGCCTGTGAAAACATTAAATGTGGCTAATAAAAGGACATGTAAATCATAAGACTTTACTGTAAATTTCTCATTGTAATATATTATCTACTCTGCAAACAATGAATATCACATTTGAAAACAAATTATTTCAGCATATTTGAATCTCGTCCAGGGTCACAAGCTTCATGCTCATGAAACGTAGTGCTTTTTTCCGGTGATATACAGTATAGTGGAATGTCACTGAGGTAAGAAACTAACTGCAACAAAGTTTCACCAGATGTCAAGGTTACACATTCCACCACTCTTCAGCAGGGCCGGTGCTAGGCAATTTGGCGCCCTAGGCAATATTTTTCCTGGCGCCCCCCCCCCCCCCCCCCCCACCCCCGCCGCGCCACGGTTTTCTGCCACAGCACCACCAAGAGCCTGGGCAACTGCCTACTCTGCCTAATGGGCGCGCCGGCCCTGCTCTTCAGGATTACTGATATTGAGTCCGGCTCAAGCTACAGAACCAGCGGTAACTTCAGGAAGGGTAATTGTAAAAGTAAAATCTCAAGGGCATGACCAAAAAAAAGAATAACTTTGCTTCCTATTATTTAGCAGAACTCACATTTAGGTGGCGAAGAGGGGTAGTCATCTTTGAACAGCATTCTGAGTTTGTACAGGCCTCCCTCCCACAGGGTCTGTTGAACAAATTAATCATAATTAAAATCATGGACAGTCACAGCAGTACACAGCCTTTTGAGTGATGCGAGTGGGCTACGACTTACAATATAGGAGTGAATGGGTGACAGCTTTGAACTTAACAGATACTGGCTAGCTGATACCATTAGTTTCCATTAGCATTGCGACAACAACGTGAAAATAATTATTTATCAATAACCATATGAATGACTATTAAAAAGGATTTTCAACCATTTCACCAGTGCCTTGGAAAGTGATATTGAGCCTAAATATAAAATTAGAAACTAACTTAGTCAACTCTTGGATCACCATCTCAATCAATCATTTCCATTTACTGATCAAGCACAAACTATCTCGATAAACGTCTGACCAATCGGGTTCAAACTCGCCGCGTGTTGCAGAGGACCCGAGGTGTGCCGTAAATAGGAACTTAAAAGTATAATACTTTAGTTCCATTGATCCAAGCCGGACTACAATCGATTCATAGGTAATTAACCTGCAATATCAAGTGGTCACATAGCCGCAAAACGCTTTTAAGATTTCAAAGTGGGCCCTGATCCATTAAAATCACTGGATTAGATATTAAGGACAAGTATGCAATGTCACCTGTAGGGCCAGTCCACACCAATGATTTGCGAAGCAAGCAACTCCTTGCAAGATGCAACTCTTTGCAACCATTATCCCAAATGGCAGTTGCAAGGAGTTGCACTGGTGAGGACTGGCCTTAAAACTGTTTTGTAGCAAGGAGTTGCAAGACGTTGCATTGGTGTGGACTGGCCCTTAGACTTACTCCTTTCTTTCCTGGGATAGCACACTCCCAGTTCATTAGATTCATGGTGCCATCAGGATTCTTGGTCGGTACAGCAACAAACCCCTGCATTTGTGTGGACAGATAAAGGCACATTGTTAATGTGCTCTGTGTGACAGTGACATATGAACGCATTATGCTAATAGCTTGTCTATTGTTTATTTTTTGGTTAAAACAAAAAGTATTTTGTTAAAAGGTTAAAATACTATATTCTGATAGTAATCATTGAGTGTTTTTTCAGTTACAGATGTCTCCCTGTCTCTCCATCTCTTTAATAAACAGAAAATACATTTTTCGGTAGGTGTCAAAATCTCAGCCAATCAGGAGAAAGTACCAATTTTTAAGCTTAATTTGTATAGTGTTCCAGTTCCAATTTTGTCTGCTCATTTCTTAGTGTCATCACTTCCAATTCCACTTGTTTAATCTGTATCCTGATTGAGTTCTCTGTCCTGGTTGGATAAAATTGGAAATGAAACTGAAACGAAAATGCATTTTCTGTTTAATAAAGAGGTGGAGAGACAAGGAGACTCCTAATACTGAACAAACACTCTATAGCAATGAGTACTATCAGAATATAGAGCTATTTAACACTTATTTTAACCAAAGCAAATCACTTACCCTACCTTTAAGTCTGTTCTGCAATGACAATATTTCCATTCTGGGCTGGCATAAGTGAAGTTACATTATATCATAGCTTCTACTTACAAATGGGTGGTCTTTCCTCCAGGCTTTGCGTTCTTGAGACAGTCTGCTAAGAGCGATGCCAGACATTGCTGCTCATCAACGCCTCCTTGTGGAAAAACAAAACAAAATCAAAACAGTTATTTATTTCAAATAGAATGTACACAGAATTATGTGGTTTAAAAGACGTATGAAGACCACCTGTTGATCGCTGTGTCATTAATTTACTCTGATGTGATGGTAAACAGTTTCATTAACATCAATTCAACAAAACAAAAAACCGCGGACACATTTCGACCGGGCCATAATAACGTATGTTTGTTCATCTGGGCAACAGCAATACTATTAAAATAGTGTTTTCTTGGGCGGCAACGTTATGTAAACCCACTGCTTTATTCATGAAGCACACTTTAACGGTAAAAGTTTGCGAAAAAACAACCAAGTTAACTGCTGACGTTCAATAATGTACAAAACGATTCTATTTAAATATACTCACCGTGAATTAAATGTGTCAAACACTGGTGGGTAATGTTAAAACGGAGTATGGGGTGGCTTATAGATCAGCTAACGCTAGCTTGTTTGTCTCGCTAACGTTATTTGCTAATGCTAACAGCGGACAACCCAACGAAAAAACACCCGTTTGATGATCAAAACAAACCTACAGGGCCAATTGTGGCGTGATTGAACGAACAATAAAAAATACGGTGTTATTAACATTTATTTAAAGGCTAAAATGTATAGATATTTGATTTCATTTATTACAATTTACCGCACTTTGTAAAAAACAATGCGAGTCCAATACCGCTTTGCCTGTTAGCATATCGAACGAAAGGACCCCAATTTGTTTATTTCCTCAGGACCTTCAGGCATTTCTAGGACAGCTTTATGTGTGTCAAGTGTTGACAGCCATCTTTGATGTGGCGCTTCAGCCATTTAAAGCCATTTCTTACCGTTTATGTGTCTTACTTCTTTGATGACACCCCAAAAAGGTGACAATACTACGGCATAACCTCGACATTCCCCATTTTACTGTAATATATATTACACGGCGTTGTCGTTACAGTCACTGTGATTGAACTGTAACAGGTAACCAAATAATACAATGAAAGTGATGAATATAAAATAACCCTCCACGGTGGACGTTAGCTACTATAAATAGAACGTCCTCGCGTATGAAGGATGATATGAGGTGATGTGTACGGTACGCACAGCAAATTGGTGCAAATTTCAGCGAAGACACATTCAAAATGGATCCCTTTATTATCCATTTTTGAAATAAGTGTCTATATGTCTGTACTCCTTGCCTGTGATACATCAGTTATACAAATATCAGTTGAACGTATCACCATAACGGTATCGCCATTCCTAAAATAAAATAATATTTACAGTTGAAAATCAGGCATGTTGCCAGACCCCCTAAAACTGGCATCGGAACCGGATTAAACTGGTTTTGATTTGCTCTGCGTCAGCACCCTAAAATGTTCTGCTGTCAGTTAATACAAGTAGAATACATGTCAAGGCTTTTCAACAGTAGTTACACAAACATATCCCTGTTTGGCTGCAGCAAGTAACACAGTTTTTTACTATATTTTTTAGTGGAACAACGAAGATTGCTCAATAGAATGACACATTGGCTGATGTCTACCATGGAAAAGTTTATTACTATTAAAGTAATGAAAAAATGCACAAAAACAGGTGTATTGTTTGTACAAAAAAAATACTATAAATCGTTTGGAAAGGTTTTGTGAGTGTATTTCTTAACGTAGTGTTGTTCACACGTGTTCTGTGTATCTGTGATGCATTTATTGACAGCCTACACAACCTATTGAGGACTTAAAGAAAAAATATCTAGTTCTCATCACACGGTCAAAAAATAAAGACTTAATACATAATGTTTTTTCCGCAATGTTTCCGGCAGAGCAGGCCTCTCATTCAGTGGACCTTAATGACCAAATTAATAGAAAAAACACAAATAAAACATGTTAGGTTCAACCCATTTTCTTTAACTTTTGGGCCTGTGGATCCCACACTAAAAGATATCTGAATTCTGAAGTATATCAGTGACACACATTGTTTTAATGCGGCCACAGTGTCATTGGATAAATAGTTGAGCCACTATGCATACAATTGGGTGTAAATGTATAAGCACCACAGAACTGAATTCAGTGGCAAACTGGTCTCCAATCAGTCTCTATACTAAAACCCCTTCAAATAACGGCTACAACATTTTTAATTGTATTTGTGCCTTTTATGCCAACTCACTGAATTTGCTTGCTACTGCCCTCACAACAAAGCTAAACATCTACTTTTCTGGTTAATGTATTATACATGACACTGGTTGACCTCTATGGAATTTTCATACTGCATTTATTGAAAAGATGAGCGGAATTACATTTACTATGAGAATGATGAAACATAACACCTTGAGTAGACATATTTTGTTGTAACTTTTTTAATCATCCTCTAATGTCATATAGAAACAGGCACTTTTAGTAGCCAAGGTGCAGACAATCAAGAGTCCATGACATATTGGGCTTGTTCTGTGAGACTTTTGTCTTCTGTGAAGTAAAATGGTTGAATGCGTGAATGAAGAAAAAAATCCAGTAAATCTTTGTGGCAGCTGAAACAATACAAAATACTTAAGTGTTTTAGTTCACTACTATGTAACAATGAGTCTTATTTTTGTGTGAAATATTGTGCAATTTGTATGTTAATTTCTTTACCTTTCACCACTATATTACTACTAGCAGTACCTATTATTTGTTACTACTAGTAGTACCTTAATTGTATTATCATTATTTTGTTTTATTACCCATTATATTTTAATATTCTACTTGTAGCACAGTCTGGTGTAGTCTGCATTGCACTGCAGAAACATGTACTGTATGAGTATGTGACAATTCTTTAAATCTCTGAATCCCACACTGGGCATCTGCAACAAACATGTTTTGCCATTTCCAGGTTAACATGGCATCCCTGTCTACAGCAGTATTCTGCCTCTCCTCTTCCATTCACACCTGCTTTGCCTTGCCCTCTGAGATGACAAGCTCTGGAGACGCCCGTTTAAACCACTCAGCCCAGGAGCCGTCGTAAACACACACTCCGGGATATCCGAGCAGGTGAGCAGCTAGGACAACATGACATGCTGTAACGCCCGAACCACAGCTGGTCCAGAATGGCCGCTCAAGGTCAACGCCTGCCTCCTTAAATAGTCTGGAGAGGTCCTCTAGTCCCAGCTCCTTCCCAGATGTATCCATGAATGTGGTGAAGGGCATGCTTATAGCACCGGGGAAATGACCTGGTAGAGTGTCTGGTGACAGAGAGACAGAGACAGAGAGAGAGAGAGAGGGAGAAATGGAGTGTGAAACAGAGATACTAAATATGGAAATCAGTGTTAATTTTGTTGACTAAGACTAAGAGACTAAGATTTTGATATTTAGTCGACTAAGACTAAACAATTTCAGTTGACTTAATAGGACTAAAACTAAATGATGTGTTATTCAAAAGACTAAGACTAAATCAGAATTAGCTGTCAAAATGAATAGACAGTGTTCATTTAATGTTGTTGACGAAAAGACTAAGCTTTTGATATTTAGTCGACTAAGACTAAACAATTTCAGATGACTAAAATAGGACTAAAATTAAATGGTGCGTTAAGACTAAGACTAAATCAGAATTTGCTGTCAAAATTAACACTGATGGAAATGTCATAAATTGAGTGGTTTATATTAAACAACATTACAAAACAATCCCGTATTTAGTTGCTTTTAATTACCATCTCTAGGCTCTGGCTCAGTTCCCCTGAATCTGCCAGCAGACCTGGCATCCACAACTTGGACCTGTTTGGTTTGGATGTTTGCCAAGATATGTTCATATGTCTTGACCCAGGGCTGGTTGATGCTGGCCTTGAACTCTCTGCGCCCCGGCTTAGTGTATTCTGACGTCAGCGGATGGCCGTCAGCCAGCCAGTTCTTCATGCCACCGTCCAAAACTGAAACCAAATCATGTCCAAAAAGTCGAAACATCCACCATACGCGGGGCGCACTGTATGACCCAAAGTCGCTGGTATCATACACAACTACATGCGTATCGTTCCCGATACCCAGATCTCCAACATATTCCGCAAAGTGATTTGCAGTTGGGAGCATATGATCAAACGGAGAGTTCTTATCAGAGCATGCATCAATATCAAAGAATGAAGAGCCCGGTATGTGCTTTTGCACAAATTCAGCCTTAGCGTCCCGTTTCAGTTTGGGAAGATACCAAGACGTGTCGAGAATTCGGAGTTTAGGTCCGGTAAGATTGTTTTTGATCGCATCAGCAACCCACTTGCCTGAAACGACTGCACGGGTTTGCGCCGCCATGACTGTTCTTTTCTGATCTTGTGAAGTTTCACTTCCAGCAGAGCCCACCACCACTCTGACTCTGGACGTGCCAAGTCATACTAAAAGTTCATTGACTGTATATTGTACAGTACACAGTGTATGTTGTAATGATTATCTCGCCTGCGGAAAGCCTGGTTTATATTCAGAGAAATCCGCTAGAGCTAGAGTTCGCCTACAGTTTCCGGTTTGTGCTGCAATGTAATTGTTCCCCCACATATTATGCAAATGCCGAAACGAGTAGTGTAGCCTAGTCTTACCACCATGTCGTTAAGAGTTCGATTAAATAAAACATGCGCATACCAAACTACGCATTCAAAAAGTATTTAAAGAAATAAAAGATTACATCTCGGTTGGAATAATAGCGCTGACGTTTTGAAGTAGGCGGGATCTAGCCCCGGATCTGCAAAACACATGATACCAGTTGTAATCCTTGTTGTAGCCACATGCCCTCATTCCCAGCCTGAGTCTTTACCATCTTTACTATAAATAAATAAATACCGCGTAAAACACCAAATGTAACAAGGGGAGAAACTGTGATTTAGATCGGAATACCGTGTAACTAGTTATCACTCCACCACCTTCCCTGAAACATTTTCGTCCAAAGTTTACATTCATATTATGGGCTCCCCTGCAATAGAAAATGACCTGTATAAAGTCTAAAGTAGAGGTCTTCAACAGGGGGTCCGCGACCCCTAGGGGGTCCGTGGAGGTACTGCAGGGGGTCTGCGAAATTGTTTGATTAAAAAAAAGTTTTTGTTATTATTATTTTTTAATGTCAATATGTCTTTAAACATAACATGACATATTTGAATAGCTTAGTATTGAATGCACAATAACATGGTATGTTTATACATATTTTGTAGAGAAGGTCTTTTGCACACCTACTGGGACAACCTGTGGGTAGGAGCAAAACACAATTTTATATATAAATATACGATATATGTGGTGGCCTACCCCCTACCCTATGGTAGGGGGGGTCCCTGCTCCATCACCCCATCAGTTTGGGGATCCCTGGCCTGAAAAGGTTGAAGACCCCTGGTCTAAAGAGCTGACTGAAGCTCAGAGGGGCCCCCATCATAAGGATAATTCCTTTTAACAGGACGTTCATGAAAGTCCTTGCGGGCTTGTTTCCAATGAGGGCCTGTGAGCAATTAGGGGTTAAGAGTCTTGCTCAGGGACAAATTTCATTTCATCGACACATATGCTGGCGTGGCCTGGAATCGTACCTGGGGCAACCAGGGCCTCTGGCTCCCTAGGCGGGCTCACTAACCACTCAGCTATGGCCGCCCCGAGAATCATAGAATTATCATAGAATTATAATATCCATTATTCCATCGAATTATAATATCCATCAGTGGCCCAGGGGACACTGTGGCGTGACAGCGGAGCCAGCAACCCTGCAGAGCTCCAGATCGGAAATCTATATTCCTATCAATAATAATAATTAATTATATTATAATACAATAATACATCATTTTGAGTGGGAAAATACAAAATACCATACTTTTTTCAGTTAAATAGATGAAGTTATCTACATATTTACACTAGTACCTGAGATAAAAAAATAGCACCTTCGTCATAGTTTTATTTTTTGTTGTTCTCTTGTTTGATCTCCCTTCCCACTTGCCCTCCCCCCTCTTCTTCCTCCCCCTCTTCTTTCTATGGACATTTCGTTACGATGGGAACGATGTACGAAAGCGAATTTCACCCACTTGTTTTACCATGTAAACCTGTGATGTGACAATAAACCTGATTCTGATTCTGAAGTAAAACCGATTTACCTGAATCCAAATTCATTGCTAGGACTCATTATTATTATTGTCGTTGTTGTTGTTGTCTTAAATAAAGCCAGTGTACATTTTTTTATCGTCAAATAACTCATATGCATTTAAATGAAATAACATCTTCTAACGTCTTCTATACTACTCACTAGCACCAGCAGGGTGTAGCCTTCCCTTGAATACATGTTCTCAAATGGCCAGGCCTCATGCACACTGCACATGAATCTGCAAGACACTGTATGCCTCCGGCCTGCTCTCTATATATCTTTCATTAACTTGGATTGTATGGCCATCTCTCTTATCTCCATCCATGTGTCCTTGCTTGTTGTTATTAGACTCCATGTCAGGGGTGCTGACTGGCTTGTGAGTTCACTATAATGAATGAATGAATGAATGAATGAATGAATGAATGAATGAATGAAATTTTTATTTTCGTGTCATGCCACCATTTTGGCCCATCCCATATGGGATTATATGACACATTACACAAAAAGAAAACAAGACATTAACAGTCCATTAACAGTCCTTCCTGTTCATATTACGTCCTTCCTCATAACATACCACTTAAATAAAATATACGTATAGTACTTATATGAACAAAATAAGAACAACAAAAAAAGACAATGCCATTTTACATATAAATGGCCCTCCTCCTCATTGACCAGGCCTTGTCAAGAAATGATGCAAATGAAAAAATATCATGTTGAAAGAGACATTTCAGTTTCTCTGAATCCTCCAACCACACAAGTTCATATTTAGGATCTACCTTATTAAAAAGTCTCTGCCTGATAGAGTTGTAGAATGGACAATACAAAACAAAATGCATTTCATTTTCAATTTCATTAAGATCACACAAACCACATAATCTATCCTCCTCAACCGTGCCTACATATCTACCCGTCTCAATATCAATACAATATACTGTATGAGGTAACTAACTAACCAGCTCAATGAAAGAAAATTACAAACGTCTACAGTGTAATTAATTTAATTTGGACCTATCCTAATGAGATCAATTTCAGAAATCTTTACCTCTGAAGACCCTCTTGGTTGTCTGTGAAATGAAGGCAAATGTTTTCTAGCCTGGGGGAAAAACTGCTGGCCTCCACTGGTCATAAATGAATGAGTCTGTCTGATCTAGACTCTAGACCTACAGTATGGCAGTTTGTTTTTGACTCCTGTAAGATATGGTTTCATTGTATGACAATCAGACAGACTCATTCATTTATGACCAGTTGAGGCCAGCAGTCTAGACTCCAGCCTTGAACCCCTGAATTGCCACTTTGCGGCTAACTTAACTATACAGTATATTTTTACCTGGTTTCATGTCCTGGGCCATCCATCATGGCCCTACCCATAATAAACTTCACAGGTGATGGTTTCGTTCCAAAAACACCACATATCCATTTTGAGAAAGAATCTCTGTAAGAAATGCAAACAATCACATTTCCTAACCCTAACCCTTTTGTAAGGACCATAGAATGAATGAAGTTGAAGTTATAAAGTTATAATTAACCTCTAGTATGATACATTTGACCAGCAGTCATTTTGTATGAGCAGCTGTAAATTATGGATATTTCATTTTCGAATTAAACTCATCACTTATTTATTTTCATAAATTGTTAGTTGCAGTCATATAAACAGTCCTGCTACCTCAAAAAGATCAATAATGAATATCATAGCCTCCTCAAAAGTGACTTTTCAGTAGAGTTTATCATGTCAAAATTGTCCGACAACCATATTCAAGTGTTTTCCTATGATGCTCTGTCTGGTGTTCATTTCACGTGCATACGAGCATGTGATTTTATGAATAGCCTCTCTTTCTAAAACCTGCTGTTTAAGCAACAAAATCAATGTCACCACTGTCAGATTAACCACTTAAGTCCCCAATTTTATGCTTTCAAAATTAGCGATGCATGCGATGCAGTTGCGTTGCATCGTGACACATTGTCAGGTTTTGGGAATTTATTTTATTTATTTATTCATTCATTTCTGTCGTTTCTTTACATTTCTTTGTAGATCTGCTAGTCTTGCTTTTTAAATGTTTGGATTTTTGGTAGATTTGGTCAAATGTCATATAATGATATACCCAAAATTGGGACGGCTGGTTGAAAGTGGTTACCTTTGTCTGTGACACTAAATGTTTGTCCTCATGTAATTAGATATGCTCAAACAACCTTCTAGATGTAACTTGTTTTAAAAGACGTTTTAAGAATGAGACGTGTATTCTTTAGCAACAATTTAATTAGTATGATACAATGGAAAAGTTCCTCAAACTATTTACAAAGTTGTTTACAAACAGATGGTCTGTGCTCTTATCCCATTGCAATGATTGTTGCAGTGACAATGATTTGGCCAGTAAAATGTATAAAAAATCAATACTCAGGGATGAGGATGTCGATAGTTATCAAAGGTTGCATTTAAAACATACTGTAGGAAACTAATACCATGGATTGGAATCAATGTATGAAAAAGTACATGTATATCAAATTACATTTTCAATAAACAATTACATGTTTAAATCTCCATTTGATTTTGATATTACCCTGTGAGGAAGATTATGATACAGACATTGAGATTAATTTTGTTTGCCTACAAATAGTTTCTTAGCCACACTTGAGATGTCGGTAGTTTATATGTATTTACTGTGTGAGTATATTCATTAATATCTGTAACTATATAAGTGATGACATGGAATTTGAAAAAACAAAAACAGATTTACTCGGAGAGAGTACAATGAAAACACACCAAACCATATAATATTTACGTAGATAAAACAAAGAACTTGCTTGAATGATACATATATTATAAACTGTCAAAGAATTAGTCATTTTTAGGAAATATACTCATTATCATGTTTGTTCCCAATATGTGTACTTTTGTTTTACAAACAGCAACTGATTTTGGTATCACACCAGATTTATACTTTGTCGCACGATGGTGTCGTGTGCCAAAAATAGCCGATCTACAAGCTCACAACGTTTTGCGGATACGGTACGCTGGGAGGGTGTAGATCTGCTATGTTCAATGCGCGACACCATTGTATGATGGAACATAAATCAGGCATTTGTTTCCTCTTACTCTGTGATATCCTTCACTAATACCAATCACAAGTCTCCAGGGACAGTTCCCCACAGTATTGCAGCTCAGGGCATATACTTCCTGTCCTTCATCCTGGGTATGATATGAATGTCTCTGATGTCATCATGCTGAAGCAGCCAGCACAGGTAGCGCTCTGTCCCCATGCCCCACCCGCTGGTAAGGAGTGGTATTACTTGCCGCATGTTGATGTACCACTTGTAAGACTCTTCTGGTACTGCATGATGCCTGAGGGCCTCCTGCACCATCTGAGGAGAGGAATGGCGTTCACCAAGACCCACAGTTTCTCCCAGTCCCAGCAGCAGGTCAGCTGCTTTGGCCTTGCACCGTCCTGTGCCTTCCACATATGCCTGGTAGAATGGAACTGCCAGGTGGTCCATCTCTGTTAGCCAAACTGCGCCGCTGTACTTCTCTATCAGGACACGCTCACCTTTACGGGTAAGCTTCCTGCCAAACTGGGGTTGGCCTTCCTGCACCCATTCTAAGCAGTCAGCAGATGGCATCATAGGAATAGCCTGGTCCAGAGTGACTCTTGGTAAGGGTGTCTTCACATTCAGCTTACTTAGCATGTCTGTGACATGTGTCAGGGTTCCAGCAGTGCTGAGAATGATATCAGAGTGTTTCTTCAGCATGACAGTGGTAAGATGAGCCACGTATCCCTCTGCAATTTGCATGGCATTGTTCATGTCACCCAGCAGCTCACACTCAACGTGGTAGAACTGGTTCAGGTGGGTGGCGTCAGGGTCTTCCCCTCTGAAACTTGGAGATACGTAGTAGGTCCCTGGCAGGTTCTCCTGGAAGCGAAGGAAGTACTCTAGCACAAACTGCATGGAGTCAGCTAAGTACACATCCTGGCCCAGCACGTTGACAAAAACAGGCTCTGAGTCAGATCCCAAGCCCATCGGGGAGGAGATGGTGTCAGTGGTGAGTGGGGTCAGAGCGTACGAGTACTGGCAATTGTTGTGGAAATATTCCACTGTGCAGTGGAAGAGTGTATTTTGAATCTGGAACAGGTTGCGGTACCACTGGCTTTTGATGGCAAGCGTGGAATGGGTCTGAGGGTCTTCCCATGATCGAGGAGGTCTGCATTGGGTAATCTTTGAGTGGATCTCCTTGAGGGCTTCAGGGCAGGCTGCAGGGCCATCAAGAGATGACACATGTCCAGGGTAATTTTCAATGTATTCTGTTTGCAATGGAGTAGGCTTGGTTCCATCTGGAGAAGGTACCAGAGGGATCAGTTTAACATGAGCATAATCAATTTCAAATCCCTCAAAGATCATAGCAACACCTCGAGCCCTCATCCCCTCCTCCAGTAGTTGGGCCACCTTACGAGCAGCAACGATCAGTGCTATGTAATCAGCTTGTTCCAGTCTGAAGATGTCACTGGGTAGTGGGTTGCGAGGAACCAAGACAGTCAGGCCAGGTGTGTTAGGGTATGGAGTAAGGAACGCGACATGCTCATTGTCCTCCCACACTCGCCACTGTGGCTCTTCTCCACGTACAATTCGAGCGAACAGGCCATCATTGGAAGGGTCTCCTGAGAAGTCGTAGCAAGATGGTGCATTTGGAGTTGGCAGTTTGTTTCTGATCTTGGCCTGAACCTGGTCCAGTATGTCATCATCCCAGCGAGGTCCACTCTTTGAGCTGCAGTAGCCAGGATCATACGCCTTAAATTCCTCTTCTCCAGCCAGATGGGGATGCCAACTAGGTTCAAGGCCATGAAGTGGGAGCACTCTGATCTGGGCTGGCTGGTTAGGGGTCGGATTGAAAACCAGTGCACAGCGCTGTACTCCCAGTCGCTCACATAGCAGGTTTGAGACAACTCTTGCTCCCTGGAGCATGGCCACAAAATCAGGTATCGCCAACTGGAAGATGCTGCTTGGCCCATTAAGAGTCTTTCTAGTCAGAATGGTTGCTCCTGGTGTCCAAGGGTTGGCGTGTAGGTAAGCCACCAGCTCATCATTCTCCCAGATCACATCAGAGAAGTTTGTCATGGGTCTCAGGACTTCCACTCGTGAAATGCCATCAATCATGGAGGCTACAAACATCACACCAGCATTGGTTTCGATCACGGCATCACCTTTAGCATCCACAGCAATGATTCCTGCACAGCTTCCTTTCAGGTTTTCAGTCATTACTTCTTTGCATGCCTCCCTAAGACCATAACCTTTGTGATGATATAGACTAGCCACCTTCTGTGCAACTGTGTGCCTCAGAAACACATCTCCATCTCCAGAGCAGGTAATGGCTAGCTTGTCATCAGCAAATATTCCTGCCCCAACCACTGCTGTATCCCCAACTCGCCCTTTCAGCTTCCCAACTACCCCACCTGTAGATGTTGCAGCAGCCAATTTTCCGTAGCGATCCAAGGCCACAGCTCCAACTGTCTGAGGATGGTTGTTTTTTGAAGTATTGCCACCACTGAGCTTTGCAGTTAACTCTCTGCGACGCACATCGGTATAGAAATACTCAGGTCCCATAGGTTTCTCCTTCTCCTTTAAGCTGTGCAAAAACTCTTCAGCCCCATCTCCTACAATGAGTGAGTGTGTGCTTTTCTCCATGACCTGTCTGGCTGCTTTTACAGGGTTCTTGACACTCTGAAGGCAGGCCACAGATCCAGAATTCATGCCATTGCCATCGACTATGGTTGCCTCCATCTCATTTTTGCCATCTTTGTTGAATACAGAGCCTTTGCCAGCGTTGAAAAGGAAACAGTCCTCCAAGGCTTCCACTGATCTCTGGACTGCATCCAGGCTGCTGCCACCTTGCTGAAGTACTTGTGCTCCAAGGGTCAATGCTGTCTGAAGGGCAAATTCAATAACGCCTAACACTTTGGCATTCAACATCATCTCCTCTCCAGCCCCACCATGGATCACCATAGTATAATCTGGGTTCATGGAGGAGGCAGTATCAGTATTGGCTGTTGCTTTGGGCCTTAGGCCTCCTGGAAGATGTTCTTCATCTCTGTTCATTTGCCCTGCTTGGCCTTGTTGGAGTAGACACTCGAGGGCCCCCATCTGGCATGCAATGGCATACCTAACAGCAAGGAGCATCACTAGCTTCAGGTTTATCTTCAGGCTTTCTTGAAGCTTCTCTAGTACCATGGCAAAGCTGCCTTTTGCGTTAAGCACCATGCGCACCTTGTCTTTCCTACCTAGATAGGTTACAGCCAGCTGGTCTTGAGCATAGACATTCCCCACAGCACAGTCGACACCTTCCATCATATCTTTACCTGTGAGGTAAACAGAAGGGCAGCCAAAGGGCTCCAGGAACTTCTTCAGTGGGTTGTCAAAGGGGATGGACCGGCGTAGGGCAGCAAGGTGAGGACCAACTCCCTGTCCACTTTTAGTGGCTTTGATGATGTTCTTATGCTCCAGGAAGGCAACATGAAACAAGTGTAGGAGGTCAGTAGTATAGTGGGGCATATTATCTGGGCCCACGGAGGATGCCAAAGCACCTACCAGCTGGCGGGAACGCATGGTGAGAGAATAGGTTGGATCACAGCGCCCATGTTTGTAGTGCCGCATATGGGTGGGCGTGATAAGAATGTGACTGTTGGCACTGGCAGAGTCCCCGAGAATCTGCCTCAGGGACAGCTGCAAGGAGAAGTTGATCCAGGCATCATAGAGGCCTCTCTGGCCACGGATCGTGGAAAAGACATCAGGGTAAGAAGAAACCTCGAAGGTGATGATTGGATAGGTCGCTTTTAAGGGAGGGCTTGGATTGGGGTTGTTAATGCCTTGCAAGGGGAATGCTAGAGGAGACGGGGAAATAACATTGCAGTTATTTATAATAACAGACCCACTGTTGTTCCCTGTCTCAGATTGGATGTGGTTCAGGTTAACAGTCTCAGAGAGATGGTAAATGCACTCGGAGACGAGCCCAGCCACCATTCCATCCACGGCACTGTGCTCAAACACCATGCCTGCTGTGCTGTCCTTAAACACCACCAGATTCACAACCTGTCATAAGAATAGAAAAAAACAGTTTAGTACTTTTCAGATTCTGCCCAATCGTACAATATGTCCAAACATACCGGCTGGCAATAGTAAAAGTATTTCTGAGTCTGACTGACTCTGACTATGACTATGACTATGACTATGACTATGACTATATGACTCTTAATCTGATTCTGTGTGTTTGTGAGATAGAAAAAGAAACAGGGAGAGAACATCCATCCAGGTCCCATCCTGTACCTTGTCATAGTATCTCAGACAGGGCCTGTCTCCTCCTCCCAGCCTGACAGCGTTCAGGGAATCAGCCAGTTCGGTTGGTGAGTTACAGTCCTCGAGGGAAAGGGCCACCACAGCGCTCTCCATCAGCCCCAGCGATGCTGCAGCGACCCCTCCTTGCACCAAGATCTCATCCCTGAGTGCAGCCCAGGCCTTGCGCTCCAGAGCAGAAAGATTGCAGATGGCTGAGGGTTTGCTCACGTTCAGCTCTTTCGGTTGATTGATCACACAGGCCACCTGGCTGTAGATATCGAGGAATGGTAGAGCATACATCGCCCCTCCAGTGCTGGGACGCCAAAGTATGTCGATAGGGAACACCCCTCCAGCACAGATGATGATGGCGTGGAGGCTGTCTGGGTACACCTAGAAAGGTGTTTTATGAACAAGAATTTTTTATTTGCAACATATGAATACAATACTTAAAAAGTACAAAAACAGATTAAAAGATTTAGATTTGCTGTCTTTGATGGAATTATTCAGGACCCCCTCGAAAATTAGATAACGCATCTCAAGTGGTTTATCCTTCTAATAAAGGTACTGTATATATACTCCAATCGATGTGCAGCTGCAGATCAACTGGCCAACTGAGCTACCCTGCCCCCCCCCCCAAACAACACACAACAACAACAAACATACCTTAATCTCATCATGCTTTTTGCCAGGAATGCGGCTGGCAGCGAACACCTCAGACTGCTGTGTGCGCTCAGTTGCCACATTGCCCTCCACCAGCGAGGGCTCACTGTACAGCTTTGCCACTGCCCAGAGCAGAGTGGCAGCCCGCTCCAGTTGAGTACATGCTTTCCTTGCCCTGGACGGAGGCAAGACAGCAGGGAGGGCTGTGGAGGTTGGCAGGGGGTCAGTACATGACAGGAGCCGGGTCTTGAATTGTTCGGTCACCCAGTTCTCCTTCCCTGAGGCTGAGACTGTCAATTTCTGCTGCACCTCCTGTAGGACATCCCTCTGTTGACCCAGTGTGTTTTTGAACTGGGGGTAAAGATCAGGATTCAGAGTGAGCTGGAGAACACGGCCTGCCTCCTGCATGGTGACATCCAGATCTGGAATAGGGTAATCTTGAAGGGCCATCCTATTAATCAAGGGGTAGGGAAGAGAGAGAGAGGCAGAGAAATAGAAATAGAGAGGGGGCAGGGGGGTGGAGACAGTTTGAGGTTTAATATTTTTACCTCCAGCCTTCATATGCTCATTATCATTCTTACATTGTGCTTTCTTAAATTGTTATTGTAGTTATTGTATTTTAGTACTATGTTTATTATTTATTATTATTACTATTGTTATTTTAGTGCTATGCTGAGGATAAAAAAAAAACCAAAAGTTACTCACTTATATTACACAATATTATAATTACTCTTGTATAATGGGATGTAAATCTTGAATACTAAATTGTTCAAACCTTGGACACGGGCGCGCGCGCACACGCTAGGGCATTCACAGAATAGTCGAATATTCGAATATTCGAATATCAAACCGACTATTCGACTATCAAACCACTATTCGACTATTCGAAAAAAAAAAAAAAGAAAAAAAAAAACTTTTTTTTTTTTTTTTTTTAAGATATTTTTTTTTTAGTGGCTTTTCTAGAGCAGACATGCAGCTGTGAGCTCTGGTGTGACGTCAACTCGCATTCCTTGAGTCGAGTCATCAATGCAATTGAAAAAAAAAAAAAAAAAAAAAAAAAAAATTTTTATAATCAAATCGAATAATCGAATATTCGAATACTTTTGGGTCGAATAATTCGAATACCATAAATCACTATTCGTTAATGCCCTAGCACACGCACACACGCGCACACACACACACACACACACACACACACACACACACACACACACACACACACACACACACACACACACACCATTTTATCATTATGAAGCTGACATCTGCAAGCTAGTTCAGACAGTCAACTCGACTTGCGCTGCTAGACACTGATATGCTCTTTTCACTGCAACATGCATCCAATTCAGGTTAATCTATTTAAGATGTGGAATGTACTTTCCCACTCCACCTATGCTGCTCGTCCTCTGATCAGATTGAAATGGTGGATCAATTATAAGATGGTAGTGGTACCATTTCTGACTACTCGTCCTGTATCCCCTGTGAAACCTGCCAACCAATGACATCATCGCTGGAGATTCAAAGCTAATGGACACTATAGCTCTTCTTTTTTTTTAGCATGCTGAAATAGAAGTCATTGTTCTTGAATTAATTGTTTTAAATTACCACCAATGATAGGGCAGGTTGGCAGGTTTCTGAAACAGTCCACCAGCCCACCTCTTAGACACTGAGCGAGTAGATGGAAATGGTGCCATTGTATATTGTGCATTAGTGAGGACCAGTTACAGTCATAAGATAAAGTTGAATGTTTGCAGGTAGTGACGAGTTCACAGCCTGGATGGCAAAATCAAATCTGCATGCTGCCATTCATTTTTCACTTTTCCACATTATGAGTAAGTGATTCATTCAGTCAATTAATGCAGGCAAGGAATTGCACAGAGCTTCTTTGTGCGTTAGTTTGACTGACATGTATGGAATCCATTGAAGGTCTGTAGATTCTCAGCAAGACAATAGCCCCTCCACTCGACAGCTATTGACGCTAGTGATGACTTATGACAATCTCCTGCTTGCACGAGAAATCAGTTACTCCACCTCAATTAAGAGAATTACCCCCTCCCAACCTCACCCCCCTTAACCCCCAGCCCAGAAAAAGAATACCCCGGTGTTTGTATTGGCAGTTGTCATGGGTATAAACCTTGCTGTATGACTACGTAGGAAAATTAAATTATGGGTGATTTGCCCCATCAGCACAGGCCCTGTGCACAATGCTGCCAGTTTGTATTCTTTCAGTGGGTGGATTCAAGTTCACCGCTGTTCCTGATCTTGTGATTGTCTGGGATTGTGACCCAGGCAAAATTAGATTGCAGCTCAGCTACTGGAAATATAGCCATAAAAGTAAAGGAGACACAGAATGTCTGTGAGTGCAAAAAGAGACCTATATACAGTATTGGAGTGAACAATAAAAGTGATTTTCAAGTGAAACACATAACATAAATTAGGATGAAAGTCTCTATCCACAAAGAAACAACAACACACATTAGTTTAAACAACATGCATTGTTTGAAAATGTCCAAATAAATTAGGATAGGCATTTTGTACTAAGCCAACCCAGCTTCAACAGAAAGAACCTGACTCTTAAGTTATAACCTACTGTAGTGAGACAATGGCAACACTTCATCGGCCAGTACTCACAAAGTACCTTTTTAGAGGACATGCCAAGGACCCTTTCAGACTTAACACTATAAAGAGAGGTATGTGAGTCTTATGGTGTAAGTTTAAGCTAGAAGGTCTTAAGAGAGAAATAACTATTGTATGATATTCTCAAGATTCAAGATTGTTATTGTCACATCTCATGAGTACACACTTGTAAAATGCTTTGGTTTCTGTTCCTCAACATGGTAGCAGCAATAACAACAATAATTAATATTTAATAGATAAGTAAGAATAACAATAGTAGTAAGTAGAAGGTAAATAAAAATAGCATAGTACATTAATCATAGAACACTTTGAGGTGCTTGAATGTGCTGTGTGCAATGGTCCTACTTATAAATATTATATCCATGTATGTGCACACTGTACACTGTGATACCTGTAAGTGTATACATGTGTTTTGTTCTTTAAACAAGAGTGGTGTGCAATTCCTCTAACAGTATGCTAAATACCAGGCAACGGGAAATCCAGACCTGAAGGAAGTCATCCGATCAAGAATGTATCACATACTAAAGTTATGAGTCATTCAAGTTTGTTTAACATCAACACAAATCAAATCGGATACTGTGACATATAGACTTTTTGTTATGGTTATTTTTACTTATTTCCTTGGTAATTTATTTTGTCTAGTTTAGTCTTGAAGTACACGCTTAGAAACTAACTTTATCTCACGTTAACAAACTTTGGAATCCTTTCATTCATCTTCAAAGAGGTCTCTGTGAAGTACGATCTGGGATGATGCACACACTAAACTTTTCAAAATAGTATTGTATTCATTCTAAATTCTTTACATAACTTATAAGTTAATCAATAAAAATCATCAGCTTACCTCAGCTCCACAAATGCTCCAACACTGTCTGTAAGATGGAGGGACAGTCAATGTAAAAAAAGTTTGGTTGCACTGCAAAAATAAGGGTTTGGCTGTAATATGGACCAAGTGATTCCAATTAAGGAATTCAATTCCCTGTCTCTGCATAGACACTGATTACATCAGGGGCTACCTCTTCCCTTTCTGTCTCTCTTTCTTTCTCTCTCTTCCTCTCTCTCTCTGTTGCTCTCTCTCTGTCTTCTGGAAGTGCTTTTGGGCGAATTGAATTCTGCAAGCCTGTATCAAAGACAGGACAATGACACAAGTCACCAAGCTTTTTTGCGTTTCTCTGCATCAGGGAAGACGGCCATCAAGAGGTTCTTTAAGGATATTAACTGTTGACACATATTTATACAGTATGTCCTGCCTAACTCCTCCTTTAGGTTTAGGGTTGGGTCAAATAGTGACTATAATGTTCAGTCACTCAACAATTTGTCTCTGGGAATACACCTTGGAAATACATGTTTTGAATTGCTCTTGAGCTCCAGGGGGTCCCACAGAATCCATATGGTATACCATAGAAGAAATAAGAATATCTATCACAGGGGTCATGATTGATTGATTGATTGATTGAATACTTTATTTAGAAAGACATGGAAACAGCACATGGAAGTACAATTTACAATACAAGGTCCTCTAAACTGGATCGCTCATAAAAGCACTGGCTATGGTCTCTATGCAATTGCTACTGTAATACTATTATTATAACAACTTTTTGATTCAATGTGAAAAGGTGAGATTCTGATCTTCTTATTCATGCACTAGTCCATACCCGGGGTTGAGCACTCAAAGTATTTGCAGACTTTAGGTAATGTGCTGTACAGCTGGAGTCCCAAGCCTTTTTGGTCCCAAGGACCCCTTCCAATATTTTCAATACCATATTCATTACCAACCACCCACAATGTATGTATAATTTTGTTTTAAATGTTGAAGTAACGATGAAACATTTATCCATTATTAACCAACAATGTATATAACATTTTACTTTTTAGTTGCATAGTGGAGATATTTGATATTGGTAGAGAGAAAGGTGGAGAGAGGTAGACAATGAATGTGTGAGAGAGGGAGTAAGAGGGAGACAGTAGAGATACTACAACTGGTAATCAAATGCTACTTGTTCATGGCTCGACCTGGTGGAGATTTGCCTCTACCTGAGCGCACCTTTAGTTGTTTGTTTTTTATTTGACAATTACTTTATCAATGTAAAAGTATGTTTCCAGAGATTGAGAGAGAAAGAGAGAATTTATCACTCTGGCTATGAGGAATACCAGGCCATAATTCCTGTTAACCAGTTTCACATGATGAGCATACTTGCCACAATCAGCCTGAATTCTTCAGCTCATGTAAAAATGTGTATAACTCGGTGGGCAGTTACACTTGAAAATAATCAGTCGTGAAACTTTTTGAATAATACGTCTGGTTGTGGTTGTCATTTGGTTAACCAATTAACCATTTAATTAAATGTAAAATAAAATGAATGGACTTGTCAGTTACCATAGTAGTTACACAGTTTTGTAAACCGGATGCGGTTTCCAAATGTACAACCGTTTGCTTCCGGGTTATCGATGTCTAATCTGACCCCGGCGTGAGTGTTGCTGTTCCTCTATCTTAAGGACAAACCTGTGCTAGAGTTTATAAAACGTAAGTTAGAACTGCATTTCTGTTGATGGAAACGTGTTTTAACGTCCGTCACGTTTCCCATGTTTTATTCAGACTGTTGGAGTGCTATATGTGAAGCTGACTGAGTAACGTTCAACTCCTGACGCTAGCCAGAATGCTAGGCTAACAAGCTAGTTTAACAGCTTTTTGACTTTCCAGTCAGACAGCCATTTTCGAAAGACAATTTCCCCAAGCTTTTATATGTCAGCAGTGTGCTATTTGTCCTCATACGTTATAGTCATGATGTAGGAAAGTGGCGAGCCAATAATGCAACTGAAAGCTAACTATAGCTCGATTGCCTGCATTAGCATCAGACGAGCTGAAACTGTCCAGCCAGTAGTGATGTAATGTTGTTATGATCTCATCCCTGATATTGCAGGGGTGTATAACCCTAATTATAGGAATGTAACAGGTCAACAAAGGCTTTCTATGGAATAGGTGATGAGCTCTTGGTGGTTAAACCTTCCATGTATATTTGATCAAGCATAGCAACGGCCGAATCACCGAAATGCATGCAATTATTGATGATGGTTGACTTTTGGCCTTTAGAGACAGGACTGATAGAGTTTTTCATATAGAATTAAAGTCGGATATCAACAGTGAGCTACGTGTATGTTCATTTTAATAGAATGGCTGTTGTTAGTACTGTATGTGTTCCTTCATTGCATAGCTTCTGACTGTAAAAAAAAAGGTACTGTGGGACATTCTGTCCTGTCTTTATCCATCCATTAATCTATAGCAACTCAACCCCAAGATTGATAGATCATTCTATATGATAATATATTATGATGAACTTTGTTAGCAACCATGGAACCACCTTTCATGCCCAAGCAGGAAGGATATTTTCATATCAAGGACCCTCATTGATACATACCTTTACTGTTATAGGCCATAGACCCCCATTTTATTAGATTTTTTGTCTCAGGGACCCTTATCTGATAGTCGTTGATATAATTTAGTACATAATTCTGCTATAGTGGGCACTGGGCAGAGAACAGCAGAGAGTGTGAATCATCCATCCATCATCAGTCTATGATCAGAATAGTTAGTCATTATTATATGGTAAATATGCCTTTAACCTCTTTCTTGCCGCCACGCAGGTGCCAGGGTGCCCCCCACCTCCTTGTGAGTGATCCCTGATGGGCGGTTGGTCACACAGTGCGGTGCTGGAGCTGTACAGAGCATTGCTCCGTGCAGGGCGCCACCTTCAGTACACCGACCGCAACTATTACCGCCGTGCTGTGGCCCGCGAGTTCCGCCGCTGCCAGGCCCTGACAGCGCCCGTAGACAAGGAGGACGCGCTGAAGAGGGGCCAGTTTTTCCTCCACAGCCGACTGGGTGGGCTGATGTAGCAGCATTTGGTAGGTTTAAATAGATTGTGTATATAATCAAAACAGTCAGAGTAGTCACTGGTCACTTGTAGTAACATGATTGAATTAGTAAACAATGTATTTAAGTAAATCTTGCATTAAGACTTGGGTAAAAAGGTCCTTTGTAAAAAAACAAAAAAAACACAAGCAAAGTCATGCCTGTCCTTTCCTTTCCTCTCGTTCTCTCTGTCTGCCTGTTTAGCTTCTCTGTCTTAAGACAAAGGATGGCAGGGGTGAATGGAGATCGTAAAGGGAAGAAAGACGACAATGGGATCGGCACAGCTATCGACTTCATGCTCTCCAATGCCAAGCTGGTGCTTGGGGTTGGAGGAGCAGCCATGCTTGGCATCGCAACACTAGCAGTTAAAAGAGTAAGTGGAGAGAAAGACATCTGTAGATAAGAATGTGTTTGAGAACTTAAAGAGAGTCAAAGAGTTAAATGAACACATGATATTTCACTGTGTGTAGATGTATGACCGGGGCTTTAGTGCTCCCACCAGCCCCACCAAGATGGAGCCGCTAGGTAGACGTAGCTGGGAGGAGCCTAGCTGGATGGGGTCATCACCACGGGTGTTGAGCCATGACATGAAATCTACAGTTAGCAGGTCGCTACAGTCTCTGCCCACCTCCTCACACGCCTTCGAACCAAGTAAGGACGACAGTTAACCTCATTGCAAGTTTTAATAGTTTCAGATGACTTAGGGCGGACTCACACATCTGTGTCAGATGCTTCAGACGCGGCAGCTTCCTTGTTCACTTCCATTATATGAGAAAAAAGAGGCGGAGTGTCTCGTTGCGGCATGTTGTAGGCGCTGAAGCGTGCAAGTGTGAAGCGGTTGAGCGCTCACCAACCAATAGGACAGAAGTTGTGAGTCCAGCCTTAGTCATACATTCTTCTATAGTTCCATCTCATTGTGCAATGGATATTATGTTTAACTCATTCCCTGCCTAGAACGACTAAAACGACTTTTGTCCTTTAACCCTGTCTGCCAAGAACGACTAAAACGACTTTTTTTCTTTCTTATTTATTCATCTTTTTTTTAACCCAAAGACCAAGGAGATATGATTTTTTGAAGATCTAGACTCCCATCCACTTGCTTGTTAACTTAAAACTTAAACATTTTGTATCTCGGCTCCTGAGTACTTTTTTTTTTCAATGAAAAATCTCTGGCAGTGGGCAAACGCAAAAAAAAAAAAGTTCTGGCAGTGAATGAGTTAACTTAATCCTAAATGATAACAAGCACACATTTGTAGCTTTCCCAGTGTTTGTACGTACATTATAGTTCAATTATTTGCATATCATTAACTGCTTTGTCATATAACTATTTGTCCCATTTTGTTTTTTAATCTGTTGGCAGACAGCCTGTTTCACGGATTATTGCTCTTCCTCTACAGTGGGTGTTGACTCTGTAGCGTTTGTAGTTACTGTAGTCATAGGCGATCCTTGTAGCCCCACATAATGGAGCTGTTGAGTTCAATTAGTTGACACTAGAAGGGCTTTTGTCGTCTTAGTGAATTGACTCAGATTATTACTATTACCCATAGTCCCGTAAAATGTGCATTTGTAGGAACACTTTATATTAGATATGTCAGATTCTGACAATCCTCTCCTTGCCACTCTGGTCCTTGCCTCTCATAATCCATTAGAGAAAAATGGTGAAAAGAAAGGGCATTGAATATTACCATGTAAAAGGCGAAAGAAACCCTAGGCGGTTTTCCATTTCAGGTTTAAAAACTACAGCAGGGTAAAACATGGCAGGTTTTGTTATAGTACACCGTGTGGTAAGCAACACAGCGGCAGCTAATTCAATTAATGAGTGTTGTTAGATTTAGGTGTGCCTACTGTTGACTACTGCCTATGCTTGCACATTGGCACACCCATGGTTCTGGGCACACCTAAATCTAACACGCCCGTTATACATTTTATTAGCTGCAGCTGCATTGCTTACTAACCCGCAATGTTTTTAATAGTTTTCAACCTGAATTTGAAAACATACAACATCAGCCTAGGCTTTCATGTGCCTTTAAGAGGGTCGCCTCCACAAGAGACATGAGGCTCAGTCTTTGTTCTTCTGAATACTCCTGTACCAGACTGTATGAGGCGGGCGGCAGGCCGAGCAGGTATGGGAGGCAGCGGTGCAACTCACACAGACATGCTGCGGGCCCGGATGCGTCTGTCACTGCAGGAGAGCCTGTGGGGATTTTACCAGGAGAAAGTCAACATCCCCACCGAGGAGCAGGCCACAGCCAGGAGGGCCGCCATAGATATCTGCGCTGAGCTCAGGATCTTTCTCCATGCCAAACTGCCCGACATGCCCCTCAGGGAGATGTACTTGAGTGGCAGCCTGTACGATGACCTGCAGGTATGGAATGAGTGAAAACCGAAGGGTCAATGTTGCTCTTGTAGCTTGGGCAACGGGTCTTTCATTACAGATTTTTCATTTTAAAGATGTCATCGTTCAGGGATGTGATCAAATAGTAAATTGTGCGAAAACAAAATATCACACTCAATTGGTACTTTCACAACAGGGCAGGTGTAGACAAGTTTTAATTGCCTGCAGGTTTTTTTTTGTTGGCTGAATGCCCCGGGCATTCGGGCAGCCGTTTAATATAGGACCCTGCTGTAGTATATGAACTGAATTCAAATATACACCTCACTTTTATTTATCCTCCAATTTATTCAGTCATTTCCCCCTTTTTGCCTCTATGTTCCACTGTAAACCATTCTCCTCTACCTTCCTTTTCTCTCTTCTGCCATCTCTCCCAGGTTGTGACTGCAGACCATGCCCAGCTGATGGTGCCTATGATCCTGGAGAAGAACCTGTGGTCGTCCATCCCCGGGGAGGACACCATCATGAACGTCCCAGGTTTCTGGCTTGTGCGCCGGGAGAACCTAGAGTACTTCCCCCGTGGAAGCAGCTACTGGGACCGCTGCATGGTCGGAGGCTACCTATCCCCCAAGTCTGTCCTGGAGGTGTTTGATAAGCTTGTGGCCGGCTCCATCAACTGGCCAGCGATTGGGAGTGTCCTGGACTACATCATCCGGCCCGTGGTTCCCTCGGAAACGCTTACCCTGGAGGTCCAGTACGAGACGGACCGGAAGCTGTATGTGGACTTTCTACCACTGCTTGTGATGGAGGACGGAACCTCGCTGATCGCCAAACCTCACCGGTTGGCCGCCGAGCGGCACGAGAACCTGTGGCGGCAGAGCTTCCGCGTGTCGGAGACGGCGCGACTCAGGGCCTTGGACCAGGAGGATGGCGGCTGCCGCTGCACATGCCTGAAGCTGGCCAAGGCCGTGTGCAAGCTCAACCCTGCTCTCCACCGGCTCAACGCCAGCCAGCTCACTAACACCATTTTGCTGCTGAGTGAAAAGGAAGGGGACTGGACCCATGAGGCACTGGCTGACCGCTTCCTCCAGCTATTGCGTGCACTAGTAGGACACCTAGAGGCTGGGAGGCTGCCCTGTGCCCTCAACCCCAAAGTCAACCTTTTCTGCGAGCTCACGGAACTGGAAGTGGATGAGCTGGGGTACACCCTCTACTGTGCACTCTCAGACCCAGAGGGGCTGCTAAGGACTGCTTCGCTGGACCAAGCCACACCCTGAGGACCCTCTAATAATGGGACTCTGTGTGTGTGTGTGAGGTGAATCTCCATAGTTAAAATAGGTGCATTCAAGTCACCACACAGTTTTCTGCCGCACATAATGGCCACTACTGTTGTAGTGGGCGCGCCGGTCTCTGTGTCATAATGAGGTTCCTGTGACAGCAACATCTGCATGGAATCCTAACCCATGTCTACTGGATCGACTGAACTTTTTAATTTTTTTTATTCCCATCATGTGAGAAAGTGTAACGCATCCAGTAACTGGCACTTAGCGTGTCTTAGAACAACAGCTGTCTGTTAGTCTTGGCGAGCAATCCATAAATGCTCAACACGATTATCTAAGTATCCCTTCAACCTCAAATAAGATGAACCTAAATGCCCATAGCACCTCATGGTTCTCACAAAAGCCATTTTAATAATGGGAATAGCAGTGTATCTGCTTCTTAAGCACTAGTGGAGTGGGATAGACTGCTGAATACCACATTGGTTGATGGATGAACAGTGAAAGGAATGATGTGAGAAAATGACATGCAATGCTAATTTATGCTTGAATAAAAAATTGGGTATTTCTTATTTATGTTGCTGGGCAATCCTCTGCTTATTGCATGCATTGTAACTGGGCAGGTGTGTAATGCAGTACAACGGCATGGTGGTTATGATGGTGCATACCCCATATGGTTTTGAGGTGGGGTCTTCTGCTGGGTTTCGAGGTCTGTTCTCCATCGGCCCGAATGTCAATGGATGAAATGTAATGAGTGTGGGTGTGTAAACTGCCCCCGAAAGCAAATACATTTAATATGAAGGACTTTTCATTCTTGTGATGAAAAGAAATGCTATTTATAAGACAAGCCATATTCTTTAATCATCTGATTTTCACAAGAAAAGAAAAGCTTACTCTGCTCAGTAAGCATTTTGATAATGGTTTCTTATTATGGAACTTGTTCAATTTGTGTAACAAAACTTAAAAGGTTATATCACTGTGTTCAAGAAGTGTGCTTTGTGGCTCTCCAGGGTAGCCGAACAATTATTAGGTTTAATTAATTGACATTAAATTCAGAGAAGAGTTGATTTTTATGTCTGGAATGTACAGCTTGCTTGTTGTCCCCTGATGACAAGGAAATCAATCAGGTGAATATACACACAGGAGTTGTCTGTGATGTCTATTTCAGTGTCTAACCTCTGGTCCCATATAATGAAATAGTTGAATACATCTCCCCAAAACTTTCATAAAACGTTTAAATTATACATGCCTGCCAGGAAGTGAACGTTTGAGTGTTTAAGCTATGAGATTGATACCGTACAAAGCTTCTATTTGGTTGGCTTAAGGAAACAAACTCCTCCACAGTAACATTTTTAACATTACAACAGAACAGATATGATTTCAAAAGTCTTATCTACAAGAATGTTCCTCTAGAGACTTAGCATAGCCATTGATTCTTCCTGGAACTGCCATTACCTTACTGACTTATATTAATTTTTAATGTTTCGTCATATCTAAATAAGCCACCATGGCATGATTTTGTCGGGCATGGAGGCGGTGAAGATTTTATTGTCTAAATAATTCCAAATAAAAGTCCAACCAAATCGATACTTTTAGCTGAGCTCAGTGATGTGTTGAGACTATATTGCAGTATGTTTGGGTTGGTTGGGTATAGGGTCACATTAACACATCAAGTGGAGTATTATTAGTTGGAGAACATATGTGTGTTTGCTATTTATCAAGTTCCTTTCACATATTTAACTCAGGTTTTTACTGTGGGGTTTCTCTCTTGTTTTGTTCAGCTCACCTCACATAGTCTTAAATCAGCAATTGACCATAATTCATACAGCGGCCATTTTGCTCTTATGTCATACTGGACGGGATGATGTTTCCCACCTGTGAATGGTGTGAGAGCAAAATGGCCGCCCAGTGATGGTCAATTGGTCTCCCTGGTCTGAATTCATTCAGCACTCTGGTGAGCATGTAGCCTGCTGGTGCTTTGTTGTGTGCGTATGTGCCCACAGTACAGGTGCTCGTTTCAGTTCAAGTCCACAGAGCATGGTCAGAAGGACACTACTGTGGGCTTATACTGTGCCTATAAAATCTTTGTCGCACGGTCACTAGTGTTGTGATCTATGGCAATGATCAATACCAGCCTGCTGATTGTAGCTGTCTGGATTTCCACATCTGGATCACTTCATGGATGATGCATCACTAGACTAGATCATGATCTGTCCAAGATCAATCTGGTCTGTGATGCACGTTATCTATTCTAAGTAACAACACCCTGTGGTCCCTGGTCTGGTCTGTGAATATGAGTTGCGGATTATTCGTCGTCACAATGACTTGAAACATCTATTCATATTCTCACTGAGGCAAAACTGCAGAGCTCACTATTGCTCAGCAGTTATTCAACAGGAAATACTCTCCATGACCTTAGAATACAGAAGTGAGCGTAGCCTGAAGGAGGTCAAGATTGTCTTGTATAACACAGGTCAGCATAGTTCTTACTCTAGACTAGAGCATTAAAGCAGTAAAAAAAAAAAAAGAATACAATGGAAACACAGGTTAGTATTTTTGTATTTATTGTACATTTGTAACAAAAAATATATATTTATGTTTGCAATGAAACAATACTCCATGTGAAATACCACATGATGTGCTTGATTAAGTGCTTTGTTCTGGATGTACTGATATATAAGTATTCTCAATCAATCCACAGTGGGTCTTAATACTAGATATTTGTGCAGCTAGTCTTCCTTTGCTTGCAGAACTGTCTTAAGCCTGAGTTACACAAGCAGACCTGCGAGCTCACAATGCATCGCAGCATGCCTTGTGAGCTTGTAGATCTGACATTTCTGTGTGCAACACAGAGTACCCTACAAAGTTTAGATCAGGCTTCACACCAAATTAATTTCTGTGATGTAGTAATAGGAGTAACTGTGCCACCTGCTAATATGTCCTTTATACTGAAGAAAAATAAACCCAAAGTAGACCACTACCTCTACATTGTGGTATTTAGCCTAGCCATGTGCTTACTTGCATGACGTTTTTCATTTGTAAATGCTTTAGTGAGATTTCTTCAAGTTAATCTCTGGAATTGATGGTTCACACAGCACTTTGTATATTCAAATAAATGTTACAGCTCATGTTCTCTGTGGTCTGGGGTCTAATTTGTCACCTATACACCCAGGAAGTCTAAAAGACATCCTGTACGTTTCGCATGAACCAGATAAAGAATGTATGCTTCCTTCATGATAGCAGACAAGAAAGTTTTCAGTTTTAGCAGACAAGAAAGTTTTCAGTTTTAGTAAGTCCACAGTGAATGGCTAAAATAAATACCAAAACAAAGTTGTCACATCTTTGAACTGGTGCCAGGTTAAAAAAATAACTGCCCTGGACTGCTGGCGTAGCGGTCCAGGCACCTAGGCTCAGTGTAGCCTAACACAGGTTCGAGTCCCAATCCCAACAACCTTTGCTGCATGTCACTCCCTATCTCTCTCTCCCCATTTCCTGTCAGCCTGTCCTGTCAACAACTGAGAAATCAAGAACTTGCACTTTTATCACAAGGTAACATTTTTATTTGAAGTAGAAAATGAAACCACCCCCAGTAGACATTCGGCCTTCATTAGGTCGTAAGTATGTTCGCTTCTTACTTTCAAACAACCAAAAGGTTTATTAAATGGAAATGTATGGAAATTCACATTGACATGTTAAAAATAAAGCTGTACAAAGACGACATATTGAATGTGTCTAATGAATTTAGCCAATTACTACAAACTGGAAGTGGGTTTCTGATACAGCGATACAGTGTGAGATCATCAAGCAAAACAACACAACTATCACTAAACAAGGAAATATTTAGATCATACACAAGCACATATTTTCCAAGTTTTTTTTCCTCCAAAACCTAAATTGTAGCCCCCCCCCCCAAAAAAAATAAATAAATGAGTCTTCATTCATTCAGTGCTGTCATCGGACATTTGCAAGCATATAGCAGTCAAAAGCGAGGAACTGGGTGAAGGTGTCCCTTTAACGTTTGTTCTTTGGTGAAATACATCTGCAGCCATTGTTCATCTTGTCAGAACAACCCATCTTCTAGTAGTCTTCATGCCTCTGCTCTCTCACCAGAAGAAAATCTGTGCATGTCCATTTGGGTTTGACTGATTGATGCATTGATTGACTGATGCATTTATACCGTCTCAGTGTTAACAAAAAAGTATCAATAAAGCCAATAGCTTATGTCCATTTTATACTCCTCAATTTCAAACGATTCATTGGAAATCTGCAGGACATCCAACTACAGTCTGGAGCACTCCAGAGAATAATCTAATAATGCTGTTAAGACAGTAGGCAGCAGAATTAAAAACAAGGTGGACTACTTTAGAAGGAAATTGAGCTGGCGCATGGTTTATCAAATTACCACAAGAAAATTAGAAGTGGATGCATCTTGTTCTTTACACCGCAGAAACACCCAACTCTGGGGTTTCCAATCCCTACTTTGCAGGGGCAAAGCCCACGCGGTCTGCGTCTCTGTCAAACACTGTGTAGTACTTTCCAATGAACACGTCTCCCAGGATCCACAGGGGGCCAGCAGGAGGTGGGATATCCATGGCCATGAAGCCTGACAGACAGAGGGATGCACCCATCTGGGACTCCTGCAATAACGGAACAGAGTGAGATTGAATCCCAACAGATTACAGTAGTTTTCACTGTCCTGAGTCATATATTCATTTGTTTTGCCACTGGAAATCATTTAACCACTTGAACCCTATATACTTTGACTGGTATCCTTGGCCCCCCTAAGGTTGGTGGTGGTGGTGGGGGGGGGGACTCCACCTTAGCCCATAGCACTTGCCATAATACTTGCCCAAGCCTTGATGATTTATGCAAAGGCTACAATGTAATTTATATTGCATGTTATGTAGACAGATGCCAGGTTCATTTGTAGACCTGGCATCGTATTGTGTGTATAGTTTCAATGTACAGATTGATTTTTTTATATTATACTGTTTAGACAGATGATAGGTTCTTGTTTACCCATTTTACAATTCTTATGTATTTTATGTATTAACTCGTGTTTACCTTGCTTACTGTAAATCGCTCTGGATTAAGAGCATCTGCTAAATGCCTAAATTAGAATTGGAAATGGGGGGGCAGGGGGGTAATTCTGTCATTTCAAACAAAGCTTTAATGCTTTGGTATCAGCTCTGTTAGCACTGTTAACCAGGAGGAGTTGCATCTACTGTACCTTCATGACATAGTCCTCTCCAGTCAGGTTAAACATCTTGCCTCCGATGTTGAAGGAGATAACAGGAAGAGTTGGGATCTTCTGACAGTCAATCAGGTACTGAGATGAGGGGGGAAACAAAAACATACATACACTCATTAAATAGTTTCCCACTCGCTGCAACAGGGATTGAACCTATGGCTTTCACCATGTCCCCTAGATGCCTCCTACTGAATAAGGTTAGTGTATTGACATGATGTTCCTACCTCTCCCATTAAAAGAGGCAGAGCTCCGATGGCTTTGTGCAGTGCTCTGATCTCCTCTACAGGGCCAACCATCAGAGATGTTCCCGTGTCAACAATCGCCTGGCAACCGGCTTTGCACAAAGTCAGCTGGTTGCCCACCTCGATACTGGCGAGGACAGAGATGCAATAGTTAACAGCAATCACGACTCACAAAAAAAGTAATTGAAAGGACATCAACAGAAATGACATTGGTCCAGTTCCCCTTTACAATGGGGTTATTGGACCGACATGACCAAGATTCAGTGCTCCCACCTGCTGGTCTCAATCTGCCAGTAGGCCTTGCGTGTGACATTGACATAGTGCAGCTCTCCAGTGTAGTACTGTGGATCACTTCCCCCCAGCATCAGCTCTCCTCCTACTGCTGCTTTTGGGTCCCTTATGAACAAGAGGGATAGAGAGAGGAAAGTGTAGAGGAGCACAGATTACATTTTTTTCTATGATTCTTCCTAGAGCTTATGTTTTTCAGGAAACAGGTGCTCAGAGATGCCAAGCTGGAAACAGGAGGGGGAAAAAAATTTAAAATAAAGTAGAAATCTATTGGCAAATTGCTTTAGAATTTCTGCACTCTAATAAGCCAAAGTGATGAGTCAAAATTAAAAAAAGATTTCTCCATGCACTCAAGACTAACAAGATGCATTTTTGACCCATAATGAGATCTTCAGGTTTTTCAAGGCACAACAAAGCCTAATCTTAAAAGTACATAAGTAACAAATTAATATCAACTTAAAAACGTAGTTCAGTTCAATCTTCCCGTTGCCATACGATTGCAGATCTCTGGCTACAGATCCGTCTGGGGACATCAATATCCAAGGTACAGTAGTTGCTGAAACAAACCTATGGATGGCTGGATTTTGGATTGGAGAGACTTTGGATTGGTTCTGCAACTTGTGAGTCCAAGTTTAACAACAAATTACTGGGTAATTAATTAGTCTAGTAGTTAGTACATTCCAAGTATTTTTTCTCATGTAACTGCATTACATGCAACTCGTTTCATGATTCCACGACCCAATAGATATCTACTGCAACCCAAGTTTCACGACCCACAGTTTGTGCTCCACTCAACTATTGAGACTAGTCACTCAACAAAATATTTCCTATTTTATGTGTTGTATAAAAAAGTCCATAGACAAAATAAAGTCGTTTCTTAGGAGAATTTGAAAAATTAGGCTGAATAAAAGGTGCTATTAATAACAAAGCATAATAACAGACTAAATGTCTTGCTGGTCAGATGACAGGGGTTTAGTGTACCATTGAAATGAACAAAAGAAGCTAGCATGAAGTTAGATTACAAATACCACAAACTTGAGTCTCCTTGCCAACGTTCAAACTAACACAGTAGGCACCATTTTATCTACCCTGAGAATGAGTTAGCCAAATCAACACCACATTTATTCATAACACTGCAAGAATACCATTCAGTGGTCATGCGCGTTTAGTTGACACAATCCCATACTTTTGTTTGAAAAAAAGAAAGAGGCCAAAACACTTCAAGGAAGCAAATAAAACACTGTGCTAAGGAATCAGTAGATTGATGGCTGAAAAACTACATTTTCCAGTCCTTCATTTAGGGGTATAAGGACCCCCTTGAAAACAAGATAATCTCAAGGGTGTTTTCCTTCCAATAATATATATATTTTTAAAAAGGTACATTATTAGGACCCCCTCAAAAACAAGATGATCTCAAAGGGGTTTTCCTTCCAATAAAAAAAAAGTACATAATTTAGTAAACTTATGTTGAAGACAAAACGGATTGTTTTCAAAACATGCCACTGATTATTGATCAATTAGCTTGTTTTTATGAACTAATAAGCATAGCTGGTTTGCTGAGAATAGCATATCATTTTTACAATGAGTCCATCATAAGATAAGGTTTTTAAGTAGTGAGCAGTGCAATATAATTATAGCTGGATGTTTGCAGGACATATTTGTCCTCCTTATTCTTTGTTAATGGTACTTGGGAGCCTCACTATGAAAAGCACAACACAATTCTTTCTTCATCTTATTATTGACCATATTAACATGGCACCCATTTTCCACTTCTGGTCAATAATGATAATCATCATCTCCACCATCATCATCTTGCCTACCTGCTTATGTAAAAGGAGAAGATGTTCTGTGGCAGCAGTTTGTTAGACATGGCCGTGTCAAACACTGGTGTAACGTTAGCAACAGATATGGTAGGGTAACCCATTCCCAAAACGCCATCGAAGCGGGCTACGGCAAACGTGATGCCAGGCTGTTTCACTGCCTCACCAAACTGCTGTTTGGGTACCGGCAGACCTGCAATCTGAGGAGGGAGAGAAGTTTTTAAATAACAAAAACACATCGATGAAACACAATGAGGAAATGGTAAGGAATGTTATGATGCTATGCACTGTGGTAGATGTTGATGTTGTGTATATGTTACAGGGTGAATGGAGAACCAGGGTGATTGAAGAAGGCTCGCTCGTTTTTACCCACCCAGCAATTCTGTAGAAGAAACACTAGAGGGAGCCACAAGCCAGGCTTGTGCACAAGCACATATGGCTGCGACCACCCACACACACACAGTCACACACACACACACACATGCGCGCGCACGCACACGCGCTCATGCTTTCAATGGACTGTTAAGATACTTTTATTGTGTTCTGCTGGCTTTTGTTTTAGTTTCTCCCTCACACACACACACACACACACACACACACACAGTGATCCATGAAAAGAACTATTCTGTCCCTATCGGTTTACAACTCGAACGGCGCTGTGTCGACTAGTAGAGCATCGGCCGGTCAGCGCGGGCACTCGCGCCTGGAGGCGCGAGGGCGCGCCTCCTCGGCCTCAAGCTCTACTAAGGCGGCGCGCCTCCGTCGTGGACAAGCGTGTGCGTGTGCGTGTGAACGTGTGTTCAGCGCTCCCCTAGCGTAGCTTCCTGGTTGCTATGTGGGGGGGAACAACAAAAGACAGGTCCGCGTCGCATCAAAGCCCCGCCTCTTGGCGCCGCGTTCTCCTTCTCCTCCTCGGAGGAGGAGAAGGAGAAGGAGGAGGAGGAGCTCCTCCTCCTCGCGAGCCTCGCATAATAAACCCCCGCCTCGCAGCGCCGCGTCCTCCTTCTTTTGAAAATAGCAGATCTACAAGCTCACACTCCTTCTCCTCCTCGCGAGCCTCGCTAATAAACCCTGTCTCGAAAAGCCCCGCCTCGCCCGAAGCCCCGTGCCTAAAAACGAGCGCTCTGTCTTCAATCTACCTGGTTCTCCATTCACCCTGTGACATATACACTGAATATGTACTATGGTCAATTTTCCCGTTTTAGTGGCATTTGAGCAAACAATTGCCCATGTATTAAGTAAATAAGAGAGAGTGAGTGAGTTTCTAACTCACAGAGACAGTGTCCTCACTAATGAACCCAGACAAGCTCCCTCGACCATATCGAATTGAGAACTTTGTGCCGTTTTGCACGTAGGTGCTGGACTTCTTGGAGTTGTAACGACGGTGAAGCCCTGAACAGAGAACAAAGTACAGAGAGGGTAAGAATTCAATAAAAAGTGGACTATTTTATAGCTTGCAAATGCCAGGCTATGCCAATAATGTAACTGGAACATTATCGAAAGATTGTGTCAGAAACCAGCAAAGATGGTTTATAGTCAACTGGTTACAGTTGACTATAAACTTTGTTGCAGATGTCAACCCCATTTACTATAGCATGTAACACAATGCCTATAAATGTTGACTATGCTACATGTATCTATACAGGGTTAGCATTCTGTGCCTTTAATATCATATGAATATGAATCCTTAAAACGCATTCAACATTTGTTGATTATCTAAGAGTACATGGTTAGTCCATGGAAGTAAAACCACACATTGACCAATATGTACAGAGCGAGTGACAAGAACTATCCTTCCATTGTATTCTTGTCCTACATTTTTTGTTACTATGTTCCATGGAAATGAAGCGACAGAGCCAAGAACAGCAGCAAAAGACTACAACAATATCCCACTGACAAAACTGAACATATTTTTGTAAAGCAATAAGAGTAAAAAAAATTAAATAAAGTAAAATGGCTGACGCATCAATCTTATTTCAGGAAGCAGTTGTGTCACACTCAAAGTGTCAAATAAAAACCGAACAAGTTTAACACCCTCACATGATCACACACATAGACAAGAAAAGTGTCAAATAAAGCAGTTCGAGCCAGTTTAACACCCTCACATAACCATTCATAGGTCACACATATATACACAAACTCACAACAGGCCAGATCCAGGAAGGAGCAGTGGATGGAGGGGACCCACAGGTTGGAAGAGCCGGTGTCAAAAAGCACAGAAAAGTCCTGGGGAGGGCTGCCAATGCTTATCACACCATAGTACTGGGCCTGAGAGGACAGGAATTAACATAAACCATTAAACATGTGAGAGCAGCCATTAAGACAAGATTTGAAATTAAAGCATGCAATTAATTTCACCTGTGATCCAACACAAAGGCTGAACAGTAGCCGCAAGCAACTCAGATTCTATTTTTAATGGAATCTAGAGTTGCAATAGAGTACAGAAGTCCTGACGTCACTCGTTCATCCCCAGGTTCGTAAAGTAATTTCGCTATGGAGAATAACATTGGGTCATCTAATCGTCTCATATAAGAATTGTGGTCCAAAAATAAACAAACTGTCTCTGCGATATTGTCAGGGAGGAGGTTCTGTATCGTTTATGATAAGTCAGTCACTTATATTTGATAGTCCGTTTTTGGCGAAAATTTTACTAATTCGGCGGAAGTAACATTATCGTTTTCTCACCGTCAGTTGATGCTTCATATCCATAAGAGTAAAACCGGCAGGGTCATTTGTTTATTTTTGGAACACAGTTCTTATATTTGACGCGATATTAAATACGTCTATGGGGATTCAGAATGGGGGTGGAAAACCGCGAACCAGGTAGACAAACCTAGGATGTGTAAAAATTACGTCAGACTTCGGTGCACTATACCAACCCTTGACAGCCCATACATCCAAACAGAAAAGTCCTATCTGATTGCATTAAACGACATTAAACTCACCAACACATTAAACAAAAACAAAAAAGAAAGAGGATAATTCAAGCTTTCCGTACAGCTGCAATGTTGGCAAGTTTAACGTTGTTTAATACCATCAGATAGGACTTTTCTGTTTGGATGTATGGGCTGTCAAGGGTTGGTATTGCAACTCTAGATTCCAGATATTCAAAATAGAATCTAAGAGTTGCTTGCGGCTAATGCATACATAGATCACTCAGTGAAATGGTATCCTATTCTTTAGGGTTGTAGTCGAGACCACCTAAAGCGAGTCCAAGTCAGTACCAAGTCCGAAGGGGGGCGAGTCCGAGTCAAGACCGAGTGGCCAGGGAGGGGGTCGAGTCCGAGTCAAGACCGAGTCCGACGGGAGGCGAGACCGAGTCGAGGCCGAGACCGACCGGAGGCGAGACAGAGTCGAGACCGAGACCAGATTATTTTATTTTTTTATAGAAAATGTTCAAATCAGCCTCATGGTGGCGCTATGACAGGCCACAGGAAACTTTGCACACTCCCTAGAGGCCAAGGAAAAACCCTTGCCCTGCATTTTTCACATCTGCCTGTTAGAGCGCCACCAGGAGGCTGACTTTTGTAAAACAAATTTGTTGCTATTACTCCTTCAGATTCTATCCAAAAATCACGCAGCATGCGATTTCCGTGAAATTTTCCACACACATTCCCACTAGAGAGGAAGAAATGCCGCCCTTTTCACATTGGCCTGTTATAGTGCCACCAGGAAGCAACAATAACCTACCTGACCTGGCGGAGACCTGTGCTCCGAGGAGCACTTTTTCTAGTTTTGTTTTGTTTTTATTTTGACATTTTTGACAAAAATTAGTTGCATCTTTTAATGAATGGCAGAGCAATTAGCTATTTAGTTATTTTTACTGAATTAATTACATCTCAATGGTAAACCTAGACCAAACAACAATGACCAAATTGACCAATGAGCCATTATCATCATTACACATTAATGTTCCTTACAGACAGAACAATGAAAACTACTCCCCTTTAATGACAAGGAGCCATCATTACATAGCACATCGATATGTGCTACTTTAATGACTGAATTACATGTGAATGGTAAAGTTATTGACCAACCAAGTCTCACACCCCAGCAATGAATCAGTGTTTCAAACACTGGTGAGACATAAAAATTCGATTTAAAAATTCGATTTCATTCAATATGCGTTTGCATCTTCAGTTTTAAAATATGTAAACGTCATAATAACAGGCTACAGTAGTTATATATATTTTTTTTTTTAAAGCAGATCTACAAGCTCACAATGCGTCCCATGACGCATTGTGACCAGGCCTGGAATTTCATCATTTTAGGCCAGGGGCAAGGCCACTTGGCCTTTTGTCATTTTCTAGGGCACAATGGCCAAATGCCAGGGCATTTTTTTTAAAGTCCACAGACATAATGAATTTAATTTGAAGGTTAAGGATGATTTTATTTTAATATAGTAAAAGAATAGTATAACTATCTGTGTAATATAACCCATATTGGCAAATGACCAATATTTGTACTAAGTTATATTGGTCTCAATATTTGACACATTCAGCCCTGGACTTCACTGACTGAAGTAGGGGTCATATGAATCACTAGATTCTAGATCATTAGATTCACAGATTTTATGTATTTTCCCCACAAATTATTTTCATTCAAATTAAATGTTATTGAACTTGCACTAACAATGACTTTAGTTGATTTTGCACTATTTAAAATATAATATTTCTTAATTATTAATAATTGAAGCTTGAAGATTGGCTATTTTCACCAGTTTTTAAATAATAATAAAAAAAAGGAACATACAAGGTTTCCACCCAACAGCGACGGTTCTGTATCAGTACATGTGTCAGTTTTAGCATATTTCATTCTAATTGGCTACGATGACTGCCTATGAATTTCATGGCCTGGGTAGGTAAACCTGGCCTGGCGGAGATATGCCCTGTTGCGCACAGCAGAACAACAGGTGAAGGCAATGAACTTAAACAAGGACTGTACTGCACAGCAAAAATTGCTCAAACTATATCAAACTGTCACATAGCTGAAATAAACTTTCCATTTAGATCATTGTTGACAAACAAACAGAACATGGATGTTGTTTGCAAAAGGATTATTTATTTCTTGTCCATTTGTTTGTGAGGTGAGATCACAGCTTCTCTCTACTTTTGTGTGATATTGATAGCCTATAACTTTGAATTTGTTTGCAGTTCATTTCTATTGCTTACTGGATATTAAGACTAATAATTTTGGGATTTCGCTGTATTTTGTCAAATGTATTAATCTATATTTTTCTGTTGATCAAGCCTCGGGTTTTGTGATTAGATGCGCACACGCGCTGTCAGCCACTGGCAATCAATAATGTGCGCAAGGAAACCTTACTGAAAGCCGTCTCTAATCATCTTTAGAGAATCTCGTTTATTAAAACAACCACAGGCTACACAGTGAACACACAATAAATAAATAAATAAACACCTGGAAAGCTTGCGCTGTTAATGGAAATAATTTAAAAATAATATAAACTAGAGGGACATGGCAGAGTGTGTTCTGCTGCTGCTGCTGCGCTGTCAACCACGAGATGATGCGCTCCAAGACAGCTGTCCATAAGCGCCAGACAGCTCTCTTAGAATGTTAATGTGAATAGGCTCCTCATAATATGGGTATAATAAAATTATTTAATTGCATTGTAGTGACTTGGTCTTGGACTCGAGTGGACTCGGTGGGGGCAGAGTCCCGAGTCCCTTAGTCCGAGTCAAGACCGAGTGAAATTATGGGCGAGACCGAGACAAGACCGAGTCAAATTATGGGCGAGACCGAGACAAGACCGAGTAAATTAAAAAGCGGTCTCGAGACCGGTCTCGAGTACTACAACCCTACTATTCTTAGTCCTAGTGAATTAAATTCTTGACTACCAACACCTACATCCAAAAAGTTGGTGAGTCTCTCAACAGGCAGGTTGGGGGCAGCATTGAGGGGGCCAGCAGTGTCCTCAGGTCGTGAGGCAGAGGAAGAGGAAGAGGAAACTGCAAGTTCCTGGAGTTGCTCAAGAGACATTCCATTGTCGCTCATTAGGCGGCGCACGCTCCTCGTCTTATGAAGGGGAACTCTGGAGAAACATGCATAGCAATGATAGTTTAACCTTAGCGGTCTAACGTTTTAGAACAGTGGTTCTCAAACATTTTAGCTCGAAACCCAAAAGAGAAATTTGATGTCTCCCCTGGACCCAAACTAGTGAAAATAGCCAATCTACAAGCTCACATTGCGATGTGTTGTGAGCTTGTAGATCTGCTATTTTCACTACATCTTAAAATTTATTTTAATGTATTTATGGAAATTAGATTTTTTTCATTGCATTTATTAAATACTTTTAGGGAATTGTTTTTAATTGATGATTTTTTTAAAATTATTTTTGTATCTATATTTTTTAAATGTAAGAAATTGAAAACAGGAGACATTACTTGCGACCCATACAAATTGGTCCGCAACCCACATATGGGTCCCGACCCACCGTTTGGGAAACAGTGTTTTAGAACCAACCTAGCCATGGCATGGTTCACATGACAGTCATGTTTCAGGGCTAATAAGAACCAACCAACCATGCTGTGTAATCGTGCTGAGTCTGCTGACGAGTGTCGCTCGTCAAAAAGAACATATGAACATACAACAAGTTGCGTTGTTAGCTTGTTCCTCTTGGCAAGCGACACGGTAGCGCACAGAGAAGATGCGCTTAATTCTTTATGGCACACAATGTTCAGATAGTAGACTAGACTATAAACATTTAAATCAACAAAAACGTATGTAATTTGCCCTGGCGTTATAATATGCAACGTTAAACATTTCAGCGTTGAATGTGAAAACACGTGAATCCAAAATACCAACATTATGGATGCATGTGTTTATGTTTATGTAGCAAACACAGAAAGTTAAGGAACCATCTGTCCAACGGCAATATTTACCTTATAATTGCAGTACAGTGTGCTATCAGCAGCACAACAACGACGCAAAGCATGTCCAGGCGTGCCATTTCCCTACTTCTTCGTGAAAACAACTAATTATAGATTTCTTTCACTTTGTCGTGCAAAACTAGCCTCTGTTTCAAACTGACGCACCAAGATGCAGCCTCTGTACATCCGTGATGCCCTTCGGTAGTTTCCGCTTTAACTCGGCTTTCTCCGCTGACTTTCGGTGATTGGCGAGGGAACGAGATTGAGACCAGTGTTGCCAGATTATGCAAGAGAAATAAGCAACTAGGTCTATGAAAACAAGCCCAAAAGATGTTTAAAAAACAGAAGAAAAACAAAGGAGAGAGGCAATTTTTCAAAAACATTCAAAAAAAAAATTAACAACACAAACCCTTGTAGGGCCCATGTGGGTCCCCGTCCCTGGCACAAAATATTTTCAGATAGTGGGGTCCGTGGACAAATACCACTGGTTTAAACAACATTAAGAAACAAGCCCAAATAAGCAACTATTCTTTAGAAACAACTTCAAACAAGCCCAAAAAAACCGCAACCACCAATAATTTACAAGCAACTTACAGAAAGACAAGCCCAAAGTCGCTTATATTAAGTAGACATGGCAACATTTATTGAGATGATCTGGTTGGATGGACGGAATGTCCGTCACCTCAGATCAACCCACCGGTGCACTTGTTCAGTCCCCATTGTCTCACTGGTCAGGTGACCTGACTGTCAGGTCACGAGTTGTAGTAAACTATTTTTTCACTCTTGTGGCAGAAGTGACCTGGGTCACGCTCTCTTTGTGTGAATGGCTGAAAGCAGAACTGATAAAATAGCTTTAGTTAGATAAGCCTATCAGAATGGATACTATTTAACCATTGTAAATACTGAGCTTAATAATATCTATAGCTATAGGGTGGGCAGGCTTGTCATCAGTTGAGTTGGTTTCAAATAACCATATGAGCGTGAGCATTGTCCCTGGCCTTAAAATGCCTTGAATTACCAATGAATTTATACAATATCCCTCTCCACCTAATCTTGTCAACAATAAGAATACACACTTTTTAATCAGTGACATGTTGATAGCATAAATGCCAAAATGATTTCAGTTGTTCTGATATATTGTGGTTACACAGTAAAACAGGCAATGTCAGTACATTTTATTGTCTCCGCCAGGCCGAAAGGCATGGCGAGAGAGTATGTTTTCGCCCCTGTCCGTCCGTCCGTCCGTCCGTGTGTCCGTGTGTCCGTCCGTGTGTCCTGTCTGTGTGTTAGCAGCCAATCTCCGGCACCGTTGACCCGGTCGCTGCGAAACTGTGCACACCCACTCCCTGGATGCCAATTCAGAACCTCTGCCCCACATTTTTCACATGGGCCTGTCATAGCGCCACCAGGAGGCCGATTTGTTAAAAACCCATTTTGTCCCATTACTCCTACAGTTTTTAACCAAACCTCATGTAAATCGGTACACAGTATCTCTATAGTCACGTGATCAACCCTGATCTGTCCGATTCCCCATATTCCATCCTCATTGGTTAAGGTTGGCTTCCAAAGTTTGCAGGATTGGTCCGTTTTGAACAAACTGCCTCAAATCATGAACGCAGCTTGCCATTTCCATAAAATTGCACACGCACATTCCCACTAGGCCGAGGAAGAAATGCCACTTAAAACTTTTCAAATCAGCCTCATGGTGGCGCTATAACAGGCCGATTTGCATTTTTAACTATAACTGCACCGATCTGCGTGAAACTTTGCACGCACACTCCCTAGAAGCCAAGGAAAAACATTTTTCACATCTGCTTTTTACAGCGCCACCAGGAGGCCGACTTATGTCAAATACATTTTTGGATATTAATCCTTCAGATTTTATCCAAACATCACACAAATCGGTACACAGTATCTCTATAGTCATGTGATCAAGACGCATCTGTCCGATATTTCATATTCCATCCTGATTGGCTAAGGTTGGCTTCCAAAGTTTGCAGGATTGGTCCGTTTTGAACAAAATGTCTCAAATCATGAACGCGGCGTGCGATTTCCCTGAAGATGTGCACGCACATTCCCACTAGGCCGCGGAATAAATGCCACCCTTTTCACATTGCCCTGTTATAGCGCCACCAGCAGGTCTACTTTAGCAAAACACATTTTTGGAACAAAATGCCTCAAATCATGAATGCATGCACATTCCCACTAGGCCGAGGAAGAAATGCCACCCTTTTCACATTGGCCTATTATAGCGCCACCTGGAGGCCACAATGACCTACCTGACCTGGCGGAGACCTGTGCTCCGAGGAGCACTTTTTCTAGTTTTATATTATTTTTACTTGAAAAAAAGATCTCTGCCAGGCCTGGTTGCCTACCCAGGGCTGTGTCAGTCGTGGGGTGCAGCCGTCAGGACATGAGGAAGCTGTGGGGGGAAGTAGAGTGCAACATTGACCACCATCTATTTCACCGGCACTGGAGCTGAATTTTCTATTCATTTACTCTATCTATAACCATAGCAATTTTAGCAAATCCTTATATTAGTAATGTTATGCCTGGAATCAAGCAATGAATGTGTTGAATCATGACCATGATGGTCATGGTTAGCCGAAAACAACTCTTAGATCCTATTTTTAATATCTGGCATCTAGAGTTGCAATACCGACCCTAGACAGTCCATACATCCAAACAGAAAAGTCTGATCTGATAGTATTAAACAACGTTAAATTCACCAATATTGCAGCTGTATGGAAAGCTTAGATTATCCTCTTTCTATCTGCAAAGTCTTTGTTTCATAAAAATCCACCATAGACATGTTATGAGCTACTTTCTGTCAATATGTGTCAGAGTTTGGAAGCACTCGTTTTCAATAACGCACTGTCCTGCTGCCTCCGGCATTAATGTGACATTTCTAAACAGGAGGCAGCAGGAATGTTGAGTGATTTCCCACGAGTCCAAATTGTATATAATTATAATCCATTATCACTCATGCACTCCAAAAGTAGGCCAATTTGGAAGCTTACAAATGCCAAAAAATCTGAGACAGGCCCTTTAATGACATAACATGTGCCATCACAGACAACCAACTAAAACTCACTTGACCTGTTGAACTGGCTATCGGTACAAAATAAATCTCAATTCCCTGACATAATGTAAAGACACATTCATTGTTATAAATCATTGTTAAATCATTGTTATGAATCACACTTTGACCCAATGCTATTGATTTTTCTCCTTTTGTTTGACAGATGACTTAGAGAGGTATTTCAAGGTAGGTTCAAAATACTGATAGTTAATAAATAAATAAATAAATAAATATGTTAAAAATACAAATGAATAGCATTCATAAGAAATGGAATAATCTTATAATAAATCAAGTTGAACAGGTGGATACAGCTAATCATTTAGATGTAACACTTCATGCACATGTACATCCTTCTTGGAATTTTGATTGTCATCCTGCCTCACCTGTCTTCAATTCAGTAGAAGACAGGTGATTCACCCTGTGACTGTTTTCTTTCCTTCTCTACGTCATAGAGCAACCAGGACAGACACACACACCTGCATGGCTTCATAGAAACGTGTGTGGCACAGAGAGACAGATACAAACACCGATGGGATCTATGTTTTGAGAACGATGATACTTTATAAGTGCATTGATGCAGCATAAATGTGGGTTCAAGTAAACAATCAACGAAAGGAATAGTGATTCAGAGAAGAAGGAGAAGGACCTCTGGAACATAACATGGCGGTAAGACTAAACTTGTTTCATTGCGAATGTGAATTTACTTTGAAATCTTATGGGACCAATACTTTCTGGTAGTGTATATGTATTACTATAAACATTTTTTTCCCCACACAATGGGATCAAAGAGTTTTATCTGTACACACAGACGGAAACACTGTCCCATCATTCTATTCTAGAGACTGATGTTTAGATTATTAGTATTATGTATTCCATGTACTCACACTACATTCAAAAGTGGCCACTAATTTTGACACTTTGTTTCTGTTCATTAAAAATAAAATGTGCAAAGCTGATTTCATGACATTCTCACTGAAACCCCTCAGACTTTGCAACACACAGGGTTGCGTAATCTGAATACCTGAGAAACAATAGAACAGGCCAAAGATAAACATTCAACTGGACAAACCAGTGACGCAAAAGCAGGCAGCACCATTCAGAACGTCTTTTAGTTCTACACACAAGCAAATAGTCTACCTGCTGAGTGAATAACCTGTGAGCTCCATCAAAATACAGATGTCCTATCATACAAATAAAGGCAATTTAAGAGGAAGAATTAAACTGTTTGTATCTTAAGGCTTTCCTCGAGTGAGACAGAAATCAGTTACGAGCTCAGTGTGGACTTGTAATATATTTCAAGGTAGTGAAGTGATATTTCTTTCTTATAATACTGTAAGTATTAACCACTTAAACACTATACTTTATTGACCAGGGGTCTACTACAGTCCTTTTTCCCTTTTCCCTTCTACACCGAATATCCTTGCCAAAAACTGCCAATCTACAAGCGCACAATACATCATGTTGCGAGCTTGTAGATCAACTATTGTCACTGAATGTTACCTATCTTTCGCCTATTATGACATGCCAAGAATAGGGTGTTTGAAAAGCTCTATATTCCAATCATTGCTATAAAGTGTTTGTACAGTAACAGGGGTCTCCCTGTCTTCAGCTCTTTAGAAACAGAAAATTAATGTTCAGGTCAGGATACCAATTTTATCCAATCAGGAGAGAGAACACACATAATAGCATACAGGATAAACAAGTGAAATTGGAAGTGATGATACAAAAAAACTAACAACTGATCAACTTCAAATTCGGCCTGCATATCTATACCAAGAGAATGATGTGCCGAGTGGGAAGTCGTCGGATCGGTGGTTGTCCAAAACTGTTAATTCGCAAATCTTCATATACAGGTATGGAGGCGCGTGATGTCATCGATATGACGTTATAGTACTGCTGTCATAGACTGGCCTGGACTCCATTATGTGGTCATGGCTGACATGGAATGGATACCCTTACAACTGTTACAACGGGTACTGCGGTGCATGATGATGCACAGGAGAATGTGCATCGTTCCCAACAGGCATCGATCGGCCTTTTAAAATTAAAGATGAAAATTGATCTTTGAGTGGTTCTCACTCCTGATTGGATAAAATTGGTATTTTATCTTTATTAAAGAGCTGAAGAAGATGGGTAGACCCCCTGAACAAACACTATAGCAATGATTACTATTGTTATAGAGCTTTAACCTTTTTACGAAACAATATTACAACAACTTTAAATATTTCATATCCTAGCTTGATTATGTTCTTACAGGTTCCTCACCAGGTTAAATAAGGTAGGGTCATTTGGCATAGTTTAACACAAATGCAAACAATATATATTACAGTACATAAACACAATACAAGATCCATATCTACTGTACCACACTGTCACAATGAATCATACATGTAAAGGATGTTGAGGTCCAAAACAATGGTCCGTGCCTCAGATGACCCTCACTTCATACAGGTGCTTCCTGTATGTTTCCTTTCAGAAACGAACTTTTAAAGGTTATACTGAGGTCATTGTTTGTCTTTTATGGGGTTTTCGGTCACATGAGGTTCAGTGTACTTTAGTTTAGAATGCAGCAACAAAGGTTCAGTGTTGTTTCTTGAGCATCCAACAGAAATAATCTCCATACAGTCAATGGTTACTGCCAATATGAGAAAAGCAAACGTTATTGGCAGGCTGGCAGCAATAATGGAATCTTGACAGAACAGGTTTGTGGTTTGTGGCCATGTACTGTACCTGACCACAACACCACAAACCTGTTCTGTCCAGTTTCAGCTTCTAACGTTTTCAGGCTTCTGCATATTTGTTACCCTGACCAGATATACAGTATGTGTCTCAGCACCTCAGTGCTGGGGTAGGGAGTCCCTCCCTTACCATGTTGAAGAGTTGTCATCTAACTTTTTTTCTTTCTTTGTTGCAATGCTAATCATTTATATCTTAGAATTGTATTAATTAAAATTGGGCAATGTATTAAAGGGAACTAAACCCTAGACAATTTTTAATTTAATGGATTTGCTTCCATCTAAACGTTAAGTCTGCTAAAGGGCTAGGCTAAGCACTGTGATTTATGACACACAGCTACAGCGATACAATTTATAATTGGTGTGTTAGTCAACAGTATTGTCCATGCTTGCACACTGGGACACCGAATCACACCCATTATTAAGTTCATTAGCTGCAGCTGTATTGCTTTACAACAGCGCTTGTATATTTCTTTTTTAGTCGTTTGACTCGTTTCTCTAGGAATCAGTAAAATGATAAAGCCATGCTTTTGAAGTGGGACATTGAAAGGGAAAGATTGTATTCCTTTCTCCACGGGAGTGTGTATGTTCCCTCAACCCTATGTTCCCTCAGCCCTACGTTAAGCCCAACCCTATACCTAACCCCAGGGAACATGGAGGGAACATAAGGCCCTCCCCCACGCACATCAACACAACCATTCATACAAGAAATATGGTTTCCCGGAGAGCAAAGGAATGTTGCTTTTCACACCTGATCCTTTTTATCAAAGACATCATCGCACTGCATGCGATGACCTGATAATGAACAGGAAAAATCTTTACAGATGTACGTAGCCTACATCCAAATGATGACCTATATACGGAACAGAAAAACGTGTGAAAACACAAAAATAGAATCCGCCTACTGGGTAATGCTCCTATGAACATTGCGTACAGAACATAATACAATAGATGTCCATGAGATAAATCCTGTGTGCGGATACGTTTTCTGAATGAACAGGGCCACACCCAATCTTTTCCCGACACCTGCGGCAGAAGTAGTAGTGTTAATGTAGTCTGTTTGGTGGCGAGTCACCCTAACACTGATTTTACACTCAGCAGTTTTTCGTGGGGGCTATTCCTCTTGACCTTTACTGATATCCTTTGAATAGAAAGAACTGAACTCTGCATCTCTCTGCATCAAATTAGTACCCTGTAAAATCCTGAGTGTTTGTTCAACACTGAAAGTGAATGGACCGGGTCGATTTTCACACTTTCAGAGTTATATTAACCCTGTATTTTACTGTGTATTAATCAGAACAACTGCAACATTTTTGTCATAACTGGCCCCACAGCCACCCGTACCTCCCAGGACAAAACTTCTGGAGAAGTCCTTTCCTACTGGCTCCTGTGACCTCCCTTCCTCCACCCCAGCAGAGTCTGTCTATGAAGACATAGACTCCCTAAAGGTAAGGGGGGGGGGGATATTCATATATATAGAGGTTTAAAAGTAGAGTAACGGATTAAACCTGTGATGATAAAGTTGAGTTGAGAATTTCTCCCTTGATTCTTTGACTAATCTGTCAAATCTGACAGGTTGACAGGATTGTGTTTCAAAAATAATTCCATTACATTCATGTGTTCCATTACAAATAATGCCAATACTTTTCTCTTACCTTCAGACTGATCCTGTTGAGAGAAGCCAGATATTGACTGACACCATGAAGCCTACACCTCTTCCCAGGTCCAAATCATGTCCTCGTCCTGTTTGCCCCCCTCCCAGTCCACCTATAAACAAGCAGCTGTCTTCCTGTGGTTCCACAACAACTGTTAATGGAAGCCACAATAACAGCTCAACAACTGTGCACATTTTGGAGGTAGGAAATGTTAGTGAAATGAAAGATGATGAAATTAAATGCTCCAATCAAAATAACCGGTCCATTAGTTGTATCCAATCCAATCCACTTTATTTATAGAGCACATCTAAAACAACAGTGTTGAACCAAAGTGCTGTACACTCAGTAAAATACTAAAATAAACAAGAGAAACACACACAATAAATACAACATTTGACACAATGCCTGGAGGAAGCAGCAGCTTCTCAATCTGAATTTTCAAACGCCAAGGAGAACAAGTGAGTTTTCAAACGTGATTTAAACACAGGCAGGGTTTGAGACACTCTTACATGGGGTGGCAGCTCGTTCCACAGTGTGGGCGTTATGGAGGAAAATGATCTATCTCCCCGTGTTTTCAACTTTGTTGCTGGGACCTTAAGGAGTGACTGGTCAGTAGACCTCAAGACCCTTGTAACGTTATTGGGAGGTAGAAGTTCGGATATGTATAATGGTGCCAGCCCATTATACATATAATGGGTTGTAGAGAATATAGGGCCTACATAATCTTACAAAATAATTGCTGCCATGAAAGTCAAGCACTAAGCAGTAAGCAACACTCATAGCTTGCAAAATATGCACATTTTTGAAGGCACAATCAATTATTTTTGAAAAAAATTTGAGATACTTTTCCTGTAGCTTTTCATGTTCTATTTGGCATAAAATTGTTCAAATATTTTAAAATCAAATTCTAAAAGTGTGGGAAATTCATTTCAAACACTGAATCATACAACACAACAGTGATATGTGGGAATAGTACCTTAGCTTTTTTTCTGTTTATTTGTTTTCCAGACTACAAATATAGATGGTGAGAGAACACCATCCCCTCTTCCACCTCCACGACCCCCTCTCCCCTCCAGCTACCGTGCCTCCTCAGGGTATAAGAGAGGACTAAAACCTCAGGTAAGTCATTATGCTGCGTTTTCACTGTACCAGACTGCACAACAGGCCATAGCACCATTTCCTTCATTACGCTTGCTTGAAACTTCTTTTGTGTGTTACGATTTCCTTCAAGAAGCTTTGTGGTTCATATAAACTTTATATGCATAAAGAATGGCACAGAGATGGGCATTTTATTCCAAATGACATCACCCCATGAGATACTGCAGGGGACTTTGGTCATTAGCTTTAAAAGTGGATACTCTTTGATCTGCATTGGGCGGCCATAGCTGAATCTGTAGAGCATCAGAAGGGCCCTGGTTCACCCCCTGGACCACCCAGTCGATGTGTTGGACGTGTCCCTGTTTGTGCAAGAACTGTTCCCTGGGTGCTGTATTGATAGTGCCCACTGCTCCTAATAGTAGGAGGGTGGGTGAAAGGGGAGGGATCATTTCTTCATACAGGTGAGCTGTCATTACTGGCCTGGAACATCAGTCAGTAAAGTGATTGAGTGATATGAGCTACCAAACCATGTCAGGTTCAACAGAACAAAACAAATACTTAACATTGAATTTAACATGATGCAACTACTAGTTAAGCAACTGTGACAACAAAAATCCCCAAAGGAGTGGAATTATTTGTTATTATTGCTAGGGTTCCAGAGAGAGACGTACCCAAACTAGGAGTCCTCCACCCACCCCAACTGTCAATCACCTGTCCCAACAATTCCATCCAGACCAGCATCTATCTCAATGGAACTCTTGATAACAGGATTCCTGGTGTAATGGAATTTAATGTTATATATTGTGAAAAAAATGTTGTTCTTTGACTAACTTTATAGGGCATAGCAGTGGCGGCCATTTTCTGGTTCCACTTCAAAATAGTCAATGCATTTTTCCCATTGACATTTCCAAAAGTATGTATATCAATTAATTTAAGCCTAGAATCAAGCCATCCAGGGTCCTGGTGAATCATGACCATAAAACATTTTTTTCTGTGATTTTATTTTATTTTATATTTAATTATATGATATACTTTATTTAATAAATACCCTTTGTTTTGCCGTTTAAATTTTTTTTTTCTTCACAGAATCAAACGTTTTATGGTCATGATTCACCAGGACCCTGGATGGCTTGATTCTAGGCTTAAAATAATTGATATAAATATTTTTGTAAATGTCAATGGGAAAAATGCATTGACTATTTTGAAGTGGAACCAGAAAATGGCCGCCACTGCTATGCCCTATTGGTTGCACTTATACATCAAGCTGCCCCACTCTAAGGAAACATGAGATAGGCTCCCGACCCATGGGCCACATGACTCAGGAACGTTGGTTCCCAAGGCTACACTAACAACTTTATTGGATTTACTTTGGCGCTTTGCTAGTAATGGCTAATAATACAGAGGAAGATCCCTAGACTGTCTGCGTCCCTGACTGCGTGGGGAGAATTTGAGTATAGGAAAAGTTTCACCAATGGCTCCTCAGAATTGCTCCACTGGTGTGGCTCACTGGAAAACAATAGTTAAAGTTGACATACAGTAGCAGTCAATACAGACAGTAGCAGGACTCTAGTGTGTTGTACTGGGAAACTCTCCAGTGTGAGCTGTCTACAGCCTGTCACTGTATGTGTGAAGCATCAGCACTGATCAGAGCATTCCTGGCGTAAAAAAATAGAATAACATAAAAATATATGAATTAGGCTATATCAGCAACTATCACGCACAATTTCGTAAACTCTTGTGTTGTCTGTCATGCAGCTGTCAGCTGTCATATTTTCTATATTTGTCTTTGATAAGCTTAACTGGCAACTGCTGATAAAAACACAACTTATTGAAACAAGGAATTAACAGTCACACCTTTGTGGATTACAGTAAAATTGTAATGACAATCACATTCGCAATCACTTAATTAAGAAGTGTTGCGCTGTTACTCTGCAGCCGCACAAGGAGGTACCAGACTTATCCCGACGTTTGCATCATAAGCAATATTTGATACTCATAAGTATCACCCACATGTTACTGATTATAGAGAATGTTGAATTATTGTAATCTGTTCTTGATTTCCTGTGCAATGGATGTGCATGTGGTATGGAGCGAATGGCATTCGCAAATCATTGTCTTTGAATAGACTAACATCTTACATAAACACAATTGACACAATTAATTGACACACTCACTAAATAGGAAAATTTGAATCACGATTCGTTGAGAATTAGGCATAGCACAAGACCATAGGCTATTTTAGCGCCATAGTAGCCATCTGTCGGTGTCGGCTCTCAGGTCTCTTTTCACACCTTCCAACCGACTGATCTAGAGTCTGTTTTGCGGAGAGTCACCTTTAGGCTCTAGATATAGACAATACACAATAGCAATTGACATGCCTCGAATGAGACGGTCCTGTTTTAGTTGGAAGCTTGCCCTCTAGGCTAGCAGCTACTGAAATAAGAATTCACATTGGCAATCCCCGTTTTTGAAAAGGTGCCAAGGTGTCATGTCAGTGTCATAGAAGATAAAGTAGGCTTGCTAGTCTATACTTGAGACCCGCCCTTTTGAATGACTACTTATTTACTGTAATGACTAAAGTAATTCATGGGAAGCATAGATTTGTGTCTGTAAATAGATGTTTATATACAAGGAAGTGTTCCACTCTGGTGAACAGTTGTGATGGCTTACGTGTATTCCTTTTAACTCTCTGTATTGTCACTGACAATACAGATGTTTAGATAGGAAGGTTGATTCTTGTTGCCATGGTGAGGTGAGGGAATACAAAGGGAGGGAAATTACAGTTAAACTGTAAGACATATTGATGACACAACACTTTTTTTCAGTTGAACATATTCAAGATTACAATATGCTGTATTACATTTTTATTTATTTATTTTGTATTATCCTATATTAAAATTGGCCAATGGGAGGGACCACGGCCACGTCGTCACTATAACTCAGACATAACCATAAACAAACCCGATACGCCCATATATAGGCATCTCACTATAACGGACATAACCATTAAAAAAAAACGGTACGCCCATATATAGGCATATATGGAGATCCGGTTGTCCAGAGCCAAAGATCCGACCAATATGCGCATATTTGGGAATGATTGACTTCAAACTTGGCACGTGCATCGGCAAGGACTTGAGGGAATGCAGTGCCCACCTTTAGTTGTTCGGATATGTGCTTGTCCAGAACAGCCGAGCCGACCAAAATGTCCTAAATACATAAAGGGTCTGTTGAATCCCTACCCAAACTCAAACCTAACCTAAAATAATTCCTTTTAGGTTAGAGTTTTATTCCAATATGTTTACTTATTGTATTGAATTGTATTTTATGTAGGCCTATTCTATGTATTATTGATGAATTGTGTACAATATGGACCATAAGCCCCCGTTTGACTGTACTGACCTGTACTGTTAACAATCTCTTAAATAAAGTATTCAATCAATCAAACCTTATCGATGTGCTATTTCAACCAAATGTTTGCCCCACAATAGGGATGCTAAGGTAAACATAAAGATACAATAAAGGCAGTACCTCAGACTCTTGCAAATAAGGACATCACATATATGACTTGACATGGTGACAGGGCTCAATGCCTGTTCAGCTGCCTGGTGGCCTGGCTGTGGAAACTGTCCTAGTCTGTTCATTTGGCATTTGTGATATTTATATTTCTTTGAATAATAGACTTTTTTTGTGAATGACTAATCTAATGAGCATTACAGGATGTAATCATATGAATCATTGAATCATTTGTCTCTTATCCACAACAGCACGTCAATGCAGGAGAAAACAAAGCACCACAGCGGCCTCAACAGCCACCTCCACCACAGTTCACCCCTCCACCTCCACCACGCCCCATTAAGAGGCCAGCTGTATCGTATTCCTCCGGCACCTATGACACCCAGGCCCTGTACTCTGAGATAGAGTATCCCCCATACCTGGAAGTGTTACCAGATGAGAATGATGATAGGGTGAGAGAGAGACACACACACACACACACACACACACACACACACACACACACACACACACACACACACACACACACACACACACACACACACACACACACACACACACACACACACACACACACACACACACACACACACACACACACACACACACACACATACATACACACACTCGGGTACACTCATAGGCTTATACCAATTAAGGGCCAAGGAATCAGCGCTGGAATTGAAGCCATTGAGCCCACCAAGTGAAGACTCGCCCCCGCTGCGGTTGCAGCCAATAGCAGTCGTTTCCGGTTTCATTTCGGGACCGGAAGTTCAAAGATGGCGGATTTCAATTTGCCGAAAAAGTGGCTTTAAAACGGTTTGTAGAAACCAATGGGGCTCCCTTTGTCCATATATTTTACAGTTTATGGCTTATACAAGTAGGCCGACATATATGGAAACATGCATACTCACATAAGTGCATGCGTAGCAGAGTAGCCCTGCTGAAGACCAGAAACCAAGGCCAAGGGGGGATTCCCATGCCATGTGGGAAGCCCGGGCTCAAATCCAGGGGGTTCCAATGGGGGCTCGTCTGGATTGGATTTCCAGGCAGGGGGAGGTCAAAGGTGGGTGAAGCGAATCTCTGCCTGAAGACCAGAAGTCCTGATATCTCCCATGGAAAGGTGGGGGGGGTTCTCTTTTGGCTGAACAGTACATGTTTGGTTGGAGACTCTGGTTGAAACACCCCTCCCGCAGAGATAATCCGCCACTTAACCACCACTAATTATTTCAAAAATAGCTTCATAAACAACCTCACAATGCGTTGTGAGCTCGTAGATCTGCTATTTTTGAAAAAATGCTTGAAATGTTTCGAATTAAACATTTCACCTATAATGACATGCACATAATTGGGACGCCAGGATTAAAGTGGTTAATAAAGTGTCCTTTAATCTAATTTCAGATCATACAATCAAACAGCACGTTCAAGCAGGGACTGGGAAGGCCAACAGTAGCCCGGACCCCACCACAAACTGGACCACGCTACCGCAACGGTGACTTTCCTGTACACCAGGAGGAGGTATGGCCGTAATGTAACCAACGACATTGAATTATACTGTATTGATTTACTTCACTTTGCCCTCCTTTCCTTTTACCAACGAAGAATACTTTGATGCACAATACTTTTTGGTTTCGTTTAAAATGTTAATCTTTCTTATCTCGCTGGAACACGGATCATTCCAATTATTTCACATGTAATCTGTGAGAAACTACTAACCAAAACGTACATACTTTAAACCTTAGCCCACTGCAAAAAAGTAGGATCTCTGTTAGTTAAATGTGGGATTACAAAGAAACCACTGTAAACGCATTGACTGAAGCTACGCTGATTTTACCACCCCTTTCTGACAATAAAAACCTCTTCTTCCCAGGACATAGACAATCTGTTGAGATGGCTGAAGACAATGGAATGTAAGTATGGTTTAACATGTTTTGTGGTGCTTCTGTGTATGGCTTTGTGTTGGATTTTGTTTTGGGTTGTGCTGGTGGCCTTGGTGACCCAAAACAGAAGCATTGTGTGCATTGCATTATCTAACTCCATCTCTTTTTGTATTCTTGTAGACTCGAATAACATGGCTCCATCACTGTATGGCCTCAATATAGAAGATGAAACTAGGTAAGAGCTGACTGTCCAGCGAACAAATGCAACCTGTATACTGTAGGTATATATATTGGGCAGAAACTTTGTATCTCCATATTTCAACTTTTAATGTTGAAGTGCACAACGCTTCTTTGCACTTGAGGTGATGAGAGATGGTACACAAGGTAGATGGTGCACAGGAAATAACAATATAATATGTGCTTAGCTAAGGTTAGTTTCACAGTTTAGTATGTCGCAATATTCAGCATGTACGCACTTTTAGATGACATACAGGGCAAAAGGTTAAGTAAGTGCTAGATCTGCAGAATGGTGTTAGGACATAGCCCCTCAGCTACTGTCAGCCACAGCGAGGCTTCCTGCTATGAGGAACTTTAAGAGTAAACATTATTCTCCGTTACAACAGGAGACATCGCTGCAGATCAATAAACATTGCATTATGTCAGGTAACAGGTTACAACAGCGAGTATGCAAACGGAACCAAATGGACCAGTAAGGGTCCATTTGGTTCCATTTACTCGCAGAGTTATGGGGGTCCTTAAATTTAAAAGGTTTGAGAACCACTGCCATAGTACAGTGTCAAACAAAAGTAGCAAAAATGGCCGATCTACAAGCTCACAGCGCATCGCAATGCGACGTGTTGTGAGCTTGTAGATCTGCTATTTTTTCCATTTCTGCTTAAATTGTTTTAAAGTGAAAATGGTTACTAATGTATGTAGGTTTTATAAATATTGAACCAGTTTTAATTTGGACATCCGCCTGACAGCCATTATATATCTTCCTCTCAGTCTACTGTGCTGATGTAGGAATCGTGATGCAGCAGAAGCTTTTGGCACGCCAAGGATTAGAACTAAGTGATTCGTGACACAGTAGTGATTTCTGATTTATTAAAGACCGACTCATACGTTTATACTCAAGCTTGATAATCAAGGGAGGAGAAAATGATGGTCAACAGTTGGTTACGTCTATGTGTTCTACTGTTTTTCCAAGCTTTTCTATTAATGAAAGCAGTTAAAGGAACCTAATCTGACCTCAATGTCAGAGTACATAGGGTCACTTACAGGTCCTTTCGCTTTGTCTCTTCTACTTACACAAAGTTGTGAAAACCGTAACTGTAACTTTCCAACTGCAAATTCAGATGTGTTTACATTAGTGGCATGTACTTAAAGAGACCTGGGTCACAGTGGTATGATTGAGGTGTTTAATGTAGCACGTTTAATTATGATATAAAATACAAGAAATTGGGCCTGGGCGGCTGGCTTAGCGGTCCGGGTGCCTAGCCTGACAGCGTGTCGCGGGTTCGAATCCCGATCCCGACGACCTTTGCTGCGTGTCACTCCCCATTTCCTATCAGTCTACTGTATACTATCAAAATAAAAAGGCAGCCAAAGTAAATAAAATAATAATAATTATAATAAAAAAACACAATAAATTGTATTAATCAATAAAGGATTAATTGATTGCATAATATTATAGTTTAAGTTACTCACTTGATTTGGACTTAAAACTAGAACCTCTTCTACTCTTCTCCTCAGCCTATTTCCCCACAACAGCTGTGTCCCTCCCCCATCAAATCTTGTCATCCACAGTTTACATTCCTCTATTCCGTTATGTCAGTGATACTTAAAAGCATATCTAGCCATGCACCAAACACTACATAATTAAATTATTTTAACAGCACAACCACTTTACTAAGATTATTTTCCAAACAGTCACACACCACAGTTTTCACTACAGTTTATGTGTAGAATTTACCCTCTAAATCTAGGGTAGATTCTACCCTAAGTACTTATTAATGCTAGAAGACAACACTCATTGTAGAAACAAACCTGTTCTAACGTATAGGAGCAGACCTCTATGTTTTCATACATGCATACTTTTTTTTATCAAACTAGTACCACTATTAATTTACATACTTGGAGAGCGAGCCGGGAGAGCCCACAGACAGCCACCACATTAAAAAGAGGATAAATGTTGTCCCACCTGGATCCAATCAGCATAAAGGTCGATAGATCTGGGGCGGAGCACCAAATGATGTACTGTATGTGAAATTAAGTTGGAAGCAGAAACCTGCAGAATTCACAATCTCATCAAACAATCATTAAGGTTTAATAGAATATATCATAAAAAATATATATACTCAGTGGGAACACAGTTCCCAAGGACAGCAGCCTGGCTGCCTTGAGCCAGCCTTTCACCTTGGAAGCCCCTGTGTACCTCACAGAAATCTGTTAATCAGGCCTCATGAGACCGGCCAGATTTACAGACTTAAAATGTTGTACCGTAACTTTCCTTTCTGGCTTTTAGGCAACTTAATTATGCACATGCATGTAACTACATAACATATCTTGACCTCAATATGAACCAGGCCTGGGATTTCATCTCTTTAGGGGCAAGGCCGAGCGCTTGGCCTTTGGTCTTGTAAATGGTTTGAGGGCACAAAGGCCAAATGCCAGGACAGCAAGGCCATCAAATAAAACAATTATATCAAGTCCACTGAAATAATTATTAGAATTTAAGGGTTGAGAATGAATTGTTATTAAATACTTAATAACTATCAAATAAATAAATGATTGGCATTTACAAATTACCAATATTTGTACAAACTCCTGAAAAGGAGTTCAAAGGTTCATACTCGGTTCACGTCCTGTTCTACAGAAGCAGGATGTAGTCTATGACGTGCACATGCTGTGTGGGTATGATCTATAATTCGTAGTTAAAGGGATATTACACTTTCATGTTTGAAAGTGAAATAATTATCCCTTTAAGATGCAACTTGTGTTGGAATCTTTGCTTCAACGCTCATCAAACGTTCGTGTTTGATGTGACCTGGAAACATCAGTGCCGATTATAATAAATCTTCTTTACCACCTTGTATCATTGTCTCCGGAGTCAATCTTGTCTTTGAGTTAACTCACCAGAGTTGTTAAATTAAAGGAAAGAGACAGAGGAGAAAACTGTGAAATCAGGCTCTGGTCAAAATATTAATATGTATTTCATAGTTATGAAAGTGTGCGCTTCATTAGAATGGGATTGAGGGGGAGATGCACACTTATGGTATATGAATACCACTATACAGATAACTCCATGTTCTCTTTTTTCTCTCTAGAGACAGAATGCTGAGACCATGTATTGTGCATGTTATAGGCTGTATATTATATTATATTATATAGCCTATTGTTGATTGTTTGATCAGAATGATTATGAGACTTCTGTGTATTCCTGGCTCCAAATGTTATCACATTAGCTTTTTGTCAAAATACACTTATCATACCATGACTTCTAGTGTATATTTATAGTTAGTTGTGCACTGTGCTGCATTGTGAGCTTGTAGATCTGCTATCTGCAACTAAGAATATCTCGGGCTTAACCATGAGTGCAGTTTCATAGAATGATGACCTTTCCCTCAATCTGTTCTATCATTTTATCCTATACAGGGAATTCAATCGGAGAGCCATGAATGTGAAGAAAGCTGTACGTCTCTATAACCTCCTCCTGATTCAGCGTAACGGCACCCTGCGGGGCCACATCTCCGGACTCAACGGCATCTCCGACAGCCTGGAGAAGCTGCAGAAGAAGACCAAGACCATGGGCATTGCTGGGGGCACAACTGGCGCCCTGGGTGGTGTCGCTGCCGTGGTGGGCATCGCCCTGGCTCCCGTGACCATGGGGGTTTCTCTGGTTGCCACAGCTGTGGGTGCTGGCATGGTGGCTTCAGCTGGGGGCATGGGCGCCAAAGCATCTATTGCCCGCAAGAAGTGTGTGGACAGGGAGAAGGTGGAAAAGATAGTGCAGGACTACAGGGCTTGTGCTGCTGATGTGGAGAGTTGTGTGGCGTTGATCCATTCTGGGATGGATGAATTGAGGAGGCATGACCTGTCCAGGTTACAAAGGGCAGGAGCTCAGCCTGAGGCACTGAGAATGGCAAAACTATCACAGACTCTGTACAGTGCTACAACTCACATAGGAGGCATGTCATCTGAGCGGCTGCTTCAGAGCTTTGCTAAAGAAATGGACCTGTACTTTACGGAAAAAGACGGTCAGAGGCTGAAGCAGTCGGCCGAGAACAAGTTTATGAGCAGAGTTCGCTTGCTGGCTCAAGATCTGCAGGGTGTGCTGGATGAACTGAATAAAATGTGGGAGAAATTCAGTATAGTCTAGGAGTTGATCTCTGTTCATTCATGTGAAAGAAAAATATAGATAAGTGATCACACACAAACAAATATATTTACCTCCAACTGTTTTATATAGTTTTAAAGCATGCATTGTATTTAAAACATGTATATATATTTTATTTATCAATTATTGATGATTTGTAATAAATACTTATTGTTTGTAAGATATTTCTATTATCAATGACCACATTAAACTAAGATCAAACACATGGGGAAAAAATGCTTTCATAACTAAGCTTACAAAAACATCGTTGCACAACCATCTAATTTCTTGTATCACGATGATGCTGCAATAAATGCATACGCCGTCACTACTTTTGCACGGAATGCAAACATTGGCGGAGTAATACGATACCCCGGCGGCGGTGAGGTTGCGGAAGGACACGCGCCGCCGAGCTCCAGTGTTGCCATGTCGGCTTATTATAAGCGACTTTGGGCTGCTTTTCTGTAAAGTTGCTTGTAAATATTGGTAGTTTTTGGGCTTGTTTCTAAAGTGTAGTTGCTTATTTGGGCTTGTTAAATTTTTGTATAATAATCATGTCACATATTTTCATGTCAAGGACCCTTAATATATTTGTCCCTTGATATATTTGTCCCGGCCTTAACCCCCATCTGAAAATGTTTTGTGCCAGGGACTGAGTCCCATACCAAATTTGTGTTGTTAGAAGAATGTTTCGAAAATAATTATTTTCAAAATAGCCTAAGAATATAGATTTGAATTGCTCATGTGGCTTCTTTTGGGCTTGTTTTCATTTACCTGGTTGCTTATTTCTCTCGCAAAAACTGGCAACACTGGCGCGAGCTCTATAATTACAACGCACCAGAACCACAACGCCATTTTCCATCCTGAGGATTTTACACACGGATATCATCTTATATTAAAGAGCGGGCTATTCAGGCCGAAAGAAATGGCAGTGTAAACGTGTGCCGCGTCCCAGCAGCAGCCAACTAACCAGTGCATCCACCCAGTGCACTGAGCCTCTTAACTCTTTATCAAAATGACGTGAGTACACATTTTAACGGTTTTTTCCCCATAGCATCCATATTATGGCCTAGCATCCATCATAGAGGCCCGGGGGCCACACTTAACAACCTGCTCCAAGTCACCTTTTCATTAAACGATTAATTTAAGTGTTCATTATCTTTATTGTGAGTGTATGTTGTATGTGATGTTGTATTAGGTTTAATAGGCGGATAGCAATTATTTAATGTTGGGTTTAAAGTCTTATGACATTCGACATGAACACGAGGTGTTACATGTCACATTGTCACCCTCAACAAAGATAGGCTATAATATATTCGTGTCCATTTGTTTATTTTTTTACTTTATTTTTTTTAAACAAAATATCAGTACAAAGTGTAACCAGGTGCCAACGTGGCAGTTAGAAAATGGTTCGCTTCCACAATTGGTCAAAATGGCGGCTTGGTGTAGGCGGGTTTGGGAAGAAAACTGCGACCTCGGTTGACAGTTGTTGTTATGGGGAGGAGGGGGGGGAGGGGCGTAGGGGGACTTTCCCCCAGCCCGGTTGCTACGGAAACAGACAGGCATTGACGTCAGAGTCATAAGACTCGAGGCGGGGTTAAAGCACATTGTGTAAAGCACGTGTAATGCAGTGATGGGGGCAGTGTTGAGCTCAAACATGGCAAGTGCCTGCTCTTTGAGGGGGGGATACAACTTAATTTCCACACACCTGTGTTATTACACAAATCAGTAGGAAATTAGTAGGCCTACTAATTGTATTAAAATCTGTAAAACTGTGTTACACCCTACAAGAAGACTCATATCCTCTGTACTGCTTTATCCCATATAGGTCCTTCGTGGAAACCCTGAAATCTGCTGTAGGCGACAGCATAAAAGAATCCGACACATTCCCTGTGTTGTCACAATCCCCGTTTGTGACCAACAACAGCCACTATGACCATGATGATGACAAGCTCACAGTTTGGCCTGGACGACATGGAGGCCCTTCTTTATGGACCTTCCTCTCCCATGGCTGACCCCATGGGCTCCCTTCTTCTCCACCCTGAACAGGAAGAGCAACGCCCAGGAGGTGGAGCCTCTGCTTCAGAGGGGGGCGATTCGCCCGCTTCGTCCCTCTCCTCCTCGTTGACCTCTTCTTCCTCATCTCCTCCTCCCTTCTACTCCCCTTCTCCCTCGCCGCCGACCCCACTCCTTCACGGGGACAAGGTGGGACCTGAGTCGGACATGCTGTCCTTCGCATGGCTGGCCCATCCTGACCAGCTGGGGCGCTCCCAGGCCGGCACGGATGATAACGGCAAAGGTGATAACCATGAAGAATGGACTCCTTTACTTTTGCATAGATACAAACATACTTGACAATCACAAATCAGTCTCACACTTAGTAATGCCAATACCCTAATGAAACCACTCGAAGGTTAGCTTTACACCAAAGCGCATATTACCACTTAATTGCCAACAAGTATCATACAAGTAACAGCCACAATAATTGGAAACTTGACTGATCTTATTGCTTTCATCCACAGAGGCTGCATTTTGTGACCTAGACTGGATGACCGAGAGGATGGACCTGAGTGAGTTCGACCTGGACACACTGATTGGTCCCTGCAGTCCACATGAAGATTCTCCCAGCTCTCCAGAAGGCCTCCTTGACTCCCTCGACTGTCCCATGGACCTCGACTCCCTGCCCCTCCCTGCTCTCGCCGCTGCTACGCCTACAGACCTTGCCACACCCTCTGTCCCAAGTCCTCAGACCCCTTCCATTGAGTCTCCTTCTGCTTGTCTCTCTGTCCTCTCAACAGTTGACTCTGTGTCCCTTCTGGACGGACAGGAAGATTCCTCCCCTCTGTGTGTCCCAGAGCCCCAGGAGGAGCTGGAAATAAAATCTGAGCCCGTATCCCCTGCTCCTTCCTCCTCAACATCTCCCTCCCCTGTCCACCTGCCTCCCTCCCCCACATACACTCTCGACCTGGGGAGTGAGGTAGACGTCTCGGAGTGCGAAGTAAAGCCCATCGTCGCCACCATAGTCCCCCAGGTCCCCAGGATCGTCCTGTCACTCTCCCCCACCCGAATTGTCCTTGTGCTAGCCCCTAAAAGGGAGACTGGCATCTCTACTACCACCACCACGACCACCACTGTGACCACTGTCCCGGAGGTCGTCTGCTACTCTCCCCCAGCCCCCTGCCCAACGAGATCCCATAGAAGCAGACCCTACCCCGACCCCAAATCTAGACTTAGTCCACCCTCTCCCAGCACCTCAAGTGTCAAAGTCAAGTGCCCCAGGGGTGCAGTAACAGCGGCAGCAGCTACAGCAATGAGAGAAGAAAGGGTGGCTACGAGGCCTGTTAAGGAAAAGAAATTAAAGAAGATGGAGCAAAATAAGACGGCAGCCACTAGATACCGGCAGAAGAAGAGGGTCGAACATGAAATGCTGAGCGTAGAGTACGGAGAATTGGAGAAGAAGCATATTGAACTAACAGAGAAAGCTGAATCCATGGCCAGGGAAATACAGTACCTCAAAGAGCTGATGGATGAGGTTCGCCTGACAAGGATAAAGAAAGGCCTGTGTGCTGACCTCTAGTGGTCAGGCCAGAGAACAAGAGGTGAGACTGTTGGACATGTTGGGTGCGGTGGTACCAAAAAAGTGTGGAATGATGAGAGAGGGCTGAAATGGTGCTCACCGAAATAATTACACAATAGGATTCAGTGTATATTCTTATATTGTGATGCATGTCTGAGATGCCAAAAACCCAGCAAAGATATTTGACCATGCCCGACTCTCTTCCTTCTTAAGATATGTATACTGTATTCGGTATTTTAGAAATATTCCGTTTTTTGTGTACTTGTTTAGAGTAGTTTTTCCGTATGAAAACCTACAAGTATTTTCCACTCAGTATCTGTACTTATATAGTACTGTATGTATCAGTTTATTACAACCTTGGACCTTGGTAACTTTGTATTTAATTAATGTAGATTGTACATTAATAGTAGATTGTCTTGTACATTTTGAAAATGTACTTGTGTATTCAGTATGATATCTGGTCATTATCATTAATGTCTTGATCTCTAATAAAGCTTAAATCTGAAACCCAGATTATTTCTTGTCAGTCATTATTATGATGGGGGAAATTGCATAATAGATAAATGAGTTTCTGCACACTTGTAGCTCAAGTATTACTGGGACCCAATAAACGTTTTGGCAAATAAAATACTTTTGTCAGGGTTAACTGACGAGTGGTAGTAGCAGCAGCATAATTGTGGGGGTGTGGTATTGGGGATATGTTATTGTAACAAAATAAAAAAAAAATCTGCTCGGTATAGTGCACGGTATTGTGCACTATCAGTAATATTATGGTCATGAACCCGATTATTGGACCAACTTCTATTGTTTTCAGTCACTTGTGCAATGTGGATACAGCATGTGTCAACATAAATACACAAGATTGATCCCTTCTCAATTTGTCCTAATCCTCTGGAAAAACACATTGAAAAGGTAAACTGCAGTACTTGGTAATTGTGTATTGTATTGTAATCTAGGACTATTTAGATCAGAATGTGTTGGTAGTTTGGTCCACATCGGGAGTTCAGTAATGGCTCAAAGTAAGTGGAACTGAGACGACAAGTTTTGTGACCTTTCAGTTTTTGGGCATTAATCACTAAGTTTCAACCTGGCATTCCTTTTTTTTGGCGTGTCATCGACCATACATTTTCAAAAATGTAAAAAGTATAAAATAGAGCTTAAGTGGTTAATTTACTCAGAATGCAGCACAGTTTCGCCCACAGAATAGCCCCGGATCTCCAGTCCCGTGATGCATTACAATGAAACTGTTGAACCTAATGTCTCGTTTCTGTGGAGACTCTTGAGGGCAAACTAGGTGAGGGTAATAGGGCCAGCCTGACCAGCAGCATGCTGCAGACACACGAGTGTTGCATTAAATGACTGTCATGTGAAACTACACACGCCACTTCCTATCCAAACTCTGCCCATTTTAGGATGAAAACGGCAGCATACGTTATGCGCTATTATTCTTTTTTTTTTTGCCTCAGTTCATTTCATTCTGACAGTAGGGAAATTGAATTGCCTGTTTGTGAGATGAAATGCACATGTATTCAGGACAGTAAGAGCATGGGAGTGCAAGAAAGGGAGAGAGAGAGTGCTGACATAGGCATCACTAGACTAGTCAAAAGCAACTCCGTGCTTTAAAAGTATGAGTAGCCCTAAAGGTACACACTGTTATTGACTCTGGCTTTTGACCAGACCGCTTTGGCAAAATCTACTTGTGGATGTGGGCCAAAACAAGAATGCTGCAGAGCTACTTAAAATGGAAAGATCTTTGAAAAGAATTACCTTCTAAAGGGTAACACATTTGAAATGGCATCTAATTCTAACACTCTACACAGCTGCAACATCCTATTTTTGTTTTTGACTCAGTACATTTTGTACTTACTTTTATACTCTAAATATATTAATAAAATTTGAAAGAACAATATATTATTCGTATTTTGGCAAAGGCCCTGTTTTTGTAATTAATGTTATGTAAGTCTTGTAACTTAATACCTAGCTACTTATTACAATGTATACTGTTCATAATAATGACTCTTAAATGGAGCGCAAACTCACTTTAATGTATACAAATGTCCTTGCCACATTGATGGATGGTAGAATCCAGTTTTGTTTTACCACCTGAGCTGTTCAGATTCACTCTGAGACAATGTGTTTCAGAACAAACAAGTATAATGATATATTAGTCCATGAGCCAGAGCCCCAAAATTGAGCAATGATTATCGAAAGAGTGGGCAAAACCAAACCTATATTAAATTGTTCATAGGGTCAATACGAGTAAATTAATATATGATAACCTTTCCACAGGAGCAGCTTTTTCATAGTTATCACACATTTTGTTATTTTCCCCATACGTACATGACAGGTGAAAAAATTACACAATTTAAAAAAGAGTTATCATAATGAAACTTCCCCAGTTGATTACTTACAAGAAGACAATGATTTATCGTATTACAAGTTTTCTGAAATTGTATATTTAGATATGCAAATTAGGCATTTAGTCCATGAGCCAGAGCCCCAAAATTGAGCCAGATATTGAATATTCCCTTGTTAAAAACCTTTGACTCCAACATCTTAACAAAATGAAATAAGAATGTTGACTCTGGCTTTGTCCAATGTTCCAAAGTTGATTCTGGAAAGTTATGCAAATTCAGGCATATTTTCCTAATGCCCAATTTGCATATTTAAATATACAATTTCTGAAAACTTGTAATACGATAAATCATTGTCTTCATCTAAGTAATCAACTCAGGAAGTTTCATTATGATAACTCTTTTTTAAATTTTGTCATTTTTTCACCTGTCATGTACGTATGGGGAAAATAACAAAATGTGTGATAACCATGAAAAAGCTGCTCCTGTGGAGAGGTTATCATATATTTATTTACTCGTATTGACCCTACGAACAATTTAATATAGGTATGGTTTTGCCCACTCTTTCGATAATGAAATATTGTCTGGCTCATGGACTAATCTGTGCCTGTGGTCAGCCCCATTCCTAAAATGAGTGCATGCATCTCTAGGATTACAAATTTAAGGGTTAAGTGAGCATACAGTGCCCTCTTGTGGTGAATTTTTAAAACAACTCATTCTACTGTAGATTGTCCTTTGCTTAGCCTAACAACTACGGTGACGTCCTCTTCTTATATAAATACCACGCTGTTTTGACTTCTTTTGAATATTGAATATTAGAATATTAGAGAGACAAGAAACTGAGACAAGAAACTGAGGCCAGAGTTTGCAACTCATGTCTCCAGCCACACTAATACATTGCATGTTGCTGGCTGGATAATGTTTATCCAGCCAGCAACATGCAATGTATTAGTTGCATCTTCTAAGGCAGGGGTCTTCAACGTTTTTCAGACCCAAGACCCCTTAGCTGATAGAGAGATGAAGCAGGGACCCCCACTACATATTGTATAAAATTGTGTTGCAGGTTAAACATTTTCATAGATTTCATAGATAGCTTCATAGACTTGTTTGACATACATTATCTTTTATATTAATATGTTGGATTCACGTTAATGTGTATTTTCAGACAGTTTTAAACCCTCTATACTTACTCAACTTGATCGTTGGCTCCATACTTGGTCTGCTCTTTTTCCATACACCAACTCTCCAAAAATAGCTGATCTACAAGCTCCCAACACCTGGCAGCGCAAGGCGTTGTTAGCTTGTAGATCGGCTATTTTCGGCTAATGTTCCCCATCACACAAAGATTTGGCAGATCCCCTGTAGTAACTCTGAGGACCTCCTGTTGAAGACCACTGTTCTCTGAGGTGATATTGAAGTCTCTCTCAATTGGTGCAACCAAACGAAAAAAAACAAACAGAGAAACAAAACAATAAACAACAAAAATAGACAACAATATATCCATATATTTTATTGTCTGGATGAAACAAAGTTGTTGCACTAATGATGCGAGCACCACATAGGATCACATACAGTAAGTCACTTCACTTTGGCTAAAGTAAACTGGTGGATGTTACACAGTGCAAATTGTTTTGATGGTACAATGTAACATATCTTACACTGTAAATATCCATCGCTTTATACAATGTATTCACACATGGAGCGGAACTTTAAGTTTAACTCAAGACTCCAAATAAATATTTGAAATATATCCTCACACCACACTCTGAAGGCATGCTTTCTATACTAAGTGCTGTGGTAGACTACATCTCTAGATGAAGCATTGTGGCAGGAAAGCATTGAGGAAGCAGTGGTTTCTTTTCTATGCCTCTTTTTTGCCTCTTTTTGTAGAAAACACATGGCAGTGCTACTGGTCACATAGTACATTCATTTCTATACTATAATACCAACCTTTATAACAGTACATGGCTTGAATTTTCTTTATCCACACTACTTTTCTTTTTCTTTTATGATTACCGGTAGTTTTTTTTATAGCACAGTTGTAAAGGTAGAGGTGATATAATAATGCCACACCAGGAACTCACGGTGGACTTGCTTCGGCAAGGTTCTAAACAGGGAGTGATGTTACCAAAAGCTTTATTAGGCACTCGTTTAGGCACATGCACTCTCAGTCTAAACAGGCCTCTGGGAGCTGAGGTTATTTCTCGCTCTCTCTCCCTCTCTTTTCTTTCCTCTACCGATGTCAGGAGCAGATGTGTCAATGGTGTAGAAAAATGTTTACGGTAAAGCAGGTAATTAAGTACGTTTGTAAGTAAGTAAGCAAGCCCTCTTTAGCCCAAACAAGTCCTTGAAATGTAGCTACTGTTTCAGTAGCACGGGACCACTTGATGTAAAGGATGCTACACAGTCGTGAGGCCTTACCCCCAGTTCCTTCTCTCTGATGCTGAGTCATGTTGCTGAATCTTCCCTATTGACTAACAAACACAGGGTGCCTGACCAGAAAGCAGAGCGATGCAGAACCAGACTGAGCTGGTCGTGACAGAATGTGGAGAGAGGGATGTGAGACTGCACTGTAAAATCCTGAGTGTTAATTTTACAGGTCTGTTTGGTTCCATAACATTTGTACACTCTCAGAGTGAAATTAATACTGAGGACTTTACTGTGTGCAAAGCATCCGTCCCAAATAAATGCTGTTATTCACAGCGTGCCAGACATGGATCGCTGGAGTGATTGAATATTTACTATTTCAAAATGATTCCGTTTAAATCACTTAGGAGAGATTGATCTGATGTGGCACAGCATGGAATACCCTAGAAGAACAAACATTGACCATCTTGCAGTCAAAGCAGACCAAAGCAAACCCTAGAGGTAGTTGAAAAGGTTTCTGTTAATAAGTGACTCATGTCTGCAGTTTGCACTAATGAGTATTTCAGTAAATATGCCAGAATCAGCCCCAAAGAGTTGGATTTCATCCCAATTCCCAGAGCAGGACCATTGAAATGATGATGAAAAGAAATCTTCATTTCGGCTTCATAACACTTTGGCTTAATATCACCCACAGAGAATATACAACAGGAGGAGAGATCATAATATTATTACCAGATGCTGAATGTCTTCTGATTCAAGAATTATATTCTTTTCACATGGCAAACGTTAATACCGCTGGTGTGCACAAAGGACCCAAGGTTCACTTACTCACCTCAAATCCAGATTTCTTATATTGCAGATATGTCAGCTGTTATTTCTCAATATGTTGCTTTTGCTTGAGCATGTTTATCACCCCACACCCCAGTTGAATGAGGAACATTTAGCTCAGACCAACACAAAATGGCCACCTTAAAAAGCACTACAGTGTCAACATGTAACCTGGGTTAGAAGGAGCTCTGACTCGTGCAGTCTCTCTTACTTAATGTCACAGACCGGTCTGTGGATATGACTCATACCCCCACTGCTGACTGCCTGTGATGAAGTTGTCTTCTCCCTCATCTCCCTCATCAGTAGATTGTTATACAAAGTGAAAACAAAAGCGATGCATCGCATCATTCCCCAGCAGACAACATTACAGCAGCGTCACGCTCAATGCGCACACATACACACAAAAAAAGAACACCAGCGTAATAGTCCTCTCGGAACGTAGAATTACAATGACTCTGAATGAATCCACTCTCTTATTCTGAGGCGTTGAAGTGGGGTGTCTTTAGTAGCAGTCATTGTCTGTGACACAGACAGAATGATATTGTCACCTAGACTCTGTGCGAGCAGAACCCAAATATCTGAAATGGAACTCATGGTACAGTATGTGGGCAGCGTTTGCCCTCACAACACACACCAGTCATCACATCAGAGTGCGCTCTCAATCCAAGCACAAACCACATAACATCAGAGTATAATCTGAATCCAAGCTGTCTTTGTGATGTGAGATTTGGGACTTTCTTTCAAAATCTAAAGGCAGAGCCATCATCACATCATCACAGGACCACAGTTCCAAAACCCCTGTTGCTGATTTAGTCTCAGTTTCCCTTAAAATCCTTCGGACATTGAGTTGAGGAGAGGATCTAGATGAGGTTTCATTATATGAGGTAATGTTTGGGTCTGGTGAAGTCTCAAGGCAGGGTGCAAATGCAGAATTCCGCTTTTCCCTTCATAGCCGTCGGATCACTGGAGCTGGCATCCTCTACAGTCATCCTCTGGTTCAGTGTTGTCAGAGGACTGAGAGCTCTCATCAGTCACTGTCGAACACACACAATTACATTAAACCAGGTGCACTAGCCACAGTGTGTCATTATTATGTCATTATATGTAATTGACACACACCATAATATACACTATAATCTAAATGGTAATCCTTGCTATGCATTCAGATGGCATTATTAGTTAAGTAAAGCAAAATATAAAGTGGAGCTGTTTATGATCTGTTGTAGCATATGTACTAGATCTTGTACTTCCTCCAACTACTACATAATAAAAAAGAAAAATGCAAGCATTTTTAGCTCTAAAGGCTACTCACAGGGAAAGTGTGAAGCACAGCACATCTTAACTGTAACTAACGAGCAGTGAGACTTACGCCATTCGTCCTGTATGGGGAGGATGGCCTCGTCCCCATTCTCTACGTTCTCCCTGATCATCTCCTCGATCTTGTCCAGCAGGTCTGAGATGCCCCTGCTGTCCTTCCCGGGCACCTTACTGTCCAGCACATGGTAATAGTTCCCGCAGTACGCCAGCAGTCTGTGCAGCTCCCGCCCGCCTCTCTGAATGTGCTCCTCGATGGGCGTGTGGCCCAGCCAATCGCCGCAGCTGAACAGCACCATGGTGTGTTGGCACGACTTCTCGCCGAACAGCGCCTCCAAGTGAGCCTGCAGGGTGCGTCGCTTCCTGGTGGTGAGCGACGAGACCACGGGGAGGACCAGCAGGAGGGTGTGTGGCCCCGGGCGCAGAAGGGCCGCGCCGCGCTGTGTCTCATGGCGGATGCGCTTCGGTGTCCGCCGGACGGAGAACCAGTCCCAGCCCGGGGTGTCGACGATGGTGACCCTGCGCCCCGACACCAGGGCCTGCCTCCTCAGACACAGCTCTGTCTCCTGGCCTGCCTCGAAGACACGATTACCCAGGATGGAGTTCCCCACTGAGCTCTTACCTACGCCCTTCCAGCCCAGCAGCAACACCCTGAGCTCTGGGGGGGGAGAGAGGGGGAGAGAGAGAGAGAGAGAGAGAGAGAGAGAGAGAGAGAGAGAGAGAGAGAGAGAGAGACACGCACGCACATGAGACGGAAAGAAATAACAGAAAAGGGAGAGAAAGGGGAAGATGTGAGAGATGCATAGGTGAGACAGACAGCAGGGCTTATCTATCTATATGTCCCATTTTCCCATGAGCAGAATAGGCCAGCTATGCACCACATGCATATGCAGATGCACGCACACAGACAGTGCTGCTCCTCACCTCTGGGAGGTCCTCCAATCATCTGCTCCCTTTGTCTAACGTGCTCCTCCATCCTCATCCGTTCCTCCTCGAGAGCCTTCCTGGCCTGCTCCTCCTCCAGCAGAATCAGCTCGTTCACCTCAAAGTACCACCCTAAGACACCGCATGTCATTTATCATATGATTATTGATGAGATGGTTATGCAATTTACTTCATTTGGTGTACATGAAAATATATACTTCTGGTGATAAGATTAACAATCCAATTACGGGTTGCATTTATTTTTTACAAATAATGAAATATTCCAGTGAGATATGTACTTTAAGCTCTTGAGGAAAGAAAGTAACAAAGTAACAGGCCAAATTGCAGATAAACAAATTTAAGGTTTTTGTAAACATAATAGCCCAGTGCATGATTAAACAATTTTACCAAAGGTACTAATGATCAACAACATAATATAGATTGAAACAAAAGCATGAACTGAAACAGAAAGAGCTGTGAAGGGGGAATCATACAAGACACAAGGTCACTCTGCATCAGCAAGGTCTCTCACTGGCAGACATTTCGAGGCAGACAGGTGTTTCCAGGTGTGCTCTTCTGCAGAAGCACAAAGAAACAGGACGGGCTGAGGGCTGGAAACGCAGTGGTCGGCCGAGGAAACTGAGTGCAGTGGTCGAAAGACAAATCAAGCTGACTTCCCTTCGCAATCGCAAGACGTCCAGCAGCACCATCAGCTCAGAACTGGCAGAGAACAGTGGGATACTACACTCATTTACAGTCCAGGGAGGTCTGGTCTGGTAGAGTTGTAACCAAATGCCATGCCTCTGATGTGGAGACAAAACCAAGCAACTCACCTATGCAAGAAAACACAAGTGGCAGCAGATGCTCTAATCTATTTGAAATATTTGGCAGTTTATTCACTGAAGTGCTGGAGGCGCAGTACAAGGATGAGTGTCTGCAGGCAACGTTGAAGCATTGTGTTTCATTGTGGGTTTGGGGCAGTATTTCTGCAAATGTAGTTGGAGATTTCTCCAACAAAGCTCCTTAAAGCTGAGAAGTACAGGCCGATTCTTATCCATCTTGCAATACCATCAGGGAGGTGTCTGACCTGTCCCAAATTCATTCTGCAGCATGACAATAACCTCAAATATATAGCAAGATTCATAAAGAACTGTCTTCAACGAAAAAAAGAACAAGGGATCCTGCAACAGATGGTATGGTTTCCACAGAACCCTGATATCAACATTATTGAGTCAGTCTAGGATTACATGAACCCTCTCCCCTCTTCGTGGCCCTCTCCTTTACTCCTCTTTTTTTGGTGCTGTGGCTAAAATGTAGTAAGAGATGTAAGAGATGTAGATGTACAATAGATGTACAAAAGCCCTGCCAAGTCAAGCTGAGGATCTGATTTGCCTATCAGGGAATCAGTCAAGCTGAGAGTCTGATCACTGATCAAGGTGGGGAAGGAAGCCTAAGTATTAGCCAGAGTTCTGATCAATAGTCTGTGGTTGGCAAGTTTGGAGGCAAGTGGAGTGATCCTGTGCTGACCAACCCCGGACGTACTTTGGAGGCCTTGTCAATTACAGTAGTAGGAAGTAGGATAGGATGATAGGATCATGAGACAGAAGCTTGTGATTTGGCACTATAATAAAATTGAATTGAATAGACAGAAGAAGAAGAACTGTAGCAAGTTCTCAGAGATGTTTGGAACAACCTAGCAACCTAACAAGTGTACGTACAGAGGTTTTCCTGTTATGTACATATGTGTGTATATACACACTGTATGTAAGGTATAAAGATTCTACAAACATATTAAGAATACTGTAAGTAGGATTAGGATTAATATTATCATCAATTCATCATTAGCAAACCTTGGTTGTCAGTTATCAACTCCTCCACCTTCTCCATAAGTTCTGGCACCTGCATGTTGTCCTCCTCATTCTTCTCTTTGCTTGTGTTATCAAAGGCATGGTACCTGGACATATGGGATAGAAAGATAGTGATGAAAGGTAGACTCAGGCTAATTGGAGCACACACATTATTCATCTCAGCAGTGTTAGTGCCAACATTGGCTGGATTTGCACAGGAATGAAGAGGCCGTTATTTTGCCCTGAGTGAACCAGATTCCACGCTTTAATATTGCCTACTGGTACTCAAAACACAAATTTCTTACTAAGGCATACTACATGCAGTGTGGAGGTGAGGTGGATCTGCCTGTAGGATACTATTACATTTGTTGTGCTTAAGTTATTCTGAACAGTATGACAGTATGACAGAGAGATAAAGTCAATATAACCAGCACCGGGGCGATTCTAGGATCAGAACTTTATGGGGTCACTGCCCCAAAGCCACTGGATAACAATTAATACATTATTATTATAACGTACTGTACATTAATAAATGTAACACCTCCTGTGCCCTTGGGCCCCGATGCCCTATTAAGGAGAGTTAGAAAATGAAAGTGTCTCAAAACACAACTGCACTGATGGGAAATGATTCATTCCGGAAACAAGGAGAGACAATGAAAGGGACATTTATTATTAGTATCAAAACAAAACTACTAATGGGAAATTATGGAGAATAGCTGGCCACGCCTGGCCTGAAACACAGATGTTATTAAGTTACAAAATCCAGATTAAACCATATCTTTGGAAATCACAAACTGTTGAAAACACAGTGGTTAGAATGAAAATGAAAGTAACCTTTCCTAATGAGCATCAACCCCAAACTTGCAGCCACACACACACACACACACACACACACACACACACACACACACACACACACACACACACACACACACACACACACACACACACACACACACACACACACACACACACACACACACACGCACACACACACACACACACACACAATCCCATTCTCTCCATACCAGAGGTCTTCAACAGGGGGTCCGCGACCCCTAGGGAGTCCGCGGAGGTACTGCAGGGGGTCCGCGAAATTGTTGTTTGATTAAACAATATTTTTGTTTGAAATTTTTTTTTTTAATTTTTTCTCCCCAAAATGTCAAATTGTCTTTAAACATAACATGAATCCATAGCAAACAGATAAATGGAGGCACAATGCACAATAACATGGTATGTTTATACATATTTTGTAGAGAATTTATATTTTGCACACCTAGGGGCAGGTGCGTATAGGAGCAGGCAATATAAAACACAATTGTATACATAAATATAATGTAGGGGGTCCCTGCTCCATCTCCCCACCAGTTTGGGGGTCCCTGGCCTGAAAAGGTTGAAGACCCCTGCTCCATACAGTATATATTCGTCAGGACTAAGTGACTGGAAAACAACAGCTTCTTCCCAGAACCGACACATTGACTCATAACCTCATTCTCCTCCAAATACACATACATGTACACATACATGTACACACACACACACACACACACACACACACACACACACACACACACACACACACACACACACACACACACACACACACACACACACACACACACACACACACACACACACACACACACACACACACACACACACACACACACTATTGGGCAAGTGCAATATTGTGCCTAGTGGATGGTTCTCTGTGGTCTCCCCTTAATTTAATATTTTAATATTTCAAGATTTCTTTCTTAAGATTTATTGCATGAACTATGGATGTTTTTATTTGACAACAGACTATGATGACTTGACTATGACAGACTAACAGTTTATGGCATAATGTTGCTCTATCTGTATTTCTTTATTGATGCTGCTATTTGTTTTAAGCGAATGCACTAAATAAAGTTTTGTTGTATGCTCCATACAGTGACAATAAACATCTTATCTTATACTGTCTGTCATACATAAGTGGGGGACTTTGTTTTTATTATATAATATTTTAAAATGTTAAATGCATTATTTTTGGTTTTATTTTAAGATGTGCTAACATGAAATGTAGTGCTTGAGCACCCATAAAAAGGTTCTAATAACATCCCTGCATACCTGCTTCCACACCTCTCCACCAACCACTGTAGGGCCTCCCCTGTGTTCGATATGTGCTCCTCGATAAAGGTCCCCTTGGGCAGCTTGTCAACTCCAGTGAAGAGCACCATGGAGTATCTCCAGGTGCCTCCGCCCAGGGCCGCCAGCTGGTCCTCCGCCGCCTTTTTCTGTATCTCTGTGAAGGGCTGGGTAACCGACACCACCAACAGGAGGGCATGGGGTCCAGGAGGGCAGAGGATGGCTCCCATGCAAGGCCCCTCGCTATCAAAGCTAGGCGGCGGCTGCGGGGGGTCAGCTGCAGCGTTATCGTTCTCATCCGTGTTGCAATCATTCTCTGATTCACTGGGGATAGTCCAAGGTGGCGTATCGACCACAGTCACCCGTCTGCCATATATCTCCGTCTGGCCCACGTTGCTGTGAGTGGTCTCCGTTCCCGGCTCGAAGACCTCGTCCCCCAGGATGGTGTTAGCTGTGGAGGTCTTCCCGGCGTGTGGCCCCCCAAGCAGCAGAAGTCTGCGCTCGGGCGGGTGACGGACCCCAAGTTCCCCTGTTGGAAAACAATGTGAGTGGTTGAATGCTCCTCCTTGTTATGGTTTAGTTTGGTGGTTTGTTGTACTAATATACTGCACTGACAGGAGGGTGGGATATTATGTGCCTGTGAGCTAGTGATCGGAAGTGATTACATAATCTACAGTATGGTTCCAAACAACAACAATGCCAAAGGACCCTCCAGCAAAGGAATTGAATCCCAAAACTGCTTCAGTGGTGCAGTGCAGCCGGAAACCTTTTTTCATAAAGGAAGCGATGATATGTGTTCATATTTACAAATATGACAAGCTTCAATGTTCCTGTGTAAATTGACATGGCAATATATGTCTGTTGGCCATGATGCAACCTCACCTTTAAGTTCAAAAACAAAATAACAACATTTTATAAATCACAAAATGTTCTACATTTTCTTCATCTAAGGATAATCTTGGACTCTGAGACATAATAATTCATAGTGATTTAGAGATATCAATCATATCTTTCTACTCTCTACTCTTTCTGTCGTCTTGTGCGCTTCCTTTCATCACCTCCACCATATCAATTTGGCTTGCCTCCTCTGCCCTCTACCTTCTGCCCAACCTGTCCTTTCATCCTTTTTGTGCTTTAGAAAAAAACAGGTGAGAGAGAGGAGGAACCTTGGTCCCCCGCCAGAGGATAGCATGATGACAGAATATGATGTGCTGTAAGTGGATGTCAAAAGAACAGAACACACATTTTGGATGGAACTAAGACGGAACATGTCATTTGAAAACAAGAGTGAGAGGCTGGCAAACAAGAATAGAAAATACAGGTTGAAAGCTTTTGTGTCAGAGACTCTGTGCAGTTGTGACCATCCATGTGAGCTGCTAAACACAGGAAGTGGACTCAAGCAACAGTTCCATGGACTGTGGATGTTTGATGAAAAGTTAAATGGCTCCAAAGTGCTTAATGCCAGATGTTACATAGGATAGGATGAAGAGGGTTGAGGACCTGTGTTGAGGCATACAAAAAAGGGTAAAGATTTTTTTCTTTTTTTTAAACACTTACCAGACTCAGCAGAGGACAAAGCAGCCATCTTGTGTGTAGAACCTCTGGTCTCCCCCTCCTCAGCCCCCCTCCTCCGTCTCCTTCTGGGATCCACAGTGCTTTCTTTTTCGTGTTTCCTTGTTCAGAGAATGGGCTGCCAGGAGGCAGTGACTCCCGAGCGGTGTGTGAAAGGCTGGCTCCCTCTCTCTCTCCCTGTGTCTCTCCTACACTGTGTACCTCCTATGCCACTCAACCTCTCCCCCTCTCCATCCTATTATCTACCCCTACCACACCACCGCCAACACCACACAGTCACACACGCTGTGTCTCTCTCTCTCTGTTCTTCCCTCTCTGTCTTCTGCCCCTCCCGTCCAGCAATACCCCCCGTTTTTTTATGTCTTCCTTATTTTGTCAGTCCATGCAGAGAGGAGAGATTGTGCAATGCAGGAGACGGGGAGTCAATACCACCCCTGCAGAAGCTCTGGAAAGGTGTCTCGTCATTTTGAGGGAAAACGGGAGGAGGCAAGTCCTCCCACACACTCTCTCTCACTCACTCTCACACACACACACACACACACACACACACACACACATACACATGTGCATACATACCATACAGCCCTGTAGAAAGCACACCGCCGTCACAGGACAGAGAGATGGACAAATCCACAGAAAGACAGACAGAGAGACGGAGACAGTGAGACAGAGGGAGACAGAGAGATGGAGAGGGGGAGAGAGCGAGCGAGGGGAATGAGAGAGAGGGATGGAGTACGGTGTTTACAGCTGCAACTCTTCCCTAGATGCTGCTGCATGCTCACAGACACACATTCCTATTTATATGATGCCCTTCAGGCACGCAAGGAGGAGGGAGGGGATGATGCTACATGTATATTGAATGAATATTTATAAATAATGAAATAACACAGACAGAGGCAGCAATTGTCTGTGTTGTTACATAAGACACACGAGATGCCACGAAATAGAAAAGCAGAGGGGGAGGTTCTAATTACAGAACTGTCCTAAATTCAACGCACTGTCACCTTCAGATGAATCATTTCTCTGCATGATGCATCTTTGATCGTATTGTGGCTCGCACACAAACAAACGATCCGGATCCACCCCACTCTCGGTACCACAGATCATAAATGGCTCACTGGCGGTTTAATGGTGCATGCCATAATGCAAGGTACATTCATAGAGCTGGTGGTCATCGTGCATCTGCTGCCAGTGCATGGTGGAATGTAACTAAGTACTTTTACTCAAGTACTGTACTATAGGTACAATTTTGAGGTCTTTTTTACTTTACTGGAGTATTTACAAATTTCAATACTTTTACTTCTACTCCACTACATCTCAGATTCAAATATTGTACTTTTACTCCACTACAATTATTTGCAAACTTTAGTTACTAGTTACTTTGTAGATTTTGATTATTATTATTACAAAACAATAAACATACATTACCCACTTCAGCCCTATATACATTTCAGCCATACTTTAGTACTAACTACTACTAACTAACTACTCAAGTAAATTTTGAATAAAGGACTTTTACTTGTAACAGCTTGGTATTGATACTTTTACTTAAGTATAAAATGTTAGTACTTTTTCCACCACTGTCTGTTGCTGCCTGGGGACGATCACGTCTATAGATTTACAACTATTTACTTAGCTCTGATTCATTAGCCTTATGAATCAGAGCTACTATTACTATAAGTGAACATGCAAAATATTTCCATGCATAATCTGCATGCATGCATAATCTGCTATCCCGAGCGAGTAGAAATTACAATCGTGGCCAGTTGGAATCGATAAAAATTAGAGGGCAGTATAATTAATAACCCTTTACCAGCAGATTTATGTCATATATTGACCTTCTGCCGTATGACAGTTCAAAGCAACGCAATACCTCATGCCCAGCGTTGCCAGATTTTGTGAGAGAAATAAGCATTTGAAAATAGCCGACAGCGACGCATTGCAAGCTTGTAGATCGGCTATTTTCAAAGAGAAAAGGTGAAATATCTTGGAACATTTACACAAATCTTATATGGGAGTCTCTTGGCTGTAGCACAACATATTTTCAGATAAGGGGCCGCGAAAAAATACACATATACTTTGAGGTCCTTGACACTTGACAGACATGAAAGCAACATTAGACAGCAAGCCCAAAACAACGCAACCCACAACTACAAATATTTACAAGCAACTTTACAGAAAAATAAGCCCAAAGTCGCTTATATAGAGCGGACATGGCAACACTGCTAATGCCGTACACCGACCAGAAGAGTCGTAAATAGCTAGTGTAGGTCCATGTGAAAATCCGGACTCTCTCTTTTCCAGGTGTTTCTACCAGGTGGGCGTGGTCTTGAGGTTAGGTTTAGGCATAGTTCCTGTGAGGTTAAGGTTAGGGTTAGGCATAGTGTTTGAGAGGTAACGTTTAGGGTTAGGGTTAGATTTAGGCATAGTTTTACTGAGTTTAAGGTTAGGATTAGGGTTAGGGATAGGCACGTAACCACGCCCACCTGTGCGAAACACCAACGAAATAGGAAGTCCCGTGTGAAATCGCACGGTTACTGGACCCCATGTACTGGACAGGCTGAGCCTAGTGGTTGTGATCGACCTGTAGCAGTCAGATCAGAGCAGTGTGTGCTAGATCTTCTGTTCTCCCGACCACCATAAACCATGGAGGGATCCGATGATGAATTCATGAAGTACCGCTCCCCACTGGTGTCCAGATATGCCAGTAAGGAGATGGCCTACAACTTCAGTGACAAGAAGAAGTTCACAGCCTGGAGGAAGCTGTGGATCTATCTGGCCAAAGCTGAGAAGGTTTGACTCACTACTGTCTGCAGCAGATGCAGCCATGGATACTAATTTGATCAGTTGCAGTGGTGGAAAGTAACTAAGTACATTTACTCTAGTACTGTACTGTATTTTTTACTTTACTCGAGTATTTCCAAATTTCAGTACTTTTACTTTTACTCCACTACATCTCAGAGACAAATATTGTACTTTTTTTACTCCACTACAATTATTTGAATCATTGTTTTTATTACGAGGCGCACGTTTTGTCATGTGTTAGTCAAGACATTTAGATAAAATATGTGACCTTGAGAGGGAGCCCTGATATCAAGTTCCCTGAACTAAATATAGTTTTAAAAGAGGGAGCCCGTGAAAAATATAATCCTTGAATGCTTTCTAATAGACTACCAGAATACTCTCTTCAATCAGTGCCCTGAGAAATACCAGATCAAAGCCCACTGCCCAGGGAGGGAATTCCAGGCTGGGAATATTATTGATCAATCACAGTCATAGTAGCATCACATCATGCTCCCTTCAATTTGTACAGTCCTGGTGGTGACATACAGTACATATCAATTTAGGCAATATGGTCTACTCTGGGAGAACTTGAAATAAAGGCTATTGTTACCCCCCCTGTTGAATTCCATTATTAACAAATGTTATATATTATATTGATATCAATTTAAGGTAGTTTTGGCTGGACATTGATTTTCCACTTGTTATCATCAGATAGAAAACTAAAATTGAGAAGAATAGCAGGTTGTTATAGCTTCTATTTGACAATGCTTACTAGAATGTTCAGTAAGCATTTCAATGTTTATGTTCAGTGTCCCATATACCCAGAGTTCAGAAAAGATAACGTATTGCTCCATCACAACCCAGCCTGCAAGTCAGCTTTGGGGAAGATTGATAGATTTTAGTTTTTATCTCAAGATACAAATCGTACAGTGAAATGAATCAGGCCTAAGCTTGAGTCACACGATGGCCGTCCACAAAACTAAATTTGGACCGCCAAACAATATCAAAGTTTTTTTGTTTGTTTATGAGGTTTAGGTTGTTGACCATGTCCATGTCCACGTTTCAACTGTAGTAGCCTACATGAATTCTGTATGTTCCTCTCATACTTTGGCAAGCATAAATAGTCCTGCATTTGACCAAGTGACAAGCAATCTCCACACCCCTCACATTAAAAGAGGGCAGAAGGTTGTGGCTAATTAACATCAGACCCTTGTCACATGCATCACCTCATATGACTTGACACACACACACACACACACACACACACACACACACACACACCCACACACACACACACACACACACACACACACACACACACACACACACACACACACACACACACACACACACACACACACACACACACACACACACAGGCCTTATACTCCGTATGGATGCTACTACAGCATTGCTACTTGGCAGGACTGATATCTTTAACTTCTCATCTCCCTTTATTCATCTCACGGTCAGCACTTTAGTAATCTAATCTGCTGAGATCAGAACAAAGAGTCCCTCCGTGCACTGAAAATAACTGTTCTGGTACCTCCAGATGTTCTTCAAGGCAGGGGTCTTCAACTTTTCTCAGGCCAAGGACCCCTTAGCTGAGAGAGAGATGAAGCAGGGACCCCCACTACATACTGTATAAAATAGATAGCTTCATAGACTTGTTTGACAGCACTATCATCAGTGTTGGATTCATGTTAATATGTATTTTCAGACATTTAACCACTTAAACCCTCAATACTGACCTTTGGCTCTGTACTTGGTCTGCTCTTTTTTCCCTCTACACCAAACCTCTTTCCCGAAAATAGCTGATCTACAAGCTCACAACGCCTTGCAGCTTGTAGATCTGCTAATTTTGGCTAATATTCCCCTCAGAATAGGGATGCTAGGGCTCAATTGTTTAATGTAAAAACAAAGTTCCAATCACACAAAGATTTGGTGGCCCCCCTGTACTAACTCTGAGGACCCCCTGTTGAAGACCCCTGCTTTAGGGAGTTAGCCGAGCTACAATATCATACTGCTACCACTAGGGGAGGGTTTGTGTGTTTAAAATAGCATGAAGAGAATGTCACAGTAATAGGAAACTGACCTCCAGAGAATCCATATTTTACTTTACACACACCCTGTCTGCTCAGCTGCCTTGCTCGTACAGTATGTATGTTCCAAGTGTGGCACGTTATCGGGGTAATGCACAGCTTTGGGGGTTCATTGACCGAGCAGTGTGTTAATGTGCAAAGTTATGTACAGTTATATTACAAATATATCTAGCCATGGCCATATAAAATGTATTAGGGAATTGTGTATGCAAAAAAACACAAACAAACCATGGTTTTCATGTCAGCGTTTCTTGAGGGCATCATTTGTTTTGCACACGCCAGAGCCATCGAGATAGAGTTGCATCATCTCTGTTCACTCCATTGGGCTAATTATTTTACAGAAATCACGGATCATGTCAACGAAGAATATTCATATAATATTCAGTATTCAATGATTTATTGCCAATGCCAAAACCAACTGACAGTTGATTGTAAATTTGTTTAGGTGTGCTCAGAGACAACAACAAGAACAAGAAGAATGCGGACGTAATGCTTGCCTTCAGGCAACCAATTGTTCCAATCAGTGTATACCACTGTATGTATGTACTGTATAATTCTATTTCCAAACTTGAATCCTCATAATTGGTGTTGATGAAGCACGCATGATACATGAAGCACATGACCTGTAGTGTTTCTGACCCCTCACTGATGCAACTCTTTCTGTCTCTACAGCTCTGGCACAGGCTAGCCGATCTCCTGACCTATAACATTATAGTAGCGGTTGAAGTCAGTGGGCCTTGAACCGTGTGGCCTTGTCACACAAAGAGAAAGAGAGAGAGAGTCTGCACCAAATTCCTCAACTAACTAATTGTACAGGCCAGTCAGTCACATGAATGCACTGTCCAAATAGAGAGCACTTGAATCTTATCACAATGTGGTCGTCACGAGACTCGGATGATTGTATAAATGATGGAATGTCATCAGGTTAGGGGTGTTTTGCCTTCTGTCTATGTGGCAGTGAAGTGCGCCAGATACGTGTTGGCAAAGCAAATTATTGATTAGCATTCGTTCTCTTAAAAATATTTAGTCACATTCGTTATTTAGCCTGTGAATATTGTATTACTTTGTTGTTGTACCTTTCCTGTGTATCCTGATTCAGCTTATTTGCATTTCACTGAACTGTATGGAGTCTCCATAGAATTTGGCCACCAACAAACTTGCATGCATTTCTGTGCAAACTCCACCAACAGTTGCGACGACTGTCATTAACCACTTAAACCTATATACTTTGTTGACCGGGGTCCCCCCTGGGGTCTGTACTTAGCCCCGTACTTTTGTAGCCAATCTACAAGCTCACGATGCATCGTGAGCTTGTAGATCTGCTATTGTCACCAAATGCTCACCTATTATGACATGCCCAGAATAGGGATGCTTCAAGTGATATATAATAATGCATGATGCATTGAAAGTTAATAATTTCTATTCAAATAGATACATTTCAATGAAAAAAGGCTATATTCACTTTAGCCTTTCCTCGTCTTCCTACTCTCCCCAGGCTCTGGGTCTGCCCATCAGCGATGATCAGATAGTGGAGATGGAGAGCCATGCAGAAGACATTGACTTTGCCATGGCGGCCGAGGAGGAACGGAAGCTGAGGCATGACGTCATGGCCCACGTGCACACCTTCGCTCACTGCTGCCCCACTGCAGCGCCCATCATCCACCTGGGAGCCACCTCCTGCTACGTTGGAGACAACACTGTAATGATGATTAATTATGTGCATTCTAGAGTAGGGTTTATTACTAATATTATTATCGATGATATATTTAACGCTATTTTTGATTCTGGTATGGTCCTTTACTTTCATATCCTCATCTTGATTTTGCTTATTATTTTGCTTAAACCCTCTATACTTAGGAAACTTGACTGGAGTCTGCTTTGTACTTTTGTTCCCTCCACAATTTTATTTTTACCGGGAAAAAGCCAATCTACAAGCTCACAACGTCTCATATTGAGAGCTTGTAGATCGGCTATTTCGGCTACTCACCCTGACTAGGGATGCGAGGGTTCAAGTGATTAACTTTTCATGTATTGTCATATACAGTTCTAAATGTCTTTACAATTTTTCTTCAGGATCTGATTATGCTGCGTGACGGATTTGACATTCTGTTGCCTAAGGTGAGGCTCAGCTGGCTCAACACACACACACACACACTCACTGGAAATTGAAACATTATAGCCTTTTTTTTTTGCTTCCTCCCAGCCAACAGTCCTCAGCTGTTCTCTGGCTACAGAGTGGATATAATTAAGTGAAATCTATTTAGAAAGGTTTTTACAAATCTGATGTCTAGCATACCTGCATGCAAGCAGCATCAGAGCAGATTCCTGGGGCTGAAGAATATAAATAGCCAACAGATCCCTTGTGATGGTATTATTTTAGCTCTGTCCTATAATAATACTATAATGATGCTTTCTTATTCCCATAGCTGGCCAGAGTGATTGATAGACTGGCAAACTTTGCAGAGAAATATGCAGATCTCCCGACCCTTGGATTCACACACTACCAGTGAGTTTGAACATACAATTTACAATGTAGGCATTTAGCAGACACTCTTATCCAGAGGGACTTACAAGTGCACGGTTGTTGTAAATGGCATGAACCCTATATAACAAACAACGTCATCAATCACACTTTTATCTTTTGTGGTCAAGCAAACGGTATATGTCTAAATAACATAACATGCAGTGTTTGAATAAGTAACCCAACATTCTATACATCTGGATAGTATAACTACGGTCTATAAATAAATAAATAGGCGACAGAAGTGATACAATGAATAAGGAGTACTACAGTGGTGAGGTAGAGTCTGAAAAGGTGAGTTTTCAGACTGCGGCGGAAAGTAAGGAGTGAGTCTGCAGGGGTAGGTAATTCCCCAGCTAGGGAGCCAGGAGGGAGAAGAGTCTAGCATTGCCCAGCATTGGCCAGCTTTGGCCAACATAGTAGCATTTGCTTTAATACTCAGTCAGTGAGTTTCCTGATAATTCATTTAACATGCAGTATGACTTGCTGCCCTTCTCACGTGCAGGTAATCCTTTCATCTCAGCTCTGTCTCCTTTGGTCTGTCTAGCTTTACTCCTCATCTTGTGCTTCAGTTCTATTCTTCCTCTCCTCTTCCTTAAGTCTGATTTATGCTGTGACACGCAACCAAAATAGTGAGTTTGTAGATCAGCTATATTGGGGGAAGACACAAGGGGGCAACCAAGTAGAAATCAGGTATTGCAGTACTTCCCTCTTTCTCTCCCGCCAGGCCAGCTCAGTTGACCACTGTGGGGAAGCGAGCCTGCCTTTGGCTACAGGACCTGGCCATGGACATGAGGAACCTTCAAAGGGCCCGCGATGACCTGCGTTTCCGGGGGGTCAAGGGGACCACTGGCACACAAGCCAGCTTCCTGCAGCTCTTCCAGGGGGACCACGACAAGGTGAGCACTCAAGACTACAGGGAAGATGATGATAATGATGAACATTTGTAGGCATTCTGTTTAGATGTTATGTTCATTTAGTCAGTAGACTGAGTAGAGAGAAAGGAAATTGAGGTCAGACAAGGGGAAAGATGTCACACAGGTTTCCGGCCACAATCAACGCACATAAATGTGTGGTTGATGCAATATCCTGTCAACAACCTGCCCTGACACGTTTGTGTTATTTAGATAGAGAGACCAGCCAGGCAACACTGGTTTGCAGCCGTTATTCAAAATGTGCAGTAATTTTGTGCCAACGATCCTTTTGTTACTGTAGGTGTCATACAGTATGTCAGGCATCTTCAACGTTTTTCAGGCCGAGGACCCCTTAGCTGAGAGAGAGATGCAGGGACCACCACATATTGTATAAAACCCCAAGATTAAACCTTTTCATATAGCTTCATAGACTTGTTTGACAACACTATCATTGTGTAGTGTTGTTGGATTCATGTTAATGTGTATTTTCAGACAGTTAACCCCCCCCCCCCCCCCCGAGTTAACCCCCCCCGAGCTTGTAGATCTGCTATTTTCGGCTAATGTTCCCCTCAGAATAGGGATGCTAGGGTTCAGGTGATTGTAATGGTGATGTAAAAAAGAATCCTATCACACAAAGATTTGGTGGCCCCCCTATAGTAACTCTGAGGACCCCCTGTTGAAGAACCCTGCAGTATGTACATCCTCTCATCCTGACTTTCCATCAATGTTCTGTTCAGGTTGAAGAACTTGACAGATTGGTGACAGAGATGGCCGGCTTCAAAAAGTGAGTTTTCACAAAGAGAAGAGAGATCTTACAATCCATTGATTTATTTCAGTTTAAAAGAAAAAATTCAAAAACAACAGATAATACAATAGTTACTGTGACATGAGACACACATGCACATAAAACTAATGATTCTGATCCGGTCCGTCTCAGATCGTACCTGGTGACAGGACAGACGTACAGTCGCAAGGTGGACGTTGATTCTCTGTCCCCTCTGGCCAGCATGGGAGCTACTGTCCATAAGGTGAGCTACAGAACCTGGACATCAGTGGGCAAACACTGCAACCTAGTGGTCATTTAGCGAATGGCAATGGCAAAAAATATAATGAAAAATAATAACAACAATAATAATAATGATAAAATGAATATACTGTATATATGTAAGTTATGTTTGATAAACTTGTTTTGGACTTTAATATTTAGATTGGATGATACGCTACATTTGTGTGTAATGTATATGTGTATATCTCGGTTATATATTGTCTAACTGAGATCATCTGTATTTAGTGAACACTGAACAGCAACTGAACATTACTGGTTTTGTGGATTGAATTGTTTCATTGCGTCTCTTAACTTATTCTCTTTCATCTCTTTCTCTGCCTTAGATCTGTACTGACATCCGCTTGCTGGCCAACTTGAAAGAGATTGAGGAGCCCTTTGAGAAAGAGCAGATTGGTATGTTCATCATTCACTCTTCTCCTCTCACACATAGTCTGAGCAAATGGTCTCCTCACATTCAATTTCCTTGGAAAATCTGTCTAGACTTATTGATAATGATGGCCAAGGGTTTGAACGTTCAGATTTCGTATGAAATAAAGAAGTAAACTACCAAGTTTATTGGTGTGGAGTACCTTCGCAAAAGTGTGCATATCTTCGTATGATGATCAAGGCAGTGGTGTGGTCTAGGTATACGATAATCATTCCCTGCACGAAATGCTAGTGGTCGTGGGTATACGCTAGCGCGTTTTCAATGGATGAAATGGTTAGTAGACTGTATACGCTTTTTTCCCTAAAAGTCTGGAGGGTCTACAGTGTAACACGGTAGAACACACCACTGGATCAAGGGAATTTAATTGTACCTTCCTCAAAGGGAGCAGCTCCTTCCCGAAGCTAGACAGTGTGCTGTTAAAATGAATCATCATTATTTGCTACAGGATCCAGTGCCATGCCCTACAAGAGGAACCCTATGCGTGCAGAACGCTGCTGTAGTTTGGCCCGCCACCTGGTGGCACTGTTGGCTAACCCATTGCAGACGGCCTCAGTCCAGTGGCTGGAGAGAACACTGGATGACAGCGCCAACAGGTCACTACACACACACATTTTTTTTTATGATTTATGCATTATTTATAGACATAATCTGGCATCTATTTAGCAAACTGAGGAATGGTGTATTATGATTATTACTAGGATACATACACCAAGTGTCCACTCACTTCTATGTGCCAGAAACCTAATCCTATCCTCCCAGAGAAATGGCAGGTTGAAGTTTTCTGACTCAGTGAGCTTATGGTCAGAGTTTAATTTTGAGAGTTTGAGTTTTGTCTCTCTGAGTCATGCTCAGTCAATAGTATTTTCTTCCTAACTGTTGTTGATTCAGCATCAGCTGAATCAGCTGAACCGCTAGGGTTGGTATTTTTGTTTTTGTTTCTCTGTGCACAATACCAACAGAAATGTATTCAGTTTCAAAAATTAAAACATGTAAAAGACACTTCTGATTTGGGGAAAAAATATTTGATAGAACAAGCTTATCAAATCAGGATAATTTGCCTACTCTGAACCAAAATGGAACTGGCTGACAAACCCCAAGCCGAGTAACTGCACTACATTCCCACATTTGACAGAATCAGGCATTGAGACTTGGCTTATCAGTTGATGCTTTACCTTTTACCTGTATGACTCATTTATTAATGTGTTATACTGCTTTTATGTTATTGCTGGGCCTTGTCTTGCATGGTTGCCTCTTCTGTCGGTGTGTGAATGTGTTTGTGAATGGGTGAATGACTGTAATTCACATCGTTTTTGGATAAAGTTGCTACAGTATATAAATGCACCATTTACCATGTTTTACCATTTATAGTACGGTATATGTCCCTGAAAGTTCGCTGCCTCATTCAATTCAATGCACTTAAATGCATTTAAATTCACTTAAATTCTATTCTATTCAGTTCCTACTTTTCCTTTCAGTACAAATCTCATGTTGGATCCTCTGTCTTTCCTTCCACCAATAGGAGGATTTCCCTGCCTGAGTCCTTCCTGACAGCGGACATCATCCTCAGCACGCTGCAGAACATCACAGAGGGCTTGGTGGTCTATCCCAAGGTGATCGAGAGACACATCCGCCATGAGCTGCCCTTCATGGCCACTGAGAACATCATCATGGCCATGGTGAAGGCTGGAGGAAACCGACAGGTAAACTCGCTAGGACAGGGGTCTTCAAAGTTTTTCAGGTCAAGGACCCCTTAGCGGAGAGAGAGAGATATAAGTAGAGACAAAACAGCAATTTTGTTGCATTTTAAACATTTCATAATATGTTGGGTTCATGGGTATTTTGAGACATTAAAATGTTTTTGTGGGAAAAAAAAATCACACCCTGTGTGAAGTGGGCGGTGTCTTGCTAGCTAATCACAATACTGAATGGAGTCAACCAATCATGTACAAAAAATAAATACATTTATTGAAACACTCTTTATGATGGAAGAAACCATAACTTTAAAAAAACAAATTTATGTTTTTTTTAAAGTTATGGTTTCTTATATAGGGCTATGCACATGTGTCATGTGACACTGGCCAATCACAGTCCTGAATAGACTGTGATTGGCCAATCACGGTGCAGGGTTAGGCGGGGTACATTTTTGGCCAATCACAGCGCAGGATTTGTTGTACAAATATCCAAACCTCACTTATAGGGGCGGTTTCACCGACCAAAAAAGTTCCTAGTACAAATATTTGAGTTACAGTTGTAACTCTGAGGACCCACTAGGGGTCCCGGACCAGCTGTTGGAAGACCCTTGCTCTAGGACAAGAGCCCTGCCCAGACAGGACAATGTCTGTGGCGTACTTTTTCACATTTAATGCCAACGTTTTCAGTGCATGCTCCACACGGGATAAACCTGTTACCTTATAATACCTCAAAATGAATTATTTACAGCACTGCTATTTTCAGGCGACAACTTCCACTACACAACCCACGGTCAGGCTGGCTGCTGCTACGACTCGTTTGATTTGATAAACCATGCATTGCTAAGGTGCCGAAAAGTAACCACTGGAGCACACGCGAGGAGACCTGACCCTCATTTTTGTTCGGGGTTAGCTGCGCTTCAGTACATTTGAACAGTCAATGCACAACTATAAGATTTGTGAGGATATTTGTGAGGTAGTTTGCAAGTACGAACTGTTCGATTGACATGCTTTGTAGAAGTCTGCTGAAAAACTGGTTATTTTCCAAATAACTATGACTCCTGCAGGGACTTGCACTACATAATAATCACAGATATACGTTGATCTGCACGATACCAAAATCGTAGAAGTTAGGGAGGTGAAAATGACGTTACCAGTCTGATTAGAGCTTAGGTCTAGTTTGTTGTGACTATACTGTATAAGCCTAAGCCTAAATGCTGGATCAAGGCTTAAGGTCCTTACGCACCGGGGGCGATTTTTTTCATGCGAATAATACGTTTTTAAAAAAAAACCTTATAAAGTCAATGCAAGCTTGAACGGAGCGAAAAAGCGTCTTTTATTTATTCGGAACGAGTCCGAATTTTGCGTATATTCGCATAATCGCCGGTGTGTAATGACCTTAAGGATGACCAAATTGTAAAATCGTTTTAGTCCAATAGAAAAGACTGCAGGCTGTTTGAATGGTCTTATCCACATTCCTTTGTTTACTCCTGACATGGGTGTAGAACTTTTTTTTTCCTTACTGCAGTTGCCTTTAAGTGTGCTGTTCTAAACAGCAGCACAGCAAGCTAGCAAATGTAAATGCAATTTCAGTCAGACAACTCACGAATAAATATTTATAAGATGTAAATACAAGTGTGAATATTATATTTGATCTTGGCGTTCAGGTTCTGCTATACATTACTCCCTGCTCAGCACAATAGAAGACAAACATTTATAAGAGCAGGGAGATATATATGTCACAGTATGATTGGAAAACCAGGCAGATTGAAAAAGGTTGTACTCGGTTTCACCGACGGAGGCGCGTCGCCTGAAGGTGACTTGAGCCACGAGAGGCACCGCCGCTCGAGCGAGTCGCAGTGCCGAGCGTTGTGAAGTCGCCTTCAGGCGACTCAGCGCCGTCCGTGTTATGTACCGATAGGGATAGAATTGTAAATCATCGCCCCCCCCCCCCCCCCCCCCCCCAGTCTCGGTACCTCCGAGACGTCATTTCTTTTTTTGACGGGGTGGCCCTCTGACTGTTTTTTCAATCATACTGTAACATATACATCTATAACAACCCTCCCAGGGGAAAACGGAACCATTTGGGAAAGCAGAACCTACTGGTGGTGCTGGGGTGGTGGTGGGAGCAAACCAAGCGTTCAGAGGCACTGACAGCAAGAGGAAGTACAATGACCGAGTTGAGTTTAAGTAGCGCATGCGTGTTAACCTCTCGATCTGTCTGAATTAGCTTGCAGGCTACGCATCATATACTGTAACTGGCTCTCTCCAGCATCGCCATGTATAGCCTTGACATAAGTTTTATACTTAGTTGCGACTCGGCAGTGTCATCTACAAGCTCGCAACGTCATAATGCGATGCGTTGTGAGCTTGTAGATTGGCTATTTTCATGCGCTGACTGACGCTTTCTCCACACATTTCTCTCTCTCTCTCGCTCTCTCTCAGGATTGTCATGAGAAGATCAGGGTGCTGTCTCAGGAGGCAGCAGCTGTGGTTAAACAGGAAGGAGGGGATAATGACCTACTGGCCAGGGTCCAAGCGGACCCCTACTTCACCCCCATCCTGGGACAGCTGGATACCGTTCTGGACCCCAAAACCTTTGTGGGCCGTGCCCCCCAGCAGGTATACCATAGAACATACACACTACACGTCATGTCCTCATGGTGGGAGTCAGGGTCGTAACCAGGCCAGAGCAGGGTGGCGGCAACATTATGTTGTGGGGATGTTTCTCTTCAACCTAATTCGTGTCCCTCTGCTAGACAGCTGGCCAGGTCATTCACCTTCCATCACAATAACGATCCTAACATACCGCCAAAAGAACAACACAGTGGCTTAAGGATAGGAAGGTGAATGTCCTTGAGTTGCCGATACTTTGTACTGTACTTGAAGAGAGCAGTCCATCGCCACTCACCACGGAATTTGACTGAACTGGGAACAATTCTTCAAGGAAGAATGGGCAAATATTTCCCAATCCCAAATATGCAAAGCTAGAGACATATCCAAGATAGATGGCTGTAATTATAGCAAAAGGTGTCTCTACAAAGTATTAAATCACTGATGACTTTTATCTCATTAGTTTGATGTTTAATGTTTGAAAAAAGCTGGGAAAAGTTTTGATTTCAGGCTGAACGACAAAGATAGCTATTAACTATTTCAAAGGGTTATGATGATTTTCAGGTACTGTATATTACTGCTTCTACTACTACTGCTACTACTACTGTACTTCTGGTCTGGTTCCCCCCTCTCCATCCCTAATGCCTACTCTCCACCTCCAGGTGTCCAGATTCCTGTCTGAGGAAGTGCGCCCCCTGCTGGAACCCTACAAGGCTAAGATGGATGTCAAGATTGTGCTGGAGCTCTAAAACATTCATTCACACAAGCTAAGAGACTTCACCCTGGTGTGTGGCCATGGTGAATGCTGCACTGTACCTCAATAAAGAACAATTGCTGTCATGAATTTGAGTTTACTATCTATGTCTGTATTTTTGTATCTGCAGGAATTTGAACATGAATGCCAAAATAAGCGTAATGCTTAAATTGTCTCAAACAAAAACAAAAATGGAGTAAATAAGTCATGAAAAATATAATTCTCAAGGCGCTCGGGTGGTGCAGTGGTAAAGTCCCTGCCCACTACCACCAAGGTTGTGGGTTTGAATCCACCGTGGTGCATCGGGCAATGTCTGGCGTCTATGCGAACACAATTGGCCTGTGTTCGGGGGAAGGAAGCTGAGCAGGGAGTGTGATATTTGTCATAGCATGTATTCCTACGGGCTGGGGTGGCACCTGTCAGCAGGGAGTGTTGGGCGGGAGGAGTAGGACGAAGGCCCTACGTTCTCCCGGTGGGGGCTCCTCACTAGCAGGTGAGTCAGTAGGGTACAACATAGAAATGTGTGTGGGGAGGAATGAATTGGCATAACGACTAAATTGGGGAGAACAAGGGGGTAAAAAAAATACTTTTCTATGCTAATTAATAATGCCAATCTCAATGTCTCTCTTGTTTAGCCCTGTGCAAAGGTCATTATGGCTCTGGCAGTTTTTATGACATGACAGATATGTCATTGTATAAAACTGATAATGAAAGGTGTAAATGAATCATTAAACCATAATTTATGGCTTTGCATTTATGATTAATCCAACCGTCATCTGTGGACACAGCAAAGAAAGAGTGAGCCAGACTGATACTTCAATTTGAATTATATCGTCCTGTCAGGGACCAAGTTGGTCGGCAAGAGAGACACCAGGAGACTTTAAAATGTCTTATTTTCCCATGAAAATATGACGGACGTTAATTCTAGGCCCAAAACAAATGATTGACCTAACCAAAATTAGACACGAAGGGAACATAAATAGTGGGTTATCAGTCCACTCTTGGCACAAAGGGGAATAGACGAAGAATTGAAACATTTAAACAGACTGCAAATAACGGAATTACAATGAAAGTGAAACATAAAAATAAATGTCTTCAAAAATAATTATAATCCCCATATGCACAGGGGACATGGTGCAGTCCAGTACTCAATCAGCTCCTTAAAACCACATGTGAAGCACTTGGTCTATTCTTTGGCCAGCCATCTAAACTCCAGCACTCATCCAAACTGATAACTCAACAAAACCCAAATACACTTAAATACAAATTAAATGACTCCTGATTAAACAACTTGACCCTAACAAAAGATAACTTAATGGAGGTACCCTCTAGTCAGTACCTTTCACATCAAACTTGCAATAAACAGTATGTCATTTAACAGGTTGTGTGTAGTCCTTTATGTTAATAGTATGTAGTACTAAAAATAAATATAAATTTAATTAATAAACCAAAAAAGGCAATTGTCCACCATGTTTTACCGATTTTGTGTGGCTGCTGGTGTGGCCATCACATGTGTCCATCACAAGTCCCTTTTTCTAAATGGGGATTCACATCTAAAATCATATTGCGAGACAGAGTTTAGATTGTTATTGTTGTAGTTGAGTGTAACGGTAAACACAATGGTACGTGTAGCGGAGAGGAAACCCAGTGTTTGTCCTTGATTGGTAGGAACTTGTGCAAGAGGTTGTTAAAAAAACAAAAACCCAGCTCAAGGTCTATCCCGTCAAAAAAAAAAGCTATGGGACATTACCGTAACAATGGTTTACCAATGGACCTAGAAAACCCCCTCAAAACAGTGACTGAATTGAGATTCTGAGCTCTTGGTTTTTGTTTACAGTCAGTAAGCTGTTGCTCCCTTCAAACCTACCAACCGTGCAGCATAAGGTCAAAGTGCAATGTTCTCTGCTGCCAAATTATGCTCTTCTACTAGTGTCATTGTGGTAATGTTCACATAGAGTGAGAAGGAAGGTTAAGAGAGAAGAGGCTTGTCAGCTTGAAGCAAACTTGATTCTCTCACCCTACTACCTGTAGCACACACGCCTCAGAACTCGGTGAGTAAATTGTCTTACTCTATACCTCTTTTTACTCTCTCTGCCTCTGTGTCACCATCTCAGTCTCTGTCTCATTTTTTTAAAATTATTTTTAAAGTCACAATCTCTGTCATTGCCGTTAAGTCTGAATTCTCGCTCTCCCTAGAGTTTATTATGTAGAATGTACTGTGTTGTCACATGTTATGTCACAAGTAACTTAGTAGTTCATTCACAAAACCTAATTTACTCTCATTCCATCTCTCTATTTTGTATATCTACCTTATTTGATCGTTAAGAGCTGTATATATTTCATTGAGAGTTGACAGAAAACATAATTTATTGTATGTCTAGTTGGACATGCAGTGTGTACGGTTCTGCAGGTCCTTCCATCGCTGTTGAGTAGTGGGTTTAGTGTCTGTCTCCCCCCAGGTGTACCAGCCAGGAGCTGAACTAGGCAATGTGGCTGTGGGTGTTGCTTCCCATCTGCTTTGCTGTCTTTGGGACAGTGGGTATATGGACTGTGTGAGTATATGACTTCCTGGTTATCTTGTAATCACTTAATGTTATAATGTAAATATTTGCTATGCCATATAGTTTGAGCAGAGCTGATGTGAAATATTCTCATGATTATGTTTCTCATGCAAGGGGCGTTAGCTTATCGGATAGGGCGTCAAAACCTGTGTGTCATTCCCTCTCTCTACCCTCAGCTTCCTGTCTGTCTAAAGTCTTGTATCGGAATAAAGCAAAATGGTGTAGTTATCTCCAGAAATTATACAGAAAACAAACCAAAACGTTGCTTGCTGGCCATGCTCTTAAAAGAAAACTCATTATCCAGTCCGTTTCCATTTCCAGGTGTGGCGTAGCCTCGGTACCCAGGCTTTTTTTCCCGGCTGAAAAATAGGTGTGGTGTGGTCCCAGAGCAGTCACACTATAATATACTGGACTAAAGAGAAAGACACAGCTGATTGGCTGGCTTTTCAAGGCTGACAGCCAATCAGCCAAGTTAGACAGCGGAGACTATACATGTAAAGCCATCACACAGTGTGAATTGAATTGAAATCCCAAGCGGTTAGATATTTGTAATAGGATATGTGTCAAGATTAAGGATACGCTGTGGTATCCCACACAGTCTTTACCTCCTTATAAAGATTCAAGATTATCTCCCTACTACATATTATGATGGAACCTTTATTGTCATGATGTACAGTAGGCTAAATGAACACAAGGGCAACAGAGTAGTTCACATGATGATTATAAACAGGAAGGCAACAATGACAAGTCATTTACTGTTTCACTTCAACTATGATATTAACCATTATTATTTCTTCCTTTTAGATATGGAATAGCTGTGTCGAATGGTTCAGTGAATCTAGCAGAAGGGTTCCCTTATATCAGGTTGGTGTCAGTTCCTTGTGACATGTACATGAGCTTAATGCTGTCCTGAGAAATTACACACTAAACCACTGAAACGCACGTGCTAGCCAATGCAGAAGAGCAAATGGAGAACTGACAGCACGCAACACTTCAGATGACCTGATTTGACCCATCTGCTCACCTTAAGCCTCACACTCAGTACCAAAATCATCACGTCAAAGCCACGCTGAAAAGCCATGCCCCTTGGGTCATGAAGACATTTAAAAATACCATTTGATAAAAATATCTATATATAATCAGTTCACTTGAACCCTAGCATCCCTGTTCTGAGAGAAACATTAGCCGAAAATAGCCGATCTACAAGCTCACAACGCATCACACTGTAAAGCGTTGTGAGCTTGTAGATCAGCAATTTTTGGTGAAGAGGTTTGGTGTAGAGGGAAAAAAGAGCAGACCATGTACAGAGCCAACGGTCAAGATTACTAAGTGTTGAGGGTTTAAGTGGTTACTATACTATACTGAATAAAAATAAAATGCTGGAAATGTACTTATTCATCCAAAGAGGCTGAAAATTACTGTATCAAACATAACTGTCATGAACAATGCAGAAATTCCTCCCTGACAGACTGCCCTCTCTCTTTAACACAGTTTTTATATTAAGTGATTTGGGGATTTTTTAAAGGGGAAAATGTCTTTATGATTATATTGATGTCAGACTTGGTCACCATGGTCTTGGAGGTGCATACAATACAGGTATCAGCAGCATTCAGTTGTGAGACGGATCGTACACAGTGATATCCTTTTGATCTTTTTTTGTGCACAGCGCAAAACGCGAAAAGCGTTGTGCACCACACATTGCAGATCATCTACAAGCTCACAGCTTGTAGATCGAAAGTGATGAAGTGACGTACTATGAGCTAGTATATCTGCTATTTTTGACTAGCCCAAGAAATCTAAAATAACACAGATGCTTTCCCAGTTTGAATGGGTTAAGCAGGTTTGTTATTCAACATTATTAATCATGACATTTCTTTCTCCCTCTAGCCAATGTGGTACTTTCACCCCACAGAGCTGTCTCTTTTCCCAGATCTGCAACATCTGTGCTGTTTTAGGTAATGGCAGACGACACACTTTTGTACAGTATATGTTTATGCTTTTTCTATATGCTTATACTATATATTTTATGTCTTCTTTCATAAAGCTTTTCCTCAACAAGTGGTCTGTCTCAGTGAGGTGATATGAGCTTGGAAAAGAATGTAACAAAACAAGTAGAACACACGGGCCGGTCCAGGACAAAATAAATATAATTGAAAAGGAAAATATTGTCTGCACATTGTAAAGAAGCTCCCAAAGTAGTTGACTGTATATGATGTTTTGGTGTTCATGCCTTCTTGAATGAATGAATGAATGAATGAATGAATAGTTTATTTCGGTGCTTTACCGTAACATGAATAGATACTACAGTTTAGTTCACAAATACAGAGGTGGCACCGAAAAGGTGTATGCTGAAGCCGGGGCTTATTATGCCTACCCTATTTGAAGAGTAACTTAGTTACAAAACAAAACAAAAAACTAACAATGTAAATCGTTTTCACATTCATATTACAGCACTATTATACAACAATTGTACTGAAATGATTCTTCCTTTCAAGAGCCTTTTGTATCTGGCGACCTCTACTCACTCTCTGTCTCTCTCTTGTTCTCTCTCTCTCTTTTGCTCTCTGTCTCTCTCTCTCTTTTGCTCTTTGTCTCTCTCTCTCTCTCTTTTGCTCTCTGTCTCTCTCTCTCCTTCAGCTTTGTGGATTGTGGTGATCAGGTTCCAACAGGTCAGAGACTATGGTTGCCATGGGAAAGCCAACATCACCAGCATCGTTCTGGGGTTCATCTCCGCCTTAGGAATCTCCATCATTGGAAACTTTCAGGTAACTCCTCATTGACATGCCTCTAGCCTCTCATCCTCCCGTCTCACACTGCCTTCTCCGTTTCCTCATTCACCCTTTCCTTTTCCACCTGTCTCCTGTAACCAATATGTGTATTAAACACAGCCCATGTGTCAATGTCAAAAGTCAAGGTCATTTGGACTATTCTTATCTCTCTATTGCTTTCATTTGCTGTACAAATGTAATGAAACTTCACATTAGTTTGGTACCTGCACAAGTCTGTGTTTCACCATTCTGAGCCCAAGGTCAGGGGTCGTTTCTCCCATCGTTGATGGGTGCATTCTGCACCCGTATGCGGTGCTCTTGTTTCGTGCATTCATTTCATTCATCTCACTTTCTCCATTCTACATCTCGTTCATTTACCGCCAGTCTCTCTTTGCTTCAGCACATTCAAATGAGCTATTTTCATTTCGCATTCCTGCTCTGTTTTCCCACCCATCCAATCTCTTTCCCTGCAGCAATCAGTCGTAATGGGAGCCCACCTTTTAGGAGCGTTCCTGGCCTTCTTCGTAGGCCTGGCCTACCTCTGGGTGCAGCTGTGGCTGACCTACCGGACCGAGGCATCTAAGGACAAACGCTGGGTGGGGCCTCCCAGGGCCATCTGCTGCACCCTATGTACCATTCTGGTCATCATCAGTATCCTCCCTACACTGCTTTTTATCATAGCAGCATCATCATCCAGTTCTAACAAGGAGACGCATTTATTTAGTTTATAGTGGATATAAGCATAATACTGTATTAGAATTTCCATTATCCTTTTAATTTCTCACCACCTCCTACCTGTATTTTGTCAGTGTGAAAAACGTTCAGTATATTTTTTACAACATGTAGTAACTTCTAAAAAGTTAGCTTCCACAGTTAATAGCTTGCTTTATTTGTGTTTTTTAAGCCTTTCATGGCTTATCTGTATGCAAGATACTAATAGTGTTAGAAGTGTTATTCTTGTTCTCGCTTTTAGAGATGCATACTATACTTTTTTCTTTTCTTCACTAGAGAGACATATTCAGTAAATACTCCTTTTGGTCCTTGACTGCCCTTTCCTTCAGTGGCTGTTCTTCACAACACAGGCTACAAGAGCGGGGCTGCAGTGTGTGAGTGGGCCCTGGTCATGCTGTTCTTCTTTCTGTTTGGTCTGTTTGCTGCTGAGTTCAGACACATCGACTGTCACCACCTCACAGTGCAGAAAGACGCCCTCAGCAGAACACCAGGCCAGCGTACAGTGGAAATGAATGGTTAGATTTCTGCATGGAGCTGAACACACGTACGCATACATTATGCACATGCTCACACAACTGCACATACAGTATATATACAGCATACTGTATACATCCAAACACAGATTCATGAACATACCAACGGCATGTGCATTGGTATGTGCATGCACGCACGTATGCACACACACACACACACAGACACAGACACAGACACACACACACACACACACACACACACACACACACACACACACACACACACACACACACACACACACACACACACACACACACACACACAATGTTACGTTTTCCATGACTGAACATTTCCAAAAAAATGAATTAGTAATTTTTCTAACTTTCAAAATTATTTAAACGTTACTGGTACTTTGGTTAAAGTCTCTGACGTAGATATGTCACTTTGTAAGAAAAACGCCATTGACATAGAGCAGAGCAAAGCTTGGGTGAAATGGTATTTGTACTTTTTACCTTTTGCTGAGCTTGCGTGTGAATGTGTGCAGAACCTATTTTACATTAACACATGAGAGATGGCCAGTAAAATCACTTTATATTGGGTGCTAAACATCTTGGCCTCTAGTTTGTCCACAGCACAATTGTTAGGCTTGGAAGTTTGACACACAGCAGCGGTACAGACGCTGTTCAGTGGCCTAATGAAAAGGAAAACCCACCACAGAACACTGGCTGTTATTACAATGTATTTCACCATTTTATCATTGGTCTATGCGCCCTATCCAGGTTCTCCAAATAAAGGGGAAGAGGACATAATTGTACGGTAGTTAGATTTGGCTGTCAATCAAACTTGCACGTTGTCAGGACTCAGGAGTATATTGCCGAGACGCCCACATTGGGACACTGACGGGAGATTTTGTTAGCGCCTACATGGAACTCAGAAAACACAGAGCTATAGGCCAAGTGTGGTAGTTTACTGTCCTTATAAACCAGAGGCCCTTACTGTATGTCTTGAGGCTTTATTGGTGCGGCCTCTTCATTTAAAATGTAATTTCTCTGCATGGAAATACCCCGTCAGTGGGATAGTCTGGAGTTTTTAATGTGGGTGTCAGCAAGATTACACTGACAATGTGCAAGTTTGACTAATGGTTTAGTGCTTATGAAAGCCATAACTAACTGGAAAATAATATGATGTACCATTTCCCCTTTATTTAGAGAACCACACAGACCTATAATACAGTAAAATGCAGTAACAGTGTTCTTGTGCCTAGCTGTCCCTGTTCCAGTCAAAGTAGCAATAGTCAAAGTATATGGCAAAAGATGTCATTGGTATTCTATGAATTATACTTTGATACATCCCCTTTAGAGATACTGACATGATTGCTCAAGTTTGAATGTTAATAGACATTTAACTTAGATGTGACTACTGTGTGAACAATTAAATGAATATGTACAATAGACATTAATGGCTTGTCATTTCTCTTCAGAAAATGGAGACTATCCGCAGAGCACACCTGTACGGGAAGCGAGTCTCATTTATTGATATGTCTGAGGAACAATGTTGGAAAAAATGTCATCTGTCAAAGGACACACTGTATGTGAAATGACAACGGACATAGGACCCTCCCTCCAGGATATTAAGAATATCTCACATTCTTTATCTGTCCCCGTAATGGTCACAAAAGCTCTTGCTTTTTACGCATCAGGTGTCAGGTGCACCGGTCATGCATAAATTGCAATTAAGCCTAGTTCTAACGTAACTATATCCTTGAGATTTCAACTAGTTTTTTTTTTTTATGTTTGAAGGAACATTAAAAAAAACAACTAGTTGCAGTATGTAGAGCTTAGTAAGTTGTTACTGTATATTTACACCCACTGACCTACAGGCACTGACCTACAGGTACTAGATGTTGGGGATCATCGCAACTTGGATCAAAATGTTGTTTGATAATAGTGCTATGTGGAGTGTGCAGTCTGTACTCCTTGTCAACACTAATAAACATATTCAACTAATATCTTAAAGTGGACATTTTATGCTGTTAAAAGAAGAAGAAGCTCTTCCTGCTGTGCGCCAAAAGCTTCACTATGCCTTCATTGAAAATTCAATATAGGAAAAGCTAGCAAAAAAACAGTATACAGACACAGCTATAATAACTGACCACAGTAAAGATTGTTAGGTGGCGTAATTGGACCAGATATGTTTTCAAGTCTTTCGATCATTACAGGTCTAACTCAGCACTCAAGTCATTCAAAAGTCAAGCCACAAGACCTGATTTAAGTCTTAAGTCTCTATATGTCCACGTACATTATTTCTTGCTCAAACACTTTACTACAAACAATTCGTTTTTTTTCTGTTTTTATTAGTGATGTGACAACACTATAAAAAGGAACCCCATGTGAAGACCACCACCATTCTGGACTGTATGGGGCACGAATTAGGATTGTTAACATTTCTGTGTGGTTGTGCTCGTTTGTCACATTTTGCACTGCCACTTGCATTCCAGCCAGTGCTGTCAGATCTTCTGAGAGAAATAAGCAACCAGGTCTATGAATCCAAGCCCAAAAGAGTTGACTAGGCCGCACTTTAAACCTGTCCATTGGCTATTTGAAAATAGCCGATCTACAAGCTCAAATTTCACAACGCGTCATGATGCAAGCTTGTAGATCTGCTATTTTCAAAACACAAAACACAAACCTGGTACGGGGGTCCCTGGCACAAAATATGTTCAGATGAGGGGTCCGCGGACAAATAATTTGGGGGTGTCCCGAAACACTGGTTTAAACAACATTTAGGAAGCAAGCCCAAATAAGCAACTACAAGCCCCCCAAAAACGCAACCCTCAACTCTACCAATATTTACAAGCAACTTTTCAGAAAAACAAGCCCAAAGTCGCTTATAATAAGCGGATATGGCAACACTGATTCCAATTTCCAGCCCTCACAGATCCCATCACCTTCACTAAGAATGATGACACTTGCATTCATTATATTTTATTCTCACAAATTAGCAAAATACTGAACCATGACCTGATCTAGATAAATTTGGTGCTATTTTGAACAATGCTTTATCTCTGCACATTCTACTTCAGCTCTGGATATGACTAATGTTAGTTAGACGTGCATAACTTTAATGCACGTCATAAATCATAAATTCAACAAATTTGTGTGTATCTGCACACATACATTTACAGTATATGTCCATGCATACAAAACAAATTAACAGTGAAGGGGAAGCTAAGTTCAATATGCCACTGTAGTCTGTTGAAACTGTTATTTTTGGAGGTTCCTTATAGTTGATGATGCTACTTTGACTTCTGAGTTTACACTGTTGTTTTATTATTGGACACAGAGCAGGGATTTTAGTTTTATTTAAAATCCTATCACACAAAGATTTGGCGGCCCCGCTGTAGTAACTCTGAGGACCCCCTAGGGGTCCTGGACACCCTGTTGAAGACCCCTGCTCTACACACAAACTTAGTAATGTATGTATGTAAAGCTGCTGCAACCCTAATGGGTGTAAGGGCATCTACAGTATAAAGGCCAATGTTTACAATGTGCACTGCCTGCATTACCTGATACTAACACATGATGGCACAATTTAACTGGCAATAAATCCACAGAGATGTTCCATGGTTGTTTTTGATCAAGTTATATATAATGTACAGTACATTGTAATATAATATTAATTGAACATAATCTATTCATATCATATACCTGTATGGTTTTGGTATAGTGTTCATTTGTAAAGCCTATGCTGATGGCTAGTGCAAGTATACCACATTAGCAAAAAAACTGCTCACAATGTCATGTGCTCAAATGTCCTGTATTATATGATCTCCTTTCTGTACCTTACGCTTCCTTGCTTTCCACTGTACTATCATGTAAAAGACCTCCCTTTCAAAAACATTGTTTTACCACTTTTTGTACAGTAGGCTACTTGTTTTCACAACATTTTTAAAAGCAACACATATTCCAGTCATACTTTCTTTTGAATGTACTGTCTTGAATGTATATTGACATACATAGACTACTCAATATGTGTACGTGGGATATCCTCACTAGTGTGAAGTGAGCCCATGGTTAGCACATAGTGAGCGAATACTAGGAAAAGTCTGTTCTTTGTCTCTGTCTCTCTCCACCTGTCAGCTGGCAAATACAATGGAGAGGAAGGGAGGATGGAGAACTGGTTCCGTCAGCATAGGAGAAAGAATTCCCATCATTTCAATAATATAATAGGTAGCCTAGTAGTAAGCCTACTGTTACGTAAAATGATTTCGCAGTATGTTTTCCAAAAAGTCTTGATGGGCACTGTGCAAAAATGAGCCTTAGAAGCAATGTACCATTCTTATCTAATGATTCCCTTATATCCACGCTTACTGATATGACCAGCAGGGGAGATATTGAGCAACATGAGCTGATAATTGCCATACCAATGGGAAAATGTAGCACCGATACCCTTGCCAGGGGATTTTTTGGAAGATGCTCTTAGCTTAGAGACAGATAATCTGCATTCAGGACAATTTGGCGGGGGTACTAGGTGGCTAAATAATGGAGCCCTTATACCAATGTTAACAATGGGAGTGGTCCAACTCTTGGCACCAACATTTATAGCCTATATATTCTCATGTAAAGTCTGTGTTTGTGGGCATCAGTGATACCCATTTGTTTTACAGGTTTTTTGTTTCCTAATTGTGTATATATTTTATTGATGTTAATAAAAATCTCTGGTATCCATAAACAGTGCCCACATGGGGATTGTGAAGGGAGAACTGGGGCCCTCCCTGTCCCCCTCAGTCCTAACAGCATTCTTTCACATACTCCACGCTGGGTGATCAGCAGTGTGTGTGTTGGGGGGGGCGAGGGGGGGGGGCACACAGGGATCAAACGGACAGCTTGGAATTCTATGGGAATTTTCTCAAGTGCTGTTTGCTACTAGTGCTGTGTTGCAGACAGCCAGCATATTATCTAGTATGTGTGGTTGGATAGACAAAGTTGTGTCTTAGGGCCCCTTAAAACATAGCATCAGCGCAGTGACATGAACTTGATGTCTCTTGATATGGTAATTGAGGATAGGCTACAGCGCAGACCTGCATGGTGTAGGTTACCATGTGATGGATTTATAACACGGCTTTCAGCCTATTAACGTGTCTGGCGTGCCAGATCAAGAACACCTCAAGTGGTTTACAACATTTGAAATCAATGAAATCACTTTGACGCAAAATGTTGAGTAAGTCCGATGAAATAGCACAATACTCTCAAATTACACAAACTCTGTTATAGAGGAATGTGGAAGGAACTCTTTGGCGCCAAAAGACCCCTGGGCCCCCGCTGTTTTCATTAGGGGAGAATAAAAGCCTCCTGATAAAGTAATAAAACTCATATAACTGCCAATAGCAATGTGCAAAGGCTGGGAGGCCCCTGAAGGTCTGGAAGGAAAGCTGGGATTTTGTGCCGGTGCAGCTTGACTACCATTCCTGCCAGCTACTAGGACACTCAATCGAAGCTTGAGGCAGATGCCAGGCGCCAGCAACCCATAGCAAGTCTACATAGAAATGGCAGAAATTACTTTAGCGCTTGCAGTATAGGATCATGTCAATGTTTTATCATTTATTTTGAACAGCACACGAAGAAAATTAGGAATGTGAAATGGAAATATGATATGCTGAAGAATACTATCAGGGTTGTAAATCTTGAAGTGGCACAAGTTGTCAATTTAGTTTAATTTATTTAAATGAGCTCATAATATAGTATTCCTTTTAGAACAAATTTCAACTCTCATCACAAGTAAAAAACGGCAAGTGTGCATGGCTCAGCGCAGTATAGACTCTCAGCGCCTCATCATGCTAATGCATTTTAGCCTAATGTGCATGCAGCGCTCCCAATGAAAATTTAAAACATCCACTGTGGCCTCAGGAAAAAAGCGTTTTGGTGGACACAGGGCCTTATGGTGAAGTTTTCTCATTTTAAGTAATATCCAAATAATTATCTTGCAAAATCAACTAATATTTTTGTCTAGATATGGACTAGTTTGTAAATAAGTGTTGTGTGTTGCTCTAACTTTAACTTTAATACTTTAATCTGCACTCAGAAGACCCAGACAAAGTCTACGTATGGTTTCACATGTTAATTATTGATTTTTCCACAGCAGCACCTCATGAGATCCTCGGCATGCACTTTCTTCTGACTTTATTTTTTTTAAAGTATGACGTTTTTTTGTGTGTCTTTTTATACTTTTTCTCCCTAATTTAGTCGTTATGCCAATTAATTCCTCCCCGCACACATTTGCGTTTTGTATCCTACTGACTCACCTGTCAGTGAGGAGCCACCACTGGGAGGACGTAGAGCCTTCGTCCTACTCCTCCCGCCGAACACTCCCTGCTGACAGGTGCCGCCCCAGCCTGTAGGAGTATGTGCAGTGACTTTTATCACCCTCCCTCCAGCACGGGCCAATTGTGTTCGTATAGACGCTCGACAAAGCCGGATGCACCGCAGTAGAATCGAACCCTCCGTGGTGGTAGGCACTGTGTCATCTGAGCACAAAGTATGACATTTTTATTTAATATATTGACCACATATTATTGAATGACGTTTCTTTGATCATGTAATATTGCAATTAACTGAAATATTCATATATTTCTTTCTTTCTTTCTTTCTTTCTTTCTTTCTTTCTTTCTTTCTTTCTTTCTTTCTTTCTTTCTTTCTTTCTTTCTTTTCTGGTGCCATGTCATACATACACATACACATACATGTGTATGTATGTAGCCTACAGTATATATATAATACACACACACACACACACACACACACACACACACACACACACACACACACACACACACACACACACACACACACACACACACACACACACACACACACACACACACACACATGGTGTGTGTGTGTGTGTGTGTATCATGATAAAATATTTATTTTCTTTCTATAGTAAGTAACCTTTGACAACAGTATAATTACCGCCTAGAACAGGGTTTGTCTGTATGTATTCCCCCTCAAACGTCACGAAAGAGAACCACCTCCGGCCATGAGCATGAAGCACTTTTGTTGAAATCAGGAGTAGACCTTCACCCCACTACAGTACATGCACACAAGAAAACAATATCAATTGTGTGTGTAGGAGGAACCACAAATTGAACCCGGGTGTGCCTGCAGTATTTTACCTCATGTCTCCCGGATCCCCCCACAATGACACTTTGTGACAAGACAGTATAGTACGACACTGTCTCTGGACAATGTCTAAAAAATAATCACATTAACCTTGGGGGGCTTGAATTCTTCAGATCAAAGTGCCAAATACACAGAACTGAGACCACAATACGCTCTAGTAAAAGCTCTCCCTCTTGAATATGGACCTCAAAAAGGTGGTGGTGGTGGTGGTGGTGGGGGGGGCTTGGGCTTACTACAGTGCAGGACTTCTGTGTTCTAGTTCTTTTCAAGCTTTCCTTGGCGACTTGGCTCCAAAAATTTGCATGAAAAACTTCAGCGGTCGAGTGTTGTTGCCACGAATGGCAGTTGCGCAGCACTGGCACAAGGGAGTTTAGCAATTAGTCACAGTCAGCTTCACAAAAAAGATTCTACTGCTCTACTATTGTGGCGCAGGAGAACGAGGTGTATGCAGTGGCTGCCTTGTTGCTCTTGACTTTGATTCAAAAAGAGGCCATAGCAGACGTGCTTTCTAGGCTCGCTGTAATCTCTCTAAACACCTGCCTGTGCTCCAGCCTCTCTTATCCCCAAACAGCTCTTGACGGGGAACAATAGACTTGCTTCCCTATCACACTGTTGAGCAGTCGCCCCGGAGTCCACTATCAGGGAGCAGAGGGCCAACCTTCTGCCCTTCGGTCCTGCAGCCGCGCCGCAGCCGTGCGACTCTTATCTTAAGACACCCAAAATCCTGTCCAAGTCCCTGTCGAAAAGGCCACATTATCTGCAAGAGAGAGTGAAGGGGCAAACCTTACGACTTCTTGGTAGACAGAGGACTGGGGACTTAAATGGCTGAGAGAGCGCAGCAGCAGAATAGGGGGACGAGGGGAGTGACGGGAGATGGAGGGAGAGAGAGAGAGAGCGTGAGATGGAAATGGAGATAGAGAACGACGGAAGCAGACAGAGGAGAGAGCATGTATTGTTGAGACAGGGACGGAGAGAGACCTGCAGACAGACAGACAATGAGAGAAAAGAGAGATAAATAGAGTGGCAGATACAGTAGAGACATGAGGGGGGAAAGAGTGGGCAACGCCAGCCATGATCTCACCCCCCCCTCTCTTCTCCTTGGCAGCTCCAGAAAGCTGCCCTTTCGATGAAAAATGCCAAGCGCACCACATTCCACCGCCACACAAAGGCGTGCCTCCCTCGTTCAGCTGCACGGGGCACAATCAGACAAGGAATAATGATATAATTAGTCTGGCTGGTGCAGACGCGGACCCCTCAGATGGTGTGTCGTGTTTGTGTTATCAGACAATGAAGAGAGACGGGACTTGATCTGAGGAGTGTGTGTGTGGGGGGTGCAGCTGCGGCACCCAGGAACAGACTGTCACGTTGGAGAATAAGGGCCCGATAGAGTGACCCTCTGTTTGTGGCCAAGCCTCGATCAGGGCTTGTATTGTCACTGTGTGTGTGTGTGTGTGTGTGTGTGTGTGTGTGTGTGTGTGTGTGTGTGTGTGTGTGTGTGTGTCTGTGTGTGTGTGTGTGTGTGTGTGTGTGTGTGTGTGTGTGTGTGTGTGTGTGTGTGTGTGTGTGTGTGTGTGTGTGGGGGGGGACTTTTTGGATGGCCCGGACGGCTCAATCTGAGGTGAAGAAGACAGTGTCTTAAAGGAATCTATGATCTGTGATCAACAGACAGATCCAATGGTCCGTTCATAATTCTGACATCCCATTATTCCGGCCAATTAGGCTATTGCGGTTAGGGTTAGGGATAGGGTTAGTTATAATGGGGCCAGTCGGACCAACGGGACATACTGTAATGACATGGCACCAGAAAAGCCAGACATACAACGCAATTAGATGCAGTGAAGACAAATATGCCCCATGCTATCATGCTATAGATACACGGACAGATATGACCCCACAGAGATATGGCGCCCATTCACAGATGCAAGCATGCAAACACAGTAAAATCTTCAGTGATAATTCAGTGTAAAAAGGGTCCAGATTGCACTGTGATGTAAAACTGTTAAATGTTAAAGGGCATGCATGGTCAGTTCATTTTTACACTCTCGGAGGTATTAACACTTGGAAATGTATTGTGCACACAGTCATATACATTGAAAGACTACATGACAGATAGGACCACCTCTGCCCTCTCGTCAAAGTCCGATCCGCACTCCCAGACGAGAATCGAGGCACTGTCCCTCTGACTTGGCCTCCACCCAACAATCTCCCATAGCACCATGGCCTTGGCTTTGGGTGTGTCTCCTCTCGCACGGGACGCCACAGAATAGACTATTGTTGAATCACACAAGGCAGGGGGTGGGGGGGGGGGTGCTGAGGGTGGAGGAGAAATTAGCTGGTAGCGAGTGAATATCACATGGACAGTGAAATGGCTCCTCGTCCTACTTGTGTGCATGTGCAGAAATACGGTCAATGACACAGACACAGATACTGTATGCCCACAAAGACAGAAACACAGAAAAATACACACACACACACACACACACACACACACTCACACTCACACTCACACTCACACTCACACTCACACTCACACTCACGCACACACACGCACACACACACACACACACACACACACACACACACACACACACACACACACACACACACACACACACACACACACATGGGTAAAGTGAACCCATAAGGGTAAACCTTTACACTCTCTGAGTGAAATTAACACTCTGGCTTTTCCGGTATATTTCCTCCTCCATCGCCAATGTTCGTCTGCTTCAATAAATCTAATATCTTGTTGACCTGATGCTACCTTTAGCACAGGTCTTAATGTCTCTGCTGTCGGGCAGAAACCAGCTAACTCCAAAATGTAAAATTTGGTGGAGTTAGCTGGTTTAGCAGAAAGTTTGAGGATCCAATGGAGTATACTTTTCATTGGTTCAATATTGTTTTTTTTTACCAACACACAGATGTAAAGGGTGTTCAATAGCACTGATTTATGGAAAAAAATGAAAAAGCGTCAAAATGGAGTTGGCTGGTTTCTGCCCGACAGCAACGAATTATGCTTAATTGATGCTCTGTCGTACAATGCTGTCCCATGTAATGTCAAAAATAGCAGATCTACAAGATCACAACATGTGGTCGTGTCACAACGTGTTGTGAGCTCATAGATCGGCTGTTTTTGGCACCATCGGCTCAGAATAAATCAGGATTTACTCTCCTCTTCTCACACACCAGGATAAAAATGATTTACAATTGATTTGTGGCATTTGTTGCGGCCTACATGGAGAGGCAGATGGGTGGAGTTTACCATAGGGGACAACAAAATGTGTACCGCAATGTTTAAACAAATACAGGAAAATATGTAAAGAATTCCAGTGTAAACTTCTGTGACTGACCAACCCCATCTGAACTATTGTATCACTAATCTATTATTAATCTATTATGCACAGACAAATCTATCAATTTAACTCTGAGAGAGTGTAAACATGGCTCCATTTTCACACTCTAGCCGTTATAACATTTAACAGTTTTTTACTGTGATGGAAAACTGTCAAATGTTATAAAGGGCATGCGTGGTCAGTAAAACCCCTCTGTGAGAAAACCAGTTACAAATTCTCCATAAAAAATGCATTGATTCATCTTTGACACTATCCCTTTCTCTCCCGCTCTCGCTCTTGCTCTCTATCTCTCTGCGTGCACACACACACACACACACACACACACACACACACACACACACACACACACACACACACACACACACACACACACACACACACACACACACACACACACACACACACACACACACACACACACACACACACACACACACACACACACACTCTCTCTCTCTCTCTCTCTCTCTCTCTCCCCTCTTCCCTTTCTCATGAATTCCTCTTTCTTCACTCGTCAGTGAGGCTTTGTTGTGACAAGCATCCAAACAGAAGCTGAATTCCACACTTCATCCTGGCTAAGACTGTAACATCTACTGTGTACACACACACACACACACACACACACACACACACACACACACACACACACACACACACACACACACACACACACACACACACACACACACACACACACACACACACACACACACACAATCTAAAGACAGAAAGAGCTGAAGAAACGGCAAAAAGTCTCTTTTTTATCTTGCTACTGATCTCATGTTCATTCCATCGCAATTTGCCACTGTTTTCTTAAAACGTTTAGCAAACAGTCATTAGCGCCAAACAGGCTCCAGTCATCATGTGTCTCCCAGATAGGATTACTCTGTTTGAACACAAGGGAAACAGATTCCCTCACAACACAGACGAACTGTAGTAAAAACGACCCCCATCATTTGCATCAATGGCACCCAGTAAAAGCCTCAGTGTTAATTTTAAGGGGGTGTAAGTGATATTATTTGTTAGAATAAGTGTTAAATAGCTCTATATTCTGATAGTAATCATGCTATAGACTGTTTGTTCAGTAACAGGGGTCTCCTTCTCTCCAGCTCTTCAGTAAACAGAACATGCATTTTTAAGTATACACATTTTATCCAATCAAGAAAGAGAACTCATGCATTAAACAAGTGAAATTGGAAGTGGTGAAACAAAATAAATTAGCAGACAAAATTGGAACTAGAACACTACAAAACTGAAACTGCTAAATTATCTTTGTGGAGTTCTCTCTCCTGATAAAATTGGTATCCTGACCTGAACCTTTATTTTCTGTTTTCTAAATGGAGAGATAGGGAGACCCTTGTTACTGAACAAATAATCTGAAGCAATGATTCTATCAAACTATAGAGTTTTAACTTTTTAAAATTAACAATGGGATTTTACTGTGCAGAATGCATTCTCATGTACCCTGCTGTTACAGGGTACATGAGAAATTTGGAGATGGTGAGAACCCAGTGTCTCTGTAGAAATGTCTGTCATTGCTGATGTTTCCCTGGTTTTAATAATTCTGTTTTTAGAAGTTGGCAACTATGCCTTGTGCTTTTGTCAATCCCCGGAGGCTTGCTATGCTTTGGTGCTTTGGAAAATCCTTGTCAGAGTAGAAATTCCCGGGGTCACATTTTTGAAATTTGTTTTACAACACAGTTAAACAAATCATTTGATGGCAGTGGAAAATATTAGCTTTGATATGCAGTTTTCATATGCATTCATCAAGAAACATATATTTTTCTGTTTGCTTTACACAGTAGGCTACATGGTGATTAAACATCTAATATTTTGTGCTTACACCAATAATGATGCTGAATATAAACCAATTCAATCAATGAACCAGTGCCACTCTGGTAATATAGTGTCTAAAAATTGCTCACTGTCCGTACCACACATATGCGCGCACACACACACACACACGCACGCACGCATGCACGCACGCGCACGCGCGCACACACACACACACACACACACACACTCACACTCACACTCACACTCACACTCACACTCACACTCACACTCACACACACACACACACACACACTTACTTCAAACCTCACTGACAGCCTCACAGGTGACATATATAGCGCATACCGATAACGTAACATCAACACGTCAGCTCCAAGGTCTGAGAGATTCTCCAAAATGTCCAGATTTCCCGCTCTCCATGCTAACCTTTGCATGACGTCAGACTTGCTGGCCCTGACCATTCTCTCTCTTCTCTCGAATGGCCTGACCTTTTCGGTCACGTTGGAAGTATTTGCAGTCGGGGCTTCGAGTGTATGGCCGGTGTGTCATAATGGAGAATACATGCATGGATTATGTAAGGACTGTGACATTTTGGGTGGGCTGTGACCTGCCCTGCTCCTTCTCTGCTTTGAGGATCACACAGACGTTAGCTCAGAAGGATGTGATGGAGAGGCGCCGTTTCTTAATTGATGTCTTGACGCGGGTCACAGAGTAGAGTAGACAATCTCTTTCAGAATGCTTCTATGCATCGTCGTAAAAAAACATCAAACGATGGTCCTCCTTAATGGTACACAATACTCTACTGTATGTGTCTCCATATGACATGTTGGTGATCCGTCATTATTCAAATCTGACAGAAACTATGGCAATGAGTTTTGAAAAATTCTCTGCATTTAGCCTATACAGAGCCTTTATCCAAAGCGCTTTAAATTCACCCATTCACACTCCAACGGCGGGGGGCAACCATGCAAACCACCAACCTGCTCGTCACCAGAAGTTAGGGGTTCAGTGTCTTTCTCAAGGACATTTCTTCACAATGCCAGAAGGAATACTACCTCCTGAACCGCCCAGAGTGACATTATCCAGAGTGACTGAAAAAGAATGATCAGGTAGAGGTTCAGTTCAGGAGTGGGCAGTAGACTCTCCTCTAGAGTCTTTCTTAATCAGCAGTGGGAGAACTGAGAGGTGGACAGCATAGAGTGCTACAGGGATTCCCACTGCAGAACTCCAAAGGAATTTTTGCATTGGATGTTGGATAAATTAATAGTATCTGTAGCAAACAAAGACTTATTGTCTCCGCCAGGCCGAAGGCATGGCAGAGACTATGTTTTGCACCCTGTCCGTCCCTGCGGTCGCTGCTGTGCACACACATTCCTCTGCCCCCAATTTTTCAGATCGGCCTGTTATAGGGCCGCCATGAGGCCAATTTTTGCAAAACAAAATGCAAAATGCCTCAAATCATGAACGCAGCGTCTGATTTCCGTGACATTTTGCACGCACATTCTCACTAGGCCGAGGAAGAAATGCCACCATTTTCACATTGGCCTGTTATATTGCCACCAGCAGGTCGATTTTTGCAAATCACATTTTTGGAACAAAATGCCTCAAATCATGAATGCAGCGTCTGATTGCTGTGAAAGGCCTAAGAGCAAATGGCACCCTTTTCACATTGGCCTATTATAGCGCCACCAGGAGGCCACAATAACCTAACTGACCTGGCGGAGACCTGTGCTCCGAAGAGCACTTTTTCTAGTATTAAAAATGTTTTGTTCAAGATCATCTGCACAAGTCGGCACACCACTGTTGGTGTGTGAATGTGTGTGTGTGAATGGGTGAATCATTGTAAAGTGCTTTGGATAAAGGCGCTATAGAAATGCAGACCATTGCTGCTGGGCATGGGTGGCTCTGTTTTTTGAGAGAATAATTTTAAGAGAGGACTATGGAGATGTGTCTAGTCTAGACTGAGATGCAATTATGGAGCAGTTTGTATGGTTAAAGTTAAAGTTAAAACAGTTATGTTAAAACAACATTATATTTCTATAATATCTGGCTGAGGAAGGCTCTATGACGGGAGTCTACCTCAGCCATTTCTTAACCATAACATGCAATCTAAATAATTTACCTCTATGGCAGGCTGTTCATTTGTTGCGCAGACAAAAAGTACTTAGCACCTCCCCAGTGATCTTAACCCAGCCACAGACCTGCGTGGACCAATCCGAATCCCAGCCTGGGCTGAGGTATGGGAAACCTGACCTTTTTTCCCCTCTCTCTCCTCTCTGGCTTGGCCTGCATTTTCATATTTCGTCGGTATTTCCGGATGGCTCCAACATTTGCAAAATAAAGGCCATCAGAGTAATCATTATAATGTTGAACAATAATAACTAAGGGAACTGAATGAAAGCCTGGAGAGGCTTGTTGACCTTTCTGAGCTAAACTGGGCCTGGCTTCTGTGAGCGCACTGCTGAGCCCATTGTGTTCCCAGACCTTATCATTGTGTTGCAGTTTCCTCTCCCTGTAGCGAGTGTGTGTGTGTGTGTGTGTGTGTGTGTGTGTGCGCGCGCGCGCGCGCGCGCGCGTGTGCGTGTGTCAGACTGTGTGTGTGTGTGTTTTGTTGTGTGTGAACTGTATGTCCTTGTATGTATGTGTGCATGACTGCATGTGTGTGTGTTTAATACACAGGACAGGCTTGGTACAAAGGCAGAGAGGCCCTAACGGTCACACTTACACTCATGCGTAACGGTCACACACAAGCCCCCCCTCCCCACACGCACGCACGCACGCACGCACGCACGCACGCACGCACGCACGCACGCACGCACGCACGCACGCACGCACGCACGCACGCACGCACGCACGCACGCACGCACGCACGCACGCACGCACG